>NC_079165.1:64774085-64961585 GCF_947568905.1 Ostrea edulis
TTTGATAAACAAGTACCTTTCTGTAAAATATGAAAGTTGTATGTTGAAATATTTCTAATATGTTTTGTCAACGAAAGTGTATCAAACTTGCATTGTGTAGTGTCTGTAGTGTTCTTGATCTTTGACCTCAAGACAACAAACTCTATACGTGTCTTTCTCAAATCATATACCATCTTTGTATAAAATATGAAAGTATTTTTAACTTATAGTTTGACAATGAAAGCATAGTAATGTAAGCGATTGAAGGTATGTTGTGACCTTGACCTCATCACCCCAAAATATGTAGGTGTCCTCCTTTAATGGTCAACCACCTTTGTATAGAATATAAATTCAACTGCTGTATTGAAAACTTTTCAAATTATCGTGTCACAATGTAAGCCTAGTAAAGTCTGTTGTGGCATTGACCTTAATACTATAATCTTTAGGCGTCTCTTTAGATGATAAACTATCTTTCTGTAAAATATGAAAGGTCTATGTTGAAAATGTTTCAACTCATCGTGTCACAATGAAAGCATAGTAAAGTTACCAAAGGCTTGTTGTGATCTATTCATTTGGAGCCGAAAATACGCGGTTTACCTGAGTTACCCATAGATTACCGCGTTAGATTTTTCCCATCGCGGGAACGCGGAAAACAAGAAATCCGCGTTGCCCGTACTGTATACCTGCATTTTCCTTAGTAATGTTAAATCACTTTTGAAGGTCACGTGACGAGCAAGAGAAGAACGGCTGTGTTCTTTTTGCTCCGTCGTTTTTGACAGTTTTCGCACAATTCTATGGGATTTGCAAAAAAAATCAGTACCGTTTGTGTGCAGCGTATATACTCTGACTCAGGATAGTCTTTTTGGAGTGTTTTTCTGAATTTTTGTATGTTTTATACTGTGTTTACTTTGTGAATACTGAGTATCTACTCACGATCAGCTCACGCTCTTAATCTAAGTGTGTTCTATCAGACGTGTACAACTCCAAGTATGGCCATGGAATGTACACAAAAACCAGTGTACTTAAGAAACAGGGATATTCAGACTGAAAAGAACAAATATATATCGGACTATGATATTGCAGTAGCAGCAAGTGCTAAAGTGAACGATGTTTACTGTGTGCAACGCGACAGAGACCTTTGGCGAATCTATGTTAAGTCGCCTGAAAGCAGGATGCAACTTGTGAATACTGGTTTTGAACTGGGAAGTAGATCTATCCAGGTTTTTGATACTAACCCATATTCAGCAGGAACGGAAAATCCGAATGAGAAAGTGATAAGAGTGCTTATCAAAGGCCTACCAATATCTGTCGATGACAATTGTGTATCAAAAATGTTAGAAAAACATGGTGCAAAGCTCACAAGTGACATCAAGCTAGAGAAGATCAGACACCCCATTTCACACAGGATGACTGATTTCCATAATGGTAACAGGTTCGTCTACATGTCGCCCATGGACGGGAAATTTCTACCAAGAACTACTACCTGTGCGGGCCTAAGATGTACCATCGTTCATAAGGGTCAACCCAGCAGGGAGACAAAACAGCAGTGTACTAACTGCTGGGCGGACGATCACTACAAAAACAATTGTGAGTATGAGGCATGTTGTAGGATCTGCAAGGAGCCAGGACATTCACCGGGATCCAAGCAATGCAAACTATATGTGACAGAGCAGGAGGACGTGGTGGCTTTTGCGGGACAGGATAACCCGTTATCCAACTTTTTCCCCACGGAGCTGAAAATTTTTGGGGCAACATACTCGTCTGCCGAACAAGCTTTTCAACACGTGAAAGCAATGCGTTCTGGCGATCTCAACAAAGCGGAATCCATAAGTAATGCAGAGATTGCTCTCGACGCAAAACGGATTGGAAATCAAATCCTTGTCTCCGATGCATGGTTGGATTCTCGGGATGAAGTTATGAGGGAGATTTTGGAGTCCAAAATCAAGCAGTGTGAAGAATTCCGCGAGGCACTTGGTAAAATCAAGAAAACCAACATCTTGGCCGAGGCAACGTGGGACACATACTGGGGAACGGGGCTAAACAATGTAGGAACCATTCATACTGTTATGCAGCGATGGCCCGGCCAAAACAAGCTCGGACGCATGCTAGACAATCTGGCGAGACAGATGCAGGTAAACAGATCAAATTCGAAGCAACGGAGCGGAACCCGAGCCAGCAACAAGTCTACGTCAGGAAAGTAAACAGCCAATAAATGAATAGATTGAGATTTATTTCTGTTAATTGTAGAGGGCTAAATACCACTGAAAAGCGTACTAAATTAAACACATGGATTTCAGATAGTCATTTTGACATTATTCTTTTACAGGAAACGCATTATATTGAAAAAAATACTATTGCTTATAATGCTAGATGGTTTGGAAAAGCAATACATTGTTATTCAGACTCGCCCTACAGTAGAGGGGTCTCCATTCTTTTTCGAAAGAATTTGGCGTATGAAAATTGAATATCCATAAATCTAACGATGGAAGAAAGTTACTACTAAATATTAAATTTGACGACAAGATTATAACAATAATAAACATATATGCACCAAATGATATAAATGCAAAGTATGGCTTTTTTAAACGTATGAATATTTGGATAAGAAAACATGCGGAGTGTGAAGAGAACATGCTCATAGGGGGTGATTTCAATTGTTCTTTAGATGAAAATAAACAAGACAAAAGTGTGAATATTTTAAATAGTATCCTAAATAAGTTGGAGCTCATAGACCTGTGGAAAAAAGTTAAACCAAATAATAAAGGATATACTTGGTGCAATGGTGAAAATATAGCTACGAGTAGAATCGATTACATTTTTATCTCAAAGTCTTTTTGTTATCAATGTGAATCTTTTTGTTTACAAAAAATCCCAGGGTCTCATTCAAATGGTGTTAGATTGTCAGATCATTTAAGTCTACAGTTCTGTCTGATTATGAATGAAAAATTAAGAGGACCGGGCTATTGGAAATTTAATGTCTCGCTGATAAAAAACCAGGACTTCGTCGAAGAAATGAAAAAATATCTATCAAATTACACTTTCAATGAAGTAGAACCGCATGAATCATGGGAAACTCTAAAAAGAAACATAAAAATATTCTGTATAGACTTTTCAAAGAAAATAAATAAATCATATAAAAGTAAGTTAGCCTATTTACAATCGGAAATCAAAAAAATTGAGGAATTACCTGCGGATAATATTGACATGAATCAAAAACGAAATTTAGAAAATGAATTATCAAAGCTTGTAGATAAAAAAGCAAAAGGTGCACAGGTTAGGTCTAGGGCCAATTGGATAGAACAAGGAGAAAAGAATACCTCGTACTTCTTAAATTTAGAAAAGAGAAGACAAATAAATAATGTAGTTAAAGCTTTAAGAGAAGAAACTGGTGATATCATACTCGATGATGATGACATACTAAACAATATGTGCAATTTTTATGAAAATTTATATAGAACAAATAATATACAAACCACGGATATCAACGAATATATAAATGCTATAGACTTAGAATTTACATTGAAAGATAAGGAGAAAAATGAATTAGAAATATTTCCCTCACTTCAGGAATGCTCAGAGGCACTCTTAAATATGAAAAGCAATAAATCTCCTGGTCTGGATGGAATACCATGTGAATTTTATCAAACATTTTGGGAAGAAATAAAACAATATTTCTATTGTGTTTTATAAAGTATTTTTGATTTAAATACAATGTCTTTTACGCAGAGATTATCATTGATTACTTTGATTTATAAGAAAGGAGACGAACAAAACCTAGGAAATTATAGACCAATTAGCCTTACCAACACAGACTATAAAATAATAGCTTTTGTATTCGCCAGGCGTTTACAAAAACTGCTAGATGATTTGATATCAATAAATCAAACAGCTTATATAAAAGGAAGAAATATCGCACTAAATGCAAGATTAATTTTGGACATTTTTGATTATTGTGAAGAAAATAATCAAGAACTTATACTTTTATTTTTAGACTTTCAGAAAGCCTTTGATTCAATTGAGTGGAATTTTATGTTTGAAGTACTGAAAAGATTTAACTTTGGTGAAAATTTTATTAAATGGGTTCACATCTTATATGCAAATCCAATCTTCAGAATAAAAAATAATGGATGGATATCTAAAACTTGCATGATGCATAGGGGAATAAGGCAGGGATGTCCGGTATCAGCAGTCTTGTTTCTCTTTGTGGCTGAAATATTAGGAATTTCAATAAGAAACAATCCCAGCATACATGGGTTTCAAAAAGAAGGAATGGAAAAAGACATTAAGATAATACAGCATGCCGATGATTCTACCCTTCCAATGGAAAATGAAAAGTCTTTAAAGAAGGCCCTCGAGGCGATAAGTAATTTTAGTAATGTTTCGGGTATGAGATTAAATATGTCAAAAACAGAATGCATATTAACTGGACCTTTAAAAAACAGATTTAAGAAAATTCATAATGTTTATGTAAATGTTTCATGTGTAAAAGCATTAGGTTTATAGATAAATTGATTTGCAAGAAAAACTGGATTTGTGAATATAATATTGTAAAAAATGCCATAGGAAAATTACTACAACCTTTCGATGTTCAAAATATAATATATGAAAATGTACATATAAAAGATAATTCATACTTTCTACTGCTAAATCAGGGAATTGTACATGTGAAAGATTTCTCAAGTAAAATGTTCTATGATATTTATCGGGATAAGAAATTTGTACCTCCTCTACACCAAAATTTTTATTCTAAAAGCTTCAATGTTTCAAAACAGTCTTGGAGTGCAATATATAAACAAAAAATATGTAATATTTTTGATACCCACATTGCTGATTTCAATTACAAGTTGTTGAACAATCTAACCAGCAACCGAGTTATGTTAAAGAAATGGAAAGTTACTGATACGGATTTATGTTCACTATGTAAGGAAAAAGAAGATAATGAGCATCTGGTACTGAAATGTAAAAATGTTTGTGAAATTTGGAAAATCGTTGAGAAAACATTGAATTTTCAAGTTTCATGGAAAAACATTGTTCTTGGTTTTTTTTGGGAAATCAATGAGAAAACAGTATTTTTAAATAATCTTTTATCACTAATTGCATGTAAAATTTACAAATATAAAATGTATTGTAGAATATTAAAAAAAAAAGAGCAATCTTATGACATTCGAAAGAATGTAAAGGGAATCCTTGAATTCAATGTATCTGTATACAAAAAATTAAACAAGGTATCTTTTTCGCATATTCTTGATAGTATTGTAAAAAAATTATAGTCTTATATATTTATATTACAAATTGTGTTGCATGCTATTCATATCATGTACAAATAAAGTAAAGGGAAATGATCTGCCTTCCCTTTTACATGACTACCCAGGGTCAAAATAGACTTTTTGGAGTGTGAGAAGGGCCCTTTGGGTAGTTGTCACGAAATACTTTAATATCCTCTAGAAATGATGTACATGTATTTATATTTGTATAACTTTGTTCTCATATGATTATATAATCTTGTATTTCTCTCAGGGTTTTTTTTTCCTTCTACATCCTGCGAGATGTAATAGGGAATATATATTGTTATTTAGGTGGAGCTTAGTTAGGGCCCCATCCCTGGCAGCTTTCCACACTTTTTTCTTCTTCTATCGTTTAGTCTATTTGTTATATGTTATAGTGATAGGTCTGGGAAATAAAAATGTCATAAGCCAAAAAAAAAAAAAAAAAAAAATGTTAAATCACTTTTCCATAGAATTAGCAACGTTTTATCTTGAAAAATATTCAAGATACCATGACACAATGAAAGTGATGATGCACAGACGGACAGTGTGATTCCTATTTAAAAACAGACCAAACACAGAACAAACTCTTGCATATCAAATCAGTTGAAAAACAACTTCATGTGCAGGTGATAATGGAATATTGCTACATAAATATGGGAAGTTGACGATGGAGAAGCTGAAGTCATCCCTTTTGCCATAAAGCTGAGTTGTTAGTTTGCCGTTAACATCTACATGAATGTTCAATAAAATATTTAAGTATTAAGCAGATATGGAAGACTCGTCGGTGTCTACTGGGATATATCGAATCGACATATGAATGAAAATGATTATTGTTGATAGATAAAGCGTTGTCGATATATCTTTAAATGTTGAGTTGCTTGATTAAGGTTTTATGCCGTTTTGGCAATATTTCAGCCATTTTACGGTTGAGTTGAAGGCCGCAGCAAAAGATATAGAAGGTTTTAAAGCTGTATGACCCGATGTTCATGTGTTATTTTTGTACATAATTACTTTACAACAGATTAATTACTGTATAGAGTTATTAACTTTCCCTTAATTACATGCTTTAAAACATCTACATGTAAAAGAAAACAGTGAAAATATTATTTAGAAAGTAAATATGGTGTGGTACATACATGTATATAAATCATCCGGAAAACCTCGGGCCTTTCACCCCAAACACGGTGCTTTCGGTGAAAGGCCCGAGATGTTCCAGATAATGCATAAATCATACAGTGTTAGACGTCTATAAATAGACCCACGCGCGTCAGGGGAATCCCAACATGATGTATTAACTCATACGCAACTGTCTAGTTTTAAGGCTGAAAGAGCGTAAAACAACGAATTACTAAGAGGTATTTGATATTTTTATTTCTATTAAACTTATGGCACGGTACTGTTGTAACAAAATACACAGCTTTACACAGATAAGACCACCGCTAATCTGAACACATTACTGTCACTTGAAATGGCAGTGACGCGGTTATTTGTAAACATCGATTCAAAATTAAATAATTTTGGTTAAAACAGGTGAAATAATGTATGATATACCATACAGCCTCATAACTACATACGTGCGATGATTTAATAGCGTTTTTACGAGATGGGGAAAAAAATGTAATTCGGACCATACAGCTTTAAATAAATTCCGCCTTGTATGAATATAAAAACGGGTCAGCCAATTACGGAACACAATTCGTTCCCATGGGAATTCCATTAGACTGTCGGAAGACCTGATCACCAAAGACTACGAAGATATTGTCAATGAGGAACTCCAGCATAATTTGAATACCAACTTCAGAGTACGTGTGCGTAGAGTCAGAGTGGTGTTTATCAAAGTAATTTTTAATGACTGATCACAAGATTTGAATATTTCATTTTACCATTTTTATTGAAGCAACTTTCTATGATGTCAAAAAGTCTAGTCTTTAATTCATCGTGAGGGATGGTCATGTAAAGTGTTGAAAAGTAATACGTTTTGGTGACCAATAATCAATAAATAGAAGATATTTCATATAGTTAAAAAATACATGTGCATAATGCTACATTTTTTCAATAATCGGTATAGAAGATACTAGTACATTCCTGCATTTCAGACTCACCACCACAAAGCAGACCGGAGTAGTACTGGCAGCTGTAGTCGTCACATTCACAGTACGTCCCCATATATAGCTGAAAGCTATTCATTCCTTTGCTATGACATTGACATAAACCACATCGACACTCCCCCCGACCGCTACAGATTAGACCCGTGTCATTGTCTCTGGAAAAGTTTCAATATGTCATAAGATTTATACGCTCCATGCATAGATTCAATTTCAAAAGAAATTACCTAAAGTTTGTTGCCAAGGTGTTGCTCCATATCAAAACAAATAAAAGTATAGTCCGATCTTTGAATGAACGAGATCTTTCTTTTTTATACGCCCGCATAAAAATGCGGGCGTATTATGTTATACCGCTGTCCTCCGTCTGTCCATCTGTCTGTCCCATTAACGTTGTCTTCGCAACTCCTCCTAAACCGTTTGGGGGATTTTGATGAAACTTGGTACAAAGAAATATCATAATGTGGAGCTGTGCATATTGCAAGGGGAATGCTGTCCAATGTTTTTTTTAAAAGAGTTGTGGCCCTTGGACAAAAATGTTTCTATTCAAAATAGTTTGTCTTCGCAACTCCTCCTAAGCTCTTGCGGGGGTGGGGGTGGGGTGGGGTGGGGTGGGGGTGAAACTTGGTACAAAGAAAGATCACAATGTGGAGATGTGCATATTACAAGTGGAATGCTGCACCACTATTTTTGAAGGAGTTAGGGCCCTTGGACTTAGAATTATTTTATGCAAGTACATTGTCTTCGCAACTTCTCCTAAACCCTTTAGGGGATTTGGATGAAACTTGGTACAAAAAGATCACAGTGTGGAGCTTTGCATACTGCAAGGGAATGCTGTCCAATGTTTTTAAAGGAGTTACTGCTCTTGGACTTGTTTTGTTTTTTATATTCAAAATAGTTTGTCTTCGCAACTCTTCCTAAACCCTTTGGGGGATTTTGATGAAACATTGTACAAAGAATGATCACAATGTGGAGATGTGCGTATTACAAGTGGAATGCTGCACCACTGTTTGTGAAGGAGTCAGGGCCCATGGACTTTGATTTATTTTATGCAAGTACCTTGTCTTCGCAACTCCTCTTAAACCCTTTGGGGATTTCAATGAAACTGTGTACAAAGGAAGATCACAATGTATAGATGTGCATATTAAAAGGGGAATGCTGTCCCACTATTTTTGAAATAGTTACATCCCATGGACTTAGTTTTGATTAATGCAAAATACATTGTTATTGCAACTCCGACGAAATCCCTTTGTGGATAATCCTTTCTTTTTTGTTCAAATTCCTGGATCAATAATGTATGCGGGCGTATCATGTACCGGTTTAGCGGTGCCGTATTTTCTGCGATTTTAGTTCAATGGTAGGTAGATTTACATGTACATCAGAGCTTACATACCAGTCTCTAAAACAGCTACACGGGAGAAGAACTGCTCCAAAAATATGTAACAAATGTGGGGGTCTGGGAGTTCGTCATTTTTATCTATCTTACCGAATGCATTGTCTTTCTTTATCTTCAATGGTCCCTGTTCCTTTGTCGCACTCACATGCCGCACCAAAAAATGGCTCGTTACAAACACACTTCCCACACTGATAATTTCCATTGAAGTTGCATTTTTCTGAGTTTCTGGCATAGTCCTGACAGTCTGAAACTCATGTATTAATTCAATTTGCATATCCCCATATCATATTTTACGGAATATAAGGATTATTAATATCTCTGGCAGCAAATTTACTTTTTCGTTTCCACATCTTTCAGATTAGATCTTTAATTAGTTATCTAATTAGAACTAAATGTATACTACGGTCTAATTTTTCAGGGTTCTGTGTTTTTCCTAAAGTTGAACAAAATATTTACTCGGATATTGTACTTTTCTTTGAAATATGTGTAGGAAGATATCTTTTTCAGTGTGTTTGGTTAATAGCGTGGTGGTTGACGGTAAGGGGGTAGATTTAAAATCTTACCTGCATCGGAGTATTTTGCAATAAACATAATTATTGTAATCACTCTAAACAGCTTTCTGCCTTCCATGTTTGATACACGTAAAATGGGATGTTCGAATAAGCTACATATGTTGCCATTAATACTGGATTAATATTTCATATATATCGGACGAATATGTCAACGCAAAATGCCACAACTATTAAATTGTTGAAATGAGCTAATTGTCGTGAATTTAACCTATCATTTTGGGGAAATAGTTAGGACTCTCAAGTCATGTTTGGTCGGTTCATCAGTACATACTGAAGAATGATAATAGCCAGTATATATTCTCAATTTATTATTTACACAACTCATGTTTCTAAACTTTTTCATTTTTTTCAGCAAAATTAATTTTTTTCATGCTAAAACTACTTCAAATGTGTTTTAGTGAAATATTTTGCGTAGTTTTCGAGTTTGAAAGCGATGGAATTCAAATCTTGCGATATGCACATTTACATTTGCTATTTAACGCGCCATTATGTGTGACGTCATATGCGCCCTCGGGTTTGAAAACATCTATAAGTCATTTCATAAGCAGATTATATTTAATCGACAAAAAACCAATTATCACGTAAACGGCTTGTAAACAATATTGCATTAAGGTGTTTTGTGCCGTGTTAGGGTGTACTAGTGGTCGGTAGAAAGGATTAAGACTGAGTAATTTTCAATTTTTCGAAGGAAGGTATGAGAAAAAAGACGTGGATAATTTCTTATTGGATCAAAAACTTTACCTTTAAAAAACACCCAGTCACCTTTTCAAAACCAGCTTGGAAAGAGACCCAGATAAACTGCGAGACAATGGATATATCGAAGCTATAAGCACTGCTAGGCCTACAGCATACATGCATTGATTCTGTTCTGATCTTCAAATTCAATACACACTCGAATCAACTGACCTTCACCTTGTAACAACATATTAATTCGTGCTGCCAATTTCTACCAATTGGTGGATTTACAAAAATGTTAAAGATACAAAATAATTGAACTTTTAATTATAAATAATAGAATATTGTTTTTCCTATCTTTAAATTAAAGTATAAAATTATTTCTCATTGAACTCGTAACATCTTGAGTGCGTCAGTATAACGCCGAGCTCCCACTACCTAACGACGTGCAGATCACAAATCAAAAATACTAATAAGATTGCTTTATTAAAATAAAATAATGTGATTTCCACTTTAAATTTGATTATTTTTATTGATATATTGTTGATTTTTTTTTCTTTTTCTATCTTTCTTTTTCTTTTCAGCGACCCATATAAACATTATTTACACGCAATATTGCCGATTTCATACTCGCTTTCCTTGCTATATTTGGGTATTTACATCGCTATTTGTATGCACTTGTGTCGAAAACATAAAACTCGGAAAAATTGTCAACATCAATTTAAATGTTACCCATGGTGAGTAAATTAGGCCCCTAAAGCTGAGTTTTGTAATAATATCTCACACTACTTTCACAATCAGTTGATCGAAGAAGGGCGCATGTTTAAGTCTTTATTGTGGTTAATTATCGCAATATTTCGGCGAACGAACCATTAGAACTAATTACCAGTACTATAAGCATTAAGAAGACAAAATGCATATAATTTTGTATACTTTGAAAACATGGTATGTGTCCTTTAAAGATATCCATACAAAGATATTCTATAAATAAAATGATACAAAAAACTCGTATTAGACATGCATACGAAAAAATTACGGTCGTAGAGAAATAAACGAAAATAGTTTCAAAATACGACACGTGTTTTCGACATATTTTTTTGCGAAAAGAGCCGAATGTTCACCAAGTTACATATTAGCATACCGCGTGCTATTTTCCACTACTGTCTGGATCTGTGGATATCTAACTACCCTTTAGTATATTACACATGATATTGTACAAGGAATTTAGTCTGATAGGTCCTTATTACCGTCTTCCGTGGAACACGGTATATATACATGTACTCTTTCTCCGGACTTGGACTCGCTTTCCAGGTTCTCGCTCTCGAGACTTTGCACGAGCGAGAGTCTGGTACTATTCCTATTTTAATTCATGACTTCAAATCGAGGCTTACCGAGAAATCAGCATTGTTTCTGAATGGCTGATAGAGAACTGAATTTCGAAGATACTGTCAAAGATTATCTTTACAAAGGCGAAATTCAAATTTTCAACTGAGAGACCTTCAGTTATCAATACTAAAAAACATTTGGGTTCACCACGCCATAATATATCCCAGTTTGCTTTGTGACGAACAAAAAACGCATATATCCTAAGTATAAGGAGTAGCCATTGCTATTGTTTTGGTTTAACGCCCTTTACTGGTCATAAAATTAAAATTTTGTTTTATACACTTAATGTTTTTCTGATTTGACAAGGAAACTATGTATTTTTCGCAATCCTATGTATCCCTTGTATAAATCACACTTTGGGGCGATTCATTCGTTATAAAGTCAAAGTAAAGAAAACGCAGGTCACTAAGTGTCTTTGAATTTGCATATATAATGTATCCATCAGTAAAATTATACAGTTTACTGGATAAATGTGAAAGCTACTTTTTGGGATGTACAAAATTTCGTGTTCTCTTAGCGAAATAAGTTACACGTATCAGGTTTGGAGAAAACATTCACTTGAATTCGTCTTCAAAACCTCGTTTGAGATCATGGACACTCTTCGCGCCGTCTGTGTAAAACCTACATTTTCTCTTTGAGGTCATGACCTGTGTAACGATAAACGTTCTGTTTGACAGTAGTTTAATTCGGGGTTACAATATCATGCACTCTCTTAACATACATGTAACCATAAGCGTTTGGACCTAGATTAATCTCAACTGATTCCAAAAATTCCAAAGCGTCAGAAGAAAAATAACAACAACAAAGTTACCGTGTAAGAAGAAATTTAATACGAAATGAAATGATTTGTCTTGTTGACATGATAATGATTTTCAGATTTTTTCTTTAACAGTGGGTTTTTTTTTTTTCATAAGAAGCGCCGATGTGTGTCTTTTCTTTTGGTTTTCACCAAACAATAAGGACATCCCATTGCCTTGACTAATTTGAATATGTAAATTATACTACTGTACATTGGGATTTACCAGTACTTTTTTTGCTCATTAAAACATCTCCATACGAAATTGATAAACAGTATACCCCAAATCCCACAATCGGAAGATTTTGCATGTAAGTAGGCGGTATAGTGTTCCAATCTGAATTCAAAAGACAAAGGTAACTTTATATTTTTCGTTTAGATTTTCTCTTCTTTGCATATTTCATTTTAGTCTGTCCAGCCTTCCTAGAGTCCTTTTGAGGTTGCACACCATTTCCTTTCCGCAGACACTTTCCAAACCCTAAGATACTTATGACGGAAACTAGTAAAATAAAAATCATATCCAAAACTGTTACAAACATAAGAAATATTTCATACGCCTCGATATCATGGCTGTCTGATATAACAAGTGGGTACACAAAGACGAACAGAGCGTTAAGAAAGGAAGTTAGCTTGAACACGATGAAAATTCTCATCCAATATCGAGTGATACTGACGTTACAACAGAATTCCATTAATGACACTATACTTGCAAATACCACGAGACAAATGACGTAAACTCCAAAGAGAATTTGTCCAAACCAGTGATCCAGGCGAAGACCGCTTGTGTTGATACTCATAATGAGGAGTTCGACCGCGTCCACAATGTACCCTATCCATATCCGAACTATGAAGTTGGTTTTCTTTTCGAATTTGTGGCACGCATTGGCGATCAGTTTGAGAATGGCGAAGGTGATGTCCAAAATATCAATGACGTCAGAATCGCCGTTTTCTAAGTCCACGTTGTCCAGACAAGGGAGATTAATCTCCACTTTGCAGCATCCCTTCAGAGACATAGGAACGGGTAGGCCTTAGATTAAATTCCGAACTGAGTAAATGTTACCGAACGGATTTGAAATGTATGACTCGGGAATTAGTTTCGTGGGTATTTAACAAAATATTTGTCGTTTTATCTGATTACATTTATACTGACACAAAATAATAATATTTATATGAAGTATTTTTCTTTTTCTTTATTTTAAATAGATACCTCTTCATAGATTTACACTGCTTCATATGTGACGTAAACAAGTTCTGAAAATATTGAACATGTGGAGTTTTCACAAAGCGTTTAATTTACCTTTGCGTAAGGAAATAGGTCTTTGATCTACAGTATGTCAATTGATTTAAGTTTGTGGGGGTTTTTTTTAAATCAAAAACTTCCATTTTTCTTTTGTTTTGAAAAGAAATTGAATTTCTAAGTGTGCTACATGAAAAGGAAGAAGTTTTTGAACAGATTATGTTTATCGGTTTCATGTACATACTAAGTAATAACCGTAGCCAAACTTTTTACGAAGATTTATACATGTAAATGTTACAAAAAAGACTGCCTGTCTATGCAGTACGAAACTTGTTCGGAAAGTACTGAGACTTTGTATGTTTTTCATTCTTTACTGGGCGTTTTATTTTGAAAATAGACATACATATGTAGACATGTCCCATAAGAATAAAATACAAAATCAACAATTTTAGGTATGTTTTAGAATAAGCATTGCTACTGTCATAGTGTAAATTTAGAATTTACCGGATGGCAGTAAATACTACATTTACATTACATGACACTATACCTAAATCGATTAGATAGATTAGGGACATATTTCAGGTATTCTTTTATACTAAGACCATTTCGGAGAAATGGTTGTTAGTTTAAACGAGATGAGGTAGAGAATAATTCAATATTGGAAACATTAACTACCATCGAGTCTTCGATGTATGGCCATATGCTTCAAAATAACACACTACCTATCGGAATTTTTTCCATGAACTAACAGCCAGTGCATTATATATACCCAACATGCTACGAGTTTTTATTTAATCAACAAATCTCACCCGCAATGCGGAGATTTCGCGTCAGCAAGATAGTGTAAAAATACTCATCACGTGGTTATGTGTTAATCTAGGTCACTAACTCATAGATAAACAAAACGCCAGGCGGGTAAGGATCTTCATCACATTTCTGTCATTTGTTTGTTCAGTCTTATTTTTGTAAATTGTTGTTCCTTTTTTCACGAGACATACTTATTGAGAAATGTTACACTCATATTTTATGTATTAGTAATACTCTACGGTTATATATTTAGAAAAGGTATCTGGTTTATCTAATAGACGAAAAAAAGTCAGATGGAAGCGTTCAAAATGATCTGATCAAATAAAACTCGTGGATTGCACTTGAACTAATCCTCAACATTTAACTTACATCTTCAAGTTCTGAAAATTCTCTGTAATTTTGGTTCTTTTTATAGAAGAGGGGCATATTGGTTTGCACCTGTCGGTCGGTCGGTCGGTAGACCACATGTTGTCCGCTCAATATTTTGAGAACCATTCACTTGATGATAATCATAAATCATATGTGGGTTGGTTATGAGTAGAAGAGGGCCCCTATTGTTTTTCAGGTCAAAAGGTCAAGGGTCAATCTACTCTGGACAGGAATATAATGTCCGCTCAATATCTTGAGAACCATTTGCTTGAAAAACATCAAACTTAGCACACTGGTACATCCTAAGGAGTAGATGACCCCTATTGATTTTGAAGTCATATGGTCAAGGGTCAAACTGGGCATAGGAATATACTGACCATTCAATTTCTAGAGAACCCTTTGCTTGACAGACATCGAACTTGGTACACCAGTACATCATCAGAAGAAGATGACCCCTATTGATTTTGAGGTCACATGGTCAAAGGTCAAGGGTCAAACTGGACACATGAATATACTGTCCGTTCAATATCTTGAGAACCCTTTGCTTGACAGACATCAAACTTGGTACACTGGTACGTCTTCAGGAAAGATGACCCCTGTTGATTTTGAGGTCACATGGTCAAAGGTCAAACTGGACATAGGAATATACTGTCCGTTCAATATCTTGAGAACCCTTTGCTTGACAGACATCAAACTTGGTACACTGGTACATCTTCAGGAGAAGATGATCCCTATTGATTTTGATATCACATGTTTAAAGGTCAAGGGTCAACCTGGACATTGGAATGTACTGTCCGCTCAATATCTTGAGAACCCTTTGCTTGATAGACATCAAACTTAGTACAGTGGTGTATATTCAGGAGGAGATGACTCCTATTGATTTTGAAGTCACATGGTCTAAAGGTCAAACTGAACATAGTAATATACTGTCCACTCAATATCTTGATAACCCTTTTGCTTGACAGACATCAAACTTAGTACACTGGTACATCTTCAGGAGAAGATGACCCATATTGATTTGAGGTCAAAAATCAATTGTTGAACTGGACATAGTAATATATTGTCTCCTATATTTTAGGAATTATTTGCTTGATTGACACCAAACTTGGTACACTGGTACAGCATAAGGAGTAGATGACCCCTATTGATTTTTAGGTCACATGGTCAATTCACTCTTGACATAGGAAGATATTGTCTGCTCAATATTTTGAATGATTGATACTACTATCAATTAAATGATGTGTGTGTATAACCCTTTTCAATTTTGCACCATGGGGGCATATGTGTTTTACAAACATCTCTTGTTTATTTATCTTTTTTATTTTATCATTTTATTATTATTTTTTTTGATTAGCTGAAACAAAAGGGAGATCCATGGAGCGGCATTCAGGTGTGTATATGTGCGTCAGACAACTGCATATGTGTACAGTACTAAGTTTGTACATATTCGCGTGATTCGAAACGATAAATACGTACATATTGCAATTTCTAATACTTACATACTACAAAAAGTTTGGTTTCAACTTTAAATTTATTGCTTACAGAATACGAATACACCGATAATGTTAAGCTCACCGATCAGGCTATAAAGGACTTTGAGGAATATGGATATATTCTTATCAGGCAAGATGCAAATGTTATTCAGATAAATGCGCAGACATATTCATAGACGTGATAAAGATAAAATTAATTTTAACAATTAGCTTTAATTCTTTCATGATCACTAAATTTAGATACATATACTTTGCAAAGTAGTTCATATGATTATATGAGTTAAATACATGTAAACTCTAATTTTGCAGGGGTCTCCTTGACAAAGAAGAGGTCAATGGGGTCCTGAAAGTATTAGAGGACAGCGATGAAATGATGAAACAAAACTATGAGGCATAAACTTCACTAGCATTTCCATTCAGTGTTTTATTTAAATACATGTAAATACTATATTAGCTGCATTTTCACAACATTATTATAATGGAATGTGATATATATCAATATTACAGTTTGAGGAGGTAAATAAAGATAAAAAGACACAGAGGATTATTTGGTCACACCCTGGTACTGACGTCACCGGAATGGTGGCTCGAAGCGAAAAAGTGGCTGGAACGTGCGAAAAGGTACTAGAATGAAAATCCAAGTTTCAAGTTTTGAAGGAAACTGCATTTTGTATATTTTATTTAGAGCATGTAGATAAAAGCGATGTTCTACCTTAAAATCACGGCAAATGAAATGAAAATTGATTTTGTTTGTGTCAACATATCTCGATGTACAGCTCTTGGGCGGCGAAGTGTATCACTACCACGGCAAGATGATACTGAAAGGCGCACAGAAAGGAGCTCGCCATCTGTGGCACCAAGATTATGGGTGAGTAAAAAGAGAGAGAAGCTCAGTATCTGTACATGTGGCAATAGGATTATGGTTGGGTTAAAGCAAAGGGAATCTGTGGCAACAAGATTACAGGTGAGTAAAACCAAAGAGAGCTCAGTATCTGTGACTCCATGACTTTAATCAGATTGGGTAAGTAACAAACAGAGAGGAGCTTGGCATCTTCGGTAATAATAGGTAAGTAATAAATAGAGAGGATATCAGTACCCATGGCAACAAGAACATGGCTAAGCAACAGAGATGAACTCAGCATCTACGGTAACACGACTATAGGTATCAAAGCTTCAGTAGGGCGCGCTATTCGTGTAAATTGATTAGATTAAGTACTAGTAATAACATTCTATTCCTGAGGAACCGGCACCACCAGGAAAATTATGTTTAGGTACTATAGCAAACTATTGGAGTAGAACTCAATACCAATACTAAAATACCCATGTTTAACGTACTGAATACTTCCAATGATTTTAAGGTGTGTAACAGAATTATTTTTTCTAGATACTGGTACAACAATGGCTGTCTTTTTCCTGACATGATGACAGTTTTTATCCCATTAGATCCATGCAGGAAAGAAAATGGCTGCTTACAGGTGACAGAGAGTACTAAACACAACGAAGTTTTAATTCAGATTAATTACAAATAAGAGGTGAATTTGTAGGATGTTGACATACCATAGAGTGAATGACAAGAATAGATATCAATTATTTAGATATTGGAGGGTTCACATAAGTGTGGCCGGATTGACCATCACCCTGTTCTAAAGCAGGCAGAGGCAGACTTGGAACGTGTGGAAGAAATCAAGAAAACTTGTCCTCATAAGTTCGTTGAAATGGATCCCGGTGGGTAAAAAGTTGTAAACCGTAAGAATTTGTTCATAACTTAGGTTGAATCTCGATCAACTCAAGCTTTAGACGTTTAACAAATAAAGAGGAAAATTGTGTCAAACGTTCAACAACTATTAGTAAAAGTCACGGGTCTGTCTCTCAGATTGCCACGGAGGACAGTGACATGAAAACAAAGTGTCATCACTGTCATGATACAGTCAAGATAACACTTAGATGTGACAATGATAAAGAATAATTATCGGACATACTATTTACCTTATCTCACTCAAACGAGAGCGAATTAGCTATTTGTATCTCTCAACAGTTTTTCTATCATAGTTAATCAAGCCTTCAGAAGTATTACAAAATTACTTTCATTTTCTGGACATTATCGAACAATTTTCTATATACAGTTATAAATATTGATTTTTTTTTTCTTCAGGCGATGCCCTTTTCTTCCACTGCAATATGCTGCATCATAGCTCAGACAACAACAGTGACATGCGCAGATGGGTGTACATCTGTACGTACAACAGAGCCAGCAACGACCCTGTTATCGAACATCACCACCCACGATACACACCAATGACCAAAGTTAGTATCACACGCTGCGAATTACGCGTGCTTTATGCTTGATTACAAAGCTTTAAGTGCCCGGTAGAACTTTTAATTGTACAACTAAACACAGTCATTGACAAGAAACATTCATAAAACCAACTACTTACGTTTCACATACCAGTTTATTTAGATATTTGTTAGTATTTCACAAGTAGATTCATAGAAATAGTCTTTTAAGAATTGTTGAGGATTTTATTACTATGGTGTAATGTTTGTTTAAGGACATTTAAGGATGAAGCAGGTCACATATCAATACATGTTTTCTGAACAAGACAGAAAATCTAGATAAATGTTGGAATTTTAAGCATTTTCACCGAAGATATAATCTGCATAGAGAATGAAACAGACTATGCAAAGGTCGCAAACATCTGGCGTGGACCTCCAATAACGTTCTCTGACAAAATATATTGTTTTATCATGTAGGTTCCCAACTCTGCCATTAAAGAATGTACCAATTTCACAGATATGAGTGGGAAGGACTTCATTCACCCTGACCGTAATACCTCCTTGACGTCACACATCCGTGTTCATTAGTCAAAAAGTCAAAAGGAGAAGTGAATCCATACACTTAGATAATGTGACAATGTTATAACACCTTGACGTCAAACATCCCTGTTCAGTAGTCAAAAAGACAAAAGTCAAAAAGGAGAAGTGAAGCCCTACGCTTAGATAATGTGATAATGTTAACATGTACGGTCATATTGATATTTAGTCAGATTTCATGTGACATTCTTTGTATTTGCATTTGTGTATTTATCCAAGTTATTTCCATACGTTATTGTTGAAATTCCAGTGAATCGTACATGCTGATTAATTACGTTACCGTCTGTATCTTTGAAAATGTCAACATTGAACAATGGTATGCTGCTTATTTATACACAATCATAAGATGTATGCTGATGAATTCAAAATATCAATTTGTCCAATTTATTAAATTTCACACACAAATATATTTCAAAAATAATTTTGTCGCATATTTGCCAGCAACTAAAATCTTAAGACAATCTTCCTCTTGGTGAGCTGTATCACATTATATTATTCATTTGCAGAGAATTGATTGTCGAGGAATTTATGTCCTTTAGGTACAAACGCATTGCACCTCTACTTTCTGTTTGTATGTGACGCAGAAGTATACAAGCAAGAGTGGTAGTCCATGTATACTGCATGTCAATAGTTTCAATGGCTGTGAATGTGACCATTTAAATCATAGGAGTTTAATTTGTTTATTCGTTTGGCGATTTTAAAATTACTACTTGCCAAAATAACCTGCTATTTGGTATAACAGTATGTCACTGTATTATCTTGTCCGATCACTGTTGATAACCATTCCACACTTTCAGTTAAATCCGAACTGCATCCTTGAAAGCAACACCTATCAATTCTGAAACATTTTTATTTAAATATGTTAATATTTTGAAATTGCAGATTATCTCGGAAATTGACAAAAAGTCTGGCAGATAAGATAGGATGGCTGAAACGATACACCCCCTTTGTGATACCATACGTAATGCAATATTTGTGCCACAATTCAATTTTTTCAGTATATTTTATAAAAGAAACAAGTACGTGTAATAACGTTGAAGAAAAGATTTAATTCAGAATGCATAAGTCATAATTTAAGTCATCAGTTTAAAAGCAAAAAATTCCAAACCGTCGAACGGTAAGATCCCGGTGTCTCTGTAGCTTAACCTGTTTGCGTTTATTATTTTCGTCAGAGTCACCGCTGACAACTTGAATGTTTTCGGTCGCCATTTGTTCCCTCCTGCATGCAAAAATGTCATGTATACATCGAACCCGACTTATTTAACCGAACCCGATGATCAAGGCAATAAATCTAACATTGAATTGAGTGTTTATACTAAACAGTACTGATATATATTTCGGGAATTTTTCAGCTCTATACGATAGCGGCAAACCAACTTTAAAATAGAGGATATGGTTGTCAAGGAATCTCAACGAAAAGAACGAACACCAAGCATAGGAAAAACAAGGGAGGTCTTAGATATCATGACCTCCTCCAACTTAAAACATTTGGTCCTTAGATATTTAAAGAAAGACGCGTATGGATGAATATATTCGACTGATTTTATATGCATCGTGGTCTTATATCAATTAAGAACCCCTCGTAGTCGTTATTCTTCTATATCACTTACGTTGAATTTCAGATAACAGGACTACCATGTAATAACTAAATGGACCCTGACTTTTGACCGGAAATAAGTTTTGAACATAACAATTTTACACAAGCTGTGTTAAGTTTACTATGATTATCATGTACTTTGACTCATAATTCAGCATTCAATCATGGTTTAACATAAAGTGTCGATGTCTTTGGCAGCAGTCCCTGGTTACAGCCATCAGAGGTACAACAGAAATGACAAGAGAAGTCCCTACTGATCGCCACGTTTCCGTAATTGGTGCAGTGGTCTTGATCTGAAGTCTGGGACAACCACTGGTTCCTGCACACCGTCTCATCCACACACCTACATATAGAAGATATTTACATGTCACGAAATACATAATTGCAGTAACCTCATTTAAATGTATTCCGTCTATCCCTTGGTCTAGACAAAGTGAACGGGAATTTCCTCCGGAATGTATTTCAATGTCCCTGAGGCTGAAGGTCATATTGAAATACAGCCCAAGTTAAATTCGCGCACAATACTGATTAGTGCTATATAAAACAAATTTATCATTAAGGTAACCAATATATAGACGTATTCATTCCCCATCCATAAAAACAAGTTTACTACGTAAACATAATGTAACGTTTAAAATGTACACATTTTTTTTCAGACAGGGGTGTCATTACATATACATGAACTTATCTAGTTATAATACCTATTTATAGGATATGAGGGCTTCTCCTCCTATATGGCTTATCAGATAGACTTGAAACTTTGTACGATGCTTCATTGCTTATGTAGATGTGCATATTGTCGGGACGGGAGGATCCAATTATTTTCCTAAACGTTTAGTGGATCTAAGATGGGTGGAGGATGTTGAAATAGCTTGTGAACACCTCTACTCCTATATGGCTTATCTGATAGACTTGAAACTTTTTACAATACTTCAATGCAATAGTGGTAAATTTCAAATAACTATAGACTTATTTCCTGACTATAAGGACAATAGCAATTTTATAAATCTAGTGCTCTCTTATCCCTTGAAATTTCATTTACCTTTTGAAGAAAGTCGACTGCAGTCTAGCTACGGAACGAGAATCTCCGCTACACTCTATGACCCTTTGAATATTCTTTGACCAGTTACAGTTGGAGTTGAATTATTCATGCAGCAAATATGGAAAGACGGTTACTCATGGGATGATAAATTGCCCGATGAATGAAGTTTTACGTGGCTTAAAGTACTTCAGGACGTCCAAACCCTAACCGCATAGACACATATTCCAAGTTCTTACTTAACCAACAGAAAGGACATCGACAACTGAACGTTTTGATATATTTACAGTAGTCGACGCAAGTAAGAGAGCATATGAACTTGTGTTTACATTACTGATGGAGTCAAACTGTCCTTTATAATGGCCAAAAACAGAAAAGCGACAAAGGTAGGACTATATTCTGTCTAGATTTGATTGCATCTTTAGATCATTAGTTGGAGAACACCTAGGACATTACTGGATGGACTTCATTTAAACATGTTGTATACTGGAGTGATAGTCAGATTGCTCTACAATGGATCAATTCGGGGGGGGGGGGGGGGACCAACAAAGGCAGTTCATCAGAAATCGCACAGAAGAAATAAGTAAACTTACAGAATTGGCATTTTGGCAATAAGTCCCAAGACCAACGATCAAACTTCAGCTGAGTTACTGACAAGAGAACTTACAACTGTAGAATTTCTATGAAACTTTTTGTGGTGTGAAAGCCCTCTGTGACTAAACAATCAGACTGGCTTGAATGGGATCAAAACACTTTCGCCTTATCACTAATATCATACAAGGAAGAAAATGTTATAGAAGTAACCAAATAAGAAGTAGGTTAAGCTGTATTAATATTAGGTCAAGTCAGCGTAGTCTTCGTAAACATATACAAAATTGTCAATCTTTAGAGATGCAATTCGTACGAAAAATTGGAACGTATAACCGCACTTATCTTCAGATTCGTACGCAACTCTCAGACAAAAAGAGGCGATCGATCAACTGGACACTTAACCTTAAACGAGGTAAATTCTACATAGACGATATGGATCCGTAACATACAGTGTACGACCTTTCAAAATGTTATTGACAGTATTGAGTCTGGAACACCACATCTTTAGATCCGTCAATGAAAGCTTCACCTGGATACAGAAGAAATGATCCGCTGCAAAGGACGCCTCGCAAATGCGCAGATCAGTGAAAGAAGCAATTTATCCTTTACTTATGCCAAGAAAGAACAATTTCACTTCGTTAATAGTTAACAATGCCCACAAGAGAAATTTACATGCTGAAGTTGGAACATTAGTTTCAATATTACATGTAGGTCAGAAAATATAGGTTTTTTCAATAAGACAAATTGTACAGAGTATTCAAGTAAGTGTGTTTCTTGCATAAAAGTATCGAGGTGACCCTTTGCTACCCCGAAAACTCTCTGAATAGAGATCGTGTTTCGGACCGTCCACCATTTAACATAACTGATGTTGATTTTACAGACATACTTCATGTTAAAGTGATATCGGACGTACATGGAACTACTATACAGGGAAATCGTGGGGCCACATTATGTTACAGTTGCCATAAACAATGTCAGTACTTTATCAACAATTCATATTGGTTACAGTGAAATTATTATCTCACCTTTTGTAGATCTTCACATTGTTGTTTTCATGCACAATGTCTGTCATGCAATAACTGTTTGCACCAGAACATGGTATCGTGTGCCCCGTGTAAACACTTAGTGTATCACAGGGGATACCTTGGTAGTAGTCTCCACACACGTGACATGAGGTAGATGCTGAAAAAACGTGCTTCTTTAAACGTACATGTGGATACATTTGAAACAAAATAACATATTCCTACAAAGAAATTATACTTAAATAACCTTATGAAACATGATGAAATTTTTTCTATTTTTATTAATGATTATCAGCTAATTATTGTTTATGGAATATATCCACTTTTCAGTTGTTTCCCCCCAATTCTTTTAGTGTTCCATCCGGTTCAGCCAAGGGTACAAGTAATTGAACAGCAGGGTATGTAATCAATTACAAGTAAACTTGAATTCAAGGGTGTTATGATTTAGCTCACCTTCGCCAAAGGCTTAAGTGGGCTTTTTTGAACGCAATTTGTCCGGGATAGTCATCGTTAACTTTTCACATGTTCATCCTCTGCCAAACCAATGGGCCAATTTCAATCAAACTTTCTGCAAATTATCCTTGGATAAAGGGAATTCAGGTTCATTCAAATGAAAGAGCACACCTTCTTCAAAGGGGAGACAATCAAGAAAAGGAAAATAAGGGGGGTCATTTATCAATTTTCTTCTCAAGAATCACTGATCGATTGATTGAATATTGTTTAACGTCACTCTCGAGAACATTTCACTCATATGGAGACGTCACCAATGCTGGTGAAGGGCTGCAAAATTTAGGCCTATGCTCGGCGCTTATGACCTTTGAGCATGGAGGGATCTTTATCGTGCCATACCTGCTGTGACACGGGACCTCGGTTTTTGCGGTCTCATTCGAAGGACCGCCTCTTACGACAAGCAAGGGGTACTGAGGACCTATTCTAACCCAGATCCCCACGGAACCAGTGAACCAGAAAAGTTAAAATTTATGTGAAAGCTTCATGACATAGTATAGTTTTAAATAGTTCAAATCATGGCCCATGGGTACTGGTATATCTTACAAAAAGTTTCCTTATTTCTAGTTTTCTTCTCCAGAACTACTGGGTTATTTTACATTAAACTAGACGCTGGGCATATTTGGGTAGAGAGTGTCCAAGTGATCATATGGAGTGTCATACTCCTTCTAAAGGAAAGTCAGTGAGTGCATACATGTAAATAGTGAAAATAAGGCGGGATATTGTACTCACGTTTAGTTGTAGTTGTCGTGGGAATCAGAGGTTGATATGTTTCTAAAATGTACCATGAAATAATTCTATTATCATTATACATGTATTTCATTCATAGAATTTTATGAAAAAACTTTTAAAATGACATTCTGCTTTAATGAAACTCATAGCCAATAACTTCGGAAACTCTCTTGCTTTTTTATCATTGTTGAACACAATAATGCCAGACGCAGCACATTATCAGTGAATTCAGGGTCATTGCATTAATATCCGAGTATCTGAAAATTTATTCAGCCAAGAAAATATCGCATTGTTTTGCCCTCGATAATATTTAATGCCTTCTCTTGAGATCATTTATTTCTAGTCAGTTAAGATCCATTCCCCTAAACCATATATATTCTTGCTATTCATGTCAAAATGCATTACGCATTACGTTATAAAGTACCTTCAGTCATTCCCACTCCCTAAATTTTTTTTTTTATAATTGTTTAAATATCTTGAAAACGGTTGAGATCCCTATCTCTAAACTACATGTATATGCATTCGTGCTGCTCATGTCAAGATGCCCTGAGTATTATGTCGGTCAAGTGCCCATGTGGTCATCACCATCCCCTCATTTTGTAATGTTCAAATATAATTTGAATACGGTTGATATCCCCACCCCTAAACAATATATTTTTGCTGCCCTTAATATGATTGCCATGGGGTCATCCCCACTCACATTTTATCATAGGTCGAATATCTTGAACAGGATTGAGATCCCCGCCCCTAAATCATATTTATTATCACTGTTATGTCCAAATGCATTATTGTAAAAGTGGTTATATACGCGTGGGAGAAATTTACACTATTTACGCGGTCACGTAATAAGCACGTAAATTCTTCCCTCAAGTATAGTTATGAATATTTGATACAATACACATCATACTCAGTTACCATATAATTTTCCCCTGGCGTAATGTTGGACGTGGAAAAACGCGTACTTAACCCCCAGCATAATTAACCCCCAGCGTAATTAACCATGTTTTTTTTTCAGTAAGTGATACATGTAGGTTGGGCAAGTGTCCCCACATTTTATAAATGGTCAAACATCTTTATAAAACTTGAGATTCTCGCCCCTAAACCCCATTTTCTTACTTCTTACGTTAGAATGCATTGAAGAATAGTTTGGTCAAGTGCCCCAGGGTCTTCTCTCACCCCTCCTTTAATTAATCGGTATATCTTTAAAATTATTTCAAATAACTTAGTCTTATTACTCATATATATATATATATATATATATATATATATATATATATGGGTGTTATAATTGTTTGTTTGTGCTTTATATTAAATATTCTATACAATTGCATCGAGAGATCTACTCTCCTTATAAAATATCTTAAACACTGAATGACACAGCGACTGTGTGGGATTGCATCAGTGTGTATAAGTAGCGCTTTAAGAGCATAACAAAGCTTCCTTTTTAGGGAAGTCGTTGTGGCCGAGTGGACTTACGCACTGGTTTGACAATCTTGCTAGGCGGTGGGTGCCGTACGTCGCTGGTTCGACCCCGGGCTGGGGCGAAAATTTTCAGTACCTAGTTGTGATTATTTAGTGCTTTATATATATATATATATATATATATACATACATGTATGTATATATTCAAAACCAATTGACCCCCAGATGAAAATACAAATTCCGAAAGCTTATTCCACATCTACAGAACATCAACAATCATATTCCAAAGGATGACTTGACTATTGCTTGGAATCTAAAAGGTGTTTGAAAAAATTGAGTGTGACAAATGGGCGGACGGATTAGGATAGCAATACACCCCAGCTTTCTTTAGAAAGTGCGAGTATAAAAAGACAAGAATATACCCCCAAGAACAATTCAACATTCAAATGATGTAGCAATAGATAGTCATGTATTTTTGATTTTACATGTGCTATATAGATTACCTGAGCAGAGGTTACATGTTGCTCTGCAGTTCAGAAACGCAATGTCATACGACACTTTCTGTTGAGGCAGTGCATGACATACTCCTATCATTTTCATACTATTGCAGTTTGATATGTTGTCCATGCAATTGTTCGGAGTAGCTAAAACGAAATTTTACAATTAAGAACCTGACAAGTATTGCAAATGCAAATCGGTAAAACTATGTTGAATGTATTTTAAAAGGTAACATTTGAATTCTGGAATGAGATTAAAACACTGCATTATATTTTGATGCACCTGTTCGATAATTTTATTAACAAATTACTTGTGAGCGTTGATGGACTCCCATTCGTTGTCGAAGATGCTGCAGCTGTCATTCCGATAGAAGAGCTAGATGTTGTTCCAGCTGTTGTAGGATTGGGTGTTAAAGCGTGTGTTGTTTTTGGTACTACACTCGATGACTGCGCCGTGGATTTCAATGTGACAGGGACAGTTATGTTCTGCACAGAGTGACCTGTTGCCACCGTCCCAACACTCGTAGTAGAAGAATTAATGTTCTTGAAATAAGACGCTAACGCTGAAACTGTAGAGTATTACACTAATATACATGGAGAATGTTTGTCTTTCAGTGATGAAAAGATGAAGATAACGAACGGTAATCAATCTCATAGCTCCTATAAAGAATACAAAATTAAAAATATGGCAAACACAGATCCCTGGACATACCCGAGGTGGGATCAGAAGCCTTAGAGGATTAATCATCCCCTGTTGACCTGTTATACCCGCCGTGAGTCCTATATCTCCATCGGGTAAACTGAGTAGTCAGAATCAGAGTGGAAAGAACGCCCAAATTGGTCGGACAGCCTTTTACCCAAATCACAGGATAAACGACCATAAAATTTATGAAATGCTGACTTTAAACGGGGCTGTTAACCCCACTCCCCGTTATATCAACCTATGTCAGTAGCCTGCCTCGATTTAAAAATTGGTCATACGTAGAAGAAGCCCATGCGTATCAAACATTTAAGAGACATAAACACCTTATGCAGGTGATAATTGAATAATGCAACATAAATATGGGAAGAGCTGAAGTCATCCCGTTTGTCATAAAGTTGAGTTGTTAGGTTGCCCTAAACATCTATGTTCAATAACCTATCTAAGTATGAGGTAGATAGGGAATACTAAGAGATGTTTTCAATTTCGAGTTCATTACGATATATCGAATCGACATATGAAGTGTTCTACCAAGCCTCTATCTTTCCTCCTCACGAAAATATTAAAAGCTGCGAAGGAGAAACTTGAAACGTACTGTGCCACTACATATGCCAGAAGTGGTGTAAATCAAATGTGGATTCTATAAAATTCTAAAGAACTTTCAGTAAACTTGAAATCACAAAGCTTTTCCCAAATCAACAACATCAAAACGTATGATATGGCCACAGCAAGAGATTTTTTCTTCTCACGTAGAGGTTTATGAATAAATTCTGCTTCATAAGAATATAAAAAACAGGTCAGTTAACAAATGAGCACAATTCGTGCCCATAGGAATTTCCAACAGACTGTTGGAAGACCAGATCACCAAAGACTACCGAGATATTGTCAATGAAGAACTCCAGCATATTTTTAATTTCAACTTCAGAGTACCTGTGCCTGGAATCAGAGTGGTGTTTAACAAAGCAATTTGTGGATGACTGATCACTAGATACGAATATTTCCTTTTTCCATTTTTGTTGAAAAAGCAACTTTTTATGATGTCCAAAAAGTCTAGTCTTTCATTTCTCGTGAAGAATGGTCACGAAAAGTGTTGAGAAGTAGGACGTTTTGATGTGGTTGATTTGAGGAAAAATTCATATAAAAGTTCTTTAGAATTTTTGTTAGAATCTACACTTGATTTACACCACTTTTGGAATATATACTTCAAGTTGATGGATGTTAAAGAAAAACAGAAATCTTATCGTAGTTATGGGATAAATTTTGTACGTTTCTGAACAAAATTTAAGGTGTTTTAATTTGTATATGTAAAACAAAGTAGAATCATTGCGTTTTGTGATTTGAGGAATTGCGATTGTTTATATCATATGTGCAGACCTATACTCTCGAATCAGTGACACACTTCTTTTCTCTGTTTCTTACGATCAGTAATCAAAATTCTATCTCTCAGTACTTAGAATAGGTAGTATCAATCTAACAATTATTATTTTGCGAAAAGTTACGTTATTTCAATATTCTTTGATGGCGTAAAATAAATAGCATACGGATGTATATTTAATTGCTGTTATAAAATTTAGAAATTCATTTCAAAATTAAGGATTATCTCCCTCATGCATAGCTCTTATCCTTGGACGAATTTGGCTCCACTTGTTTGGCACGCTGTTTTTGGCTATATTTAGATCTAAAACTTCATAGTTATTTCGGATTTCAAACATTTCGGTTGAGCATCACTGAAGAGACATTATTTGTCGAAATGCGCATCTGGTGCTTCAAAATTGGTACCGTATAAGTTTTACATAAGTAATACTAGTAAGTATATCATAGCACAGATGAATAGCATAAGTAACACTAGTAAGTATATAATAGCACAGATGAATAGCATAAGTAACACTAGTAAGTATATAATAGCACAGATGAATAGCATAAGTAACACTAGTAAGTATATAATAGCACAGATGAATAGCATAAGTAACACTAGTAAGTATATAATAGCACAGATGAATAGCATAAGTAACACTAGTAAGTATATAATAGCACAGATGAATAGCATAAGTAACACTAGTAGGTATATAATAGCACAGATGAATAGCATAAGTAACACTAGTAAGTATATCATAGCACAGATGAATAGCATAAGTAACACTAGTAAGTATATAATAGCACAGATGAATAGCATAAGTAACACTAGTAAGTATATAATAGCACAGATGAATAGCATAAGTAACACTAGTAAGTATATAATAGCACAGATGAATAGCATAAGTAACACTAGTAAGTATATAATAGCACAGATGAGAAATGCATTACTTACTGATACACTGATCGGTTTTACAGCAAAACAGGTTTGGTCCATCTGTGCATTTATTCTAAACATAGAATTAATAAAACGTCATTAAATACGGTATAGCTTATGAAACACGTAAGACCACATTTACGGGTTTTAATCTGGTAAGAAATCGTCAAAAATTATACATGTAGATATGCTGTAAAACTCTCGTGCATTCAGGCTTTACAACAATATTTTAAAGGATTCTTATTCCAGCCTGATAAATGCAAGAATTGGGCTGCGAATGGGCATGAACTGTGGTGTACCACCATACGCCAAAAGAAGCACAAACGTTGTCTTCATGACAGCCGTGTCGTACACATATCATCTTAAATGCATATCATAAAGTGATGAACTAGGTGCACATCTTTCATGCGACATGACAAAGACGCAACGCCATGTCAGTCAGCAATTACATCAAAGTTGCGCCAAGGATACGTAATAATTGCGACGCATATGTAATCAGGGTTGTATAGGCAAGCAGCAAAACTCAGTGACGCACAATTGACGAAAAGTATGTTGTGCTCTTGCCGGGCCACTGTCACGAAAAATGTGTTCAAAATACAAAATTTCTTGTAACGATTTGACATGCGTCCATTTCCACCTGTGCCTTAGGTGGCATGGGAAACGTGTCGAAATTCTTGTGTCTAATATAATTCATCGGGTCACCTCGCCCTTTTTCGTAGCATTCTAGTAAAAGACACGGGAGTAAGTACCGGACATGCTGGAAGTACTTTTGGTCTAATCATATTTTTAAGAGCACGAGAATCCCAACAAAACTCTACTTTGTTAAAGTGTCGGATGTACTACAATAAACAACAAATATTGATAAACTGCTTCGTTAGCAAAAATGATACACTAATGGACTAAATTTAGGAATAAACAATCCCCAAGTGTAAAAGTGTACTGTTATGTTGATACAGTTCGAGATGGTTTATTCCTTAACCTATTAGTGTATCATTTATATATATATTTATATATATATATATAAATATATATATATATATATATATCACAAAGTAGATTGAGGATGCTCAATTAGCTTGTTATTCTTCTGTAATTCCGCAGGTGTATAGTCGAGTATTATTTAACAAAGATTGTGAGAGAGAGAGAGAGAGAGAGAGAGAGAGAGAGAGAGAGATATTTACTATTTTTATGTTACCGTATTGTCACACTGGGCAACAGGCACTGCTGTCGGGTCATTTAAATTGTATGCAATTTTGCACAAATCGCATTTTATGAAGTTTGTTACATTGCACTTCCCACTATGACACAACGGACAGTGTACCAAATTCACTGAAAACACACAACAGGTAATACTATTCTATAATCTATTTGAAGAGACATTATTGGCAAAGAAGTTTGATTTACATAGACAAGAAAAAGAAATACTTTTTTTCTAAAACATTTGCAAGCATGTTGAAAAAGAGATGATAAGGTACTGAGATCTTTCATTATCTTATAGAGACTACAACATTGAGAGTTGAGCAAAAACGGACCCCTGGAAATATCAGAAGTTAGACCAGGTGCCTAGGAGGAGTAAACATTCCCTGTTAACCGATCACACCCGCTGTGAGCCCTTTATCTAAAGCAAGTAAACGTACGGTAGCAATGCATTGTCAAAACCGTCTCCTGACAAATGAAAGGTAAAGATAACGAACGCTAATCAATTTCATGATTCCTATAAGCAATACAAAATAGAGAGTTGGGCAAACACGGACCCCTGGATATACCAAAGGTGGGATCGGATGCCTAGGAGGAGTAAGCATCCCCTGTCAACCGGTCACACCCGTCGTAAGCCCTACATCTTGATCACGTAAACGGAGTTATCCGTAGTCAAAATCTGTGTGCCAAGAACGGCCTAATGATCGGTATGAAACACATCAGACAGCATTTGACCCTATGATAGGTTGTATTGGTAAACTAGATCGTTTAACAACAATAGAATTTGCGAAATGCTTACTTTAAACGAGACTGTTGGAACCCCTGCACCATCAACTTGTTTGTCAATAGCCTGCTTCGATTTAAAAACTGACCATAAGCAGAATGAGCTCTTGTGTATCGAATCAGTTGAGAGTTATAAACACCATATGCAGGTGATAATGGAATATCGGTACATAAATACGGGAAGTTGACGGTGGAGAAGCTGAAATCACCCCGTTTCTCATAAAGTTGAGTTGTTAGTTTGCCGTATATATCTACTTTCAACAAAATATCTAAGTATGAAGCAGAAGTGGACGACTCTTGTGCGAGTCTTAGCGTTGAAGTCACTATAGAATACGCGCCATTTATTTGTTATTGCTCAGTGTATAGTTGTTGCTGTTGTTGAAAATCCTGCTGTATTACTGGCTGCTATTAGTTGTGTTGTCAATATTGTTGTTGCATTGTTGGTTGTCATTGGTTGAGTTTGAACTATTGAACTTGAATTGTGGTGGATTGTTGACAAAGTCTGCACTAGTTACAACTTTGGACATTAAGTAAGTAAATACATAATTATATATCATTACAACAATGGTTCTAAGAATTGGACAATGTCTCTACCTTTTCGGATTAAGTTACCGGAGTGTTGGTTTCATTATATTACAATGTTACTTAAGATAATAACGAACTAATTATTAACTTGCGACATAAAATGATATCAGGGGTTTGACTGGGACATGGTCGATCACCTTCCTAACAAACGTGTGCTGATCGATGTATTGTAATGTAGACAATTTCACACAGAATTGTGACACAAATTAAACTTATAAGAAATGCGAAACTTGAAACTACAGGTCTGTAACTAAGAAGCGAAAAATATCAGTCTGAGGGCAAATTTGCGTCTTGAGAAACTTCTACCAAAAATCGTATGAAAACATATTTTTTTATCTACCTTGTTGGCTTGTAATTTGGTTATTAGAGCCCGTGGTCGTTCCAATTGTAGTGTGAACAGGTGGTTGCACAGATATAGGGTAAAACCCACCAAAGGCTTGAGCTGTTACAATAGATACAACCTGTGTTTGAAACACCTTAAGCTAACATTGAAACGTAAAGATAAACATAAAGATGTTGTCAGAGCTTAGATTCACCGTAAACACATTATATTGATTGCATAATCAGAAGTTTTATATAATAATTCCAAATAAACACAGCGTTGTGGTGGAGTTCAGTTGTGTTGGCAGATAAATATTTTTGATAAATTTTATGTCATTTACATATTCTTTTGAACTTCGTATTGATCGTGACATTGATCGTAACAGTTCTTGAAATGTTTGAGAAAAAATATTCTATGCAACCGCAAATATCACATTGATCAAATATCACATCAAAAACTATTACCTATACAAGTTTCTTCTTTACAGCAAAGAGTTTTATCGTTGGTGTGGCAATGCTCCTACAAGAAAACTAGTCAAATACGAAGAAAGACCACTATTACATATCACACGGCAACACATTTATACTCAGTAAGGTTTTGGAGTAAACTGTAACATTGTACAATCTGGATCCCCATAGAAATTCCATCTAGTCAGACATGTTGGAGTCGAACGTCTTACATCATCAATGATTTAATCGACTTTTGATTTCTAAGTTACGTGGTATGCACTCTAGTCAGTATATTATGAACAACATATTTGTTTACTTACTCCATGCTTCAAACAATGAACGTGCGGTAGTTGTTTATTATGCAAATCAAATTTACACATGTAGCACTGATCACGATTGACGAAGTCACAATAACCACCATGACAGCGCGGACAATGTGCGAAAGGATCTATGAAAAATAAAACAGAAGAATGAACATACGCAGATACATTGTATATTGAAATGTTTAAAGGATTCGATTAGAAAGAGAGGGAGAGAGGATACCTGTATGAGGCCCAGGCTGTTGTATAGCTGTTGACCCGTACCTCTGCCCAAGCAAGGAAGCTGGAATGGCAAATTAATTGATTGTAACTGTTCATTCCTAATCTGAATTTGTAACAGAGAGAGAAAGGGGAGGGGGGGGAGATAGAGAGCTAATTGACAATGGATGCATATGCCTTAGAATATTGAAATGTACAAGGTGGGACGTTTGAGAATATGTATTTCGTGACACATATTATACCGTACATGTAAAGTTGAATAATTTACAAGTACAATGGCAGGCATACTCTTGATCTCAGACCCTTAGAAATATAGGTTCTTTTGCAATAGATAATGATTTTACCGAGAAAATAAGCTTTGGTCATCCACTTTTCAGCCTTCCGTACTTACAAAATTATTCTAAACTTAGAAATGATGAAAAGGTTATTACAAGCAGGGAATGCATGCAGGATATCAATACATTCTGTGGGCCTGTGTCAAAATTAAAGCTGTTCAAGATAGTACTGTAGGTTGTGTTAAGAACATAGGATACACAAAATAATTTTGTTATATAATTTTGAAAAACTGAAACTGTTTTTATTTGATTTAACGACTAATTTTACACAGAATATTCAAAGGCGCTGTACATGTATAATATAAAAAGCTTTAAAAGAATAAACAATACATCAAATACATGCAAACACACTCTACATCTACTAAACTAAAAACATGTACATTAAAACTATCTAAACAAATGTGTCTTCAGTTTGACTTTAAAAATTATCTAAAGATTTGGACTGTCTTATTTCAGCCGGTAAACTGTTCCACAATCTCGGACCAATGGTTACAAAACTTCTGTCACTGAAGCTTTACGCCTGTTAAAAGGAACATTGTAGCAACTCTCAGAAGTTGAACGGAGCGCCACTTTTTATTTGGTACCTGTTTCGTTAAAAGTTCTGTTAAATACACTGGCGCTTCGCCCACATGACAATTATACATGACGGTAAATAATTCAAATGATATCCAAGAATCGATAGGTAACCAATGTATGTTAATGAGAGCATCCCTAGAGCTGTCAAATTTCTTACGATTTATTACCAGTTTCGCACCCATGTTTTGGATTCTTTGCATTTTACATATTTGAGTCTGTGCTATGCCGTATAAAATCACATTACAATAGACCAAATGAGAAATTACCAAAGATGAAACAAAAATTTATGTAGCTTCCTTTGTCAAATATTTGCGAATACTTTTAATCCTAAGATAATTGATCATAGCTGTTCGGCATTTCCTTTTTATATGTTCCTTAAAATCTCGAGTTTCATCCAAATATGCAGCTAAGTATCTTATAAAACGTTCTGGTTCAATTTCATCATCATTAATGTTAATAATTTTTGTGCTACATTTATCCAGTTTCTTCCTGCTGCCAAATAAAATGAATTCGGTCTTTGATATGTTCATTTTCAGGTTATTTACATTCACCCAATCGTTAATGATTTCATCACATTTTTCAAGTTCTCGGGTGTCTCCGGTTTCGTTGTGAATGGAGGTAGGACTAAACCGTTTTTATGTTCCTTAGTTGATATGACTTGCCAAGTAGCCTTTTCTTGTTACTTGATAAAGGCAATGAAAACAGGACCGTTTATTTGCGGTATGATCATCTGCGGATCCATAGACTGAAATTGTCGGAGGAATAACGTCGAACAATGTACCCACATACGTAAGGTACAAAAACTATTTGTAAATGTTTAAATATTGCTAAAGAATATATTTACCAAATCGTTTTGCTATGAACCCACCTTTAGTATTGTTTTATTCACAATCCTTTACTAAAACTTCAATGGAAAAATATTAGCATAAAACTTCAAATCCTTCAGAAAATGTCTTGATATTGGTGTGATGTGATGGGACTTTTTCCAAATACACAAAGACGTTAACGCAGTCATGGACATCGTTTATATAAAAGATCAATATACATGATGTCACACTTGACTCATTTTTACCTTACATCAACAGACAATTAGGTCCACATCATTTTCGCACAAACTTTACTCTATTCCATTCAGAGTCTTGAATACGTTATATGAAGAAGCCAAAACTAGTCCATGCTTGGGATTTTTCAACACCAGAATATAAAATGAATTCTATGATTATGGATGTTTCCCATCACAAGCTATTCAAACCATTGCGGGTTATAGATGATATTCCTTTTTTAGCATGCCCCCAGTTCCTTAAACTCACCAACTTAACTAACAAAGGAATGGATGCCGTCAACATAAGCAACATTCTTCGTCATAAAAAAAAATCAGTCTTGTATTCCAACATATTTCAAGTTAAAGTGTACATACTGCATTTCCTACAAATATACTTCTACCGTTGTATCCAAACTTTTTGATTACAAACTTTGCAGTGCTTAGATATAGACCATCTTATACTTAATCCACCTACGTGTTCCTGCTCTTCCTCTTCTTTCAATTAACGCCCAGATGGACATGTCATTACTGGTGATGTTGATAATGTTGAAAATGAGCTGAAATCACTTATTTTAAATATGAAAAAGAAGAACTTGATACCTTGTCAGAATGGATTAAAAGTATAAGAGGAATATCAGAATCCCCTATTAGACATATCAAAACAAAAGTGATTGAAAATTGTAAAACCGTCTGCACTTTCACTTATGACAACCAATTTGACTGGTGCCGCTAACTGACCAAATCAAAAATTGTGAAATACCCATGTTAATGTGGTTTGGATAAAAACAGAAATAATAAGACATTTATATCTTTATAAAGGTTTGTTATGAAAAATGCAGACAACTAGACAAAGAAGTCCATTGAGGTGCATGATGAACCAAGAAAAAACAAATATACAGAAAAACTTGTAAAGGAAGAACAAAGAGGAATTTCAAGACAAGACATGGAAACCTTATTCTAAGATACAAATACGCAGGCGGGAAATTATTAACACCTAATAATCTAGTCAAAGACAAGCAAGGGAACCAGCTGTCTAAAAGATTACATCTTGAAATGCTGGAAGGAACGCTTTTGAAAGATTTCTTAGCATGGATGTTCCAGAGTCTGAGGCAATATTGTCACAAGCAAAAAACACCTTATCAATCAGTTGTGAACCACCAACACTGAATGAAGTAAAAAGAAACAACCAGCAATACAAAGACATACAGAACAAGATAAATTACTTGGCTGCAAAGAGGAGCCAAATTCGGTTAAACATTAACACTAAGAAAATCAAAAGTCATGGAGATCGATAGCCGACCAGTAGAACCTACAACGCTAGAAACACAGATATTGAGGAAATTCAAGCGTCCATCTACCTGGGTAGCAAGATTATCTTCAAATGCAACGTTCAAGGAGTCCTTCTGTATGATGCAGAATTATCACAAATACAGATCACAAATACAGTTATCGATAAGTTGAATGTCTTCCAGACCAGATGTCTTCGAAAGATATTACACATCCTCTGACTGAGGGCCATCAACACTGAAGAGCTTTATAGGAAAACAAACATACAACTACTCTCCATAGAGATTAAAAGGAGGAGATGGAAGTAGATAGGCCATGTTCTGAGAATATAACCAAATTCCATCCCTAGGATTGCGATGTGATGGACTCCAGCTGGGAACAGAAAGAGTGAAGACCTAGAGAAGCATAGAGACGATCCAGAGGGTGGACATGGGGACAGATCCAAATTTGGTCCCAGGAAAGACAACAGATGTATAATTTGGTAATGGTCGTGTGTGCAAACCAGCACACGTATTATTAAGTATTACTGAATATGTTGGCACGATAAAGAACCATCACTGCTATGGCTCTGATTGTCATATAAAAGTCTAGATTTGTTTATCTGGGTGGAAAACCCCTAAAAATGACGAAAATAAATGAATGTATGGCGTACAATACATACTTATGCATTCCGTTGTTGTACAGCAGATATGGTGATTACCGCTCCTGCACTCGTGTTCATGCCATTGCTATTTCAATAATTCAAAATGGTTATATTCACAGAGTAAAGATTCACGTGTCTTTCTCAATCAACGAAAATTGTTTTTTTCGTTTTAAACATTAAACAAAATTGTCATTATTAAGAACTAAGTATTCAACAAAAGAAAGATAATTCATTGTCAATATAACACAGAAAACAGGGAGAAACCTGTCTATTCCCACCTTCACACACGCTGTTGTCTGGTGATCATAATGGTAGATACAGCCAACACAATTGTGATGGATCTCGGTTGTAGAACAAAACTGATCGGTACAAATTGGACAAAATACAAACGTATCTGTTAAAAATCAAAAATTATCGAAGCATCACTTTTCATCTTTTTTTCACAAATACGAAAAAAATAAAAAGAAATTAGATCTCTATATGATTGGGTAATTCTGAGGTTTCTGGTTGGTTGAGATCCAATCAACAAGAAAGATTAAAATGTTACATGTGTATTCATTTATATGTGCCTTCGATGTGAATATAATATCTGATTTTTCTTCATCGGAACAAAATGAAATTGGAATTCCGAAATTTTGGTTGTCCAATGCAAACTCGTGTCTCAATTCACTTACGACTGGGTTTTGTGCTCTAGCTGTAAACAAAGATGGTCGACCAGGTATTGTATCATAACCTCTAGTATATGGTTTCCATGTTTCAAATTATTTAATTATGATTAAACATTTATTGACATTTTCTCGGTCAATACGATGCTTAAACTGTGCTCCAGGTACACGTACGATAATCACCTCGCCCTCCGGGCTCAGTGAATATTGTGCTTCTCTGGTAGCTAAATCATCGTGTTGACATAAAAAAAATCTCAATAATTGTATCACATTACGATAGCAAACATATGAATTTTTTAAAAAAATGACAAACCTTCTAACATTTACACTGTATCATTAACACATTCATCGGTGGGGATGATTTTTTTTTATCAAAACCACCATACATCTCTAATGATATCCAATGATTTTATGAAAATCCCTCTTTCCCTGGATACTGACTCTTTCCATGAGGACAAAGTCTATAAACGTATTGGTGCTTTTAGTATACGTTTCCTCTCTCAAAATTTAATTATTGCAACCGTTTACTATTTCTATTGTAAACTGATACGCAATATGAAATACGTGATTTATGCTACCAGCTGGTTCGGTTGTGACGTAGACATTACCAGTATGTGTGACCGTTGATATGGTAGGGCGAGTACTCGAATGCATCGACGAGGGATAAAACCTGCCAAAGGCTTGAGCTGAAAAGAATTGAAAGGCTTTAACAGGAAAAAATGTGATCATTTTAACAATAACCGTTTTTTAAAGAAATTATTGTTATTTGATTGAAGTATCAAATGATTTTAAAGATACAAAAAAAACCCAGATATGTTAAAAAGTCAATTTGATTTTAAAAAGATTTCGAGTTGTGTCTTTCTAAGAGAAACGCATTGAATTTGAAATTTAGAAATGTTTGTATTTGTAAGATTTAACATCATGTCAGATGTTTTAGATTTCGGAGAAGCAGACATTTTGTTGGATTTTCTTGCTTAGAGTTATTGCATCTCATCCTTTTTAATTCTTTTGCATCTCTAATTGAATGAAAATAAGACATTATCAGATCGAATGTATATCAAATTTCTAATATTCAACAGCAAAGTATTCACAGTCTTCCTTTCTTTTCTTTCTTTCCTTTTTTTTTTTTTGGAGTCGGTGTCGTCTTGTTTAGGTTAAACCATTGTTATCTCTTAATAAATGATTATGTATTTTAAGGAGAGGGTCTGTTGCATACCATCATGAACTTCTTTGCACAATAAAAACTCGCCTTGATATGAATTGTTTGCCAGAAATGGCTTACTTGTTATCATTGACTGTGCATTTTCCGTTATATTCATTTGCAAAGTTAATTATTTTCACTTGCAAAGTAAGATTGCTCTCCCCCACTATTTCGATAGAGGTATTGAATTTTAGACAATTGTGAGGTCAACTTCTCCTGAATGACCCCCACCTCACCCCACCCCATCCCACCCCTTCACTTTAAAAACGATGCTACGTGCCTGTCCTGATGCTAAAGAGTGGCGTTTCCCATTTGCTTAGATTAATGTTTTTCAATTAAAAAATAACAAATAGGTGTATGGACAAGTAATCCTAAAATATCAATGGTCAATGCCATTTTTGTTCCTGTACAATAAAAATTATATTGAAATGAATTACATTGTACATATTGATGTGTTACTTTTTCTATTACCTATGCATGTTTCTTCTTTACAGCAAAGACTATGGTTGGGATCACAGTGTTCCTAAAAAGAATCCAGTGATTTGAAAGAATAAAATTCCATTATAAGCTCACTGGGATGAAAACGCAATTTAACTTGTTTTCATCGGTGTTTGTTCGTCGTTTCTATGTCGTCTGTCTGTTAATGTTTCACACTTTTGCTTTCTTCTAAACCGCTTCGCCATTTTCAATTTCATCTTTTCCCTCAATGATTATCAATCGTCTGTCAATTTCTTATCAAGACACATTTCCCGATTTTCAACTAAACTTGTCATCAAGCATTTTTGATAAGCAAGATTTGAACTGAAGGACAACACATATTTTTATGAAACAGGATAAATGGATTTATGTTAGTTATAAGTTTTCTCTCTGGAACTTGCCAAAAATAACAAAACTTATATCGAGTAGATGCAAGGTGAAGATAACGAACAGTGATCAATCTCATAACTCCTACAAGCAATACAAAAGAGATAGTTGGGCAAACACGGACCCCTGGACACACCAGAGGTGGGATCTGGTGCCTAGGAGGAGTAAGCATCCCCTGTTGACCGGTCACACCCGCCGTGAGCCCTATATCCTGATCAGGTAAACAGAGTTATCCGTAGTGAAATTAGTGTGCCAAGAACGGCTTAACAATCGGCATGAAACACGTCAGACAGCATTTGACCCAATGCGAGGTTGTATTGACGAACTAGATCGTTATAACGACCATAGAATTTGCGAAATGCTGACTTCAATCGAGACTGTTGAAATCCCTGTACCATCAACTTGTTTGTCAGTAGCTTACCTCGATTTAAAAACTGACTATACCCAGAACAAGCTCTTGCATATCGAATCAGTTGAGATATATAAACACCATATGCAGATGATAATGGAATATTGCTACATAAATGTGGGAAGTTGACGATGGAGAAGCTGAAATCATCCCGTTTGTCATACAGTTGAGTTGTCAGTTTGCCGTTAATGTCTACTTTCAATAAAATATCTAAGTATGAAGCAGAAGTGGACGACTCTGTGGTGTCCTTTATTTCGAGCTCACAGGGATATATCAAATCGACATATGAATGAAAGCTATCATTGTTAATAGACAAAACGTCATCGATATATCTAAAAGTCGAATTGAAGGTTATTCATACCATGTGTCGGGTTCAAATCAGAATATGAGTCCAATACTTCCTCGAAAACAAAACAGTATGATTCATTAAAAAAAAATGCAAACATCCTCGAAGTTTAGGCTTAGATTAGTTCAAATTTTGGCATTGATGGGTCAAATAAATGTGTTCGTGAGAATTGGTAGAACATTTCTAAATACCGTAAAGCGGGATATTTTTTCGCGGGTCAAAAGTTGGCGATTTGCTGGTTTAAAGGTATGCTAATAAATTTAGCAGAATAAATTTTGGCGGACAAGGAAGAGTTATCGCTCTTAAAATACTGATGTTGCAATTGGGTGCATATTTGGCGAATGAAATTTTGACGGAAAGCTATCTAATCGCTAATATATGTCAAATTTATCACCCCGCGGAAAAAGCAACTGTTATACGGTATCTTATTAACAACAAGACTAACTTTGGTTAAATGGTGTTCATGGAGAGGCATTTCTTTCATCAAATATCTCATCATTTTGAATATACAAATTGGCTAATAAATATTACCAAATAAAGAGGCAGCTTTGTTTCAATGAATTATACAACAGAGTATGTTTACAGTATTATCAATTTTCTTACTCTAACGTTAACAATTTATAGATTTTTTGGTCACATTACACAAATAACCCGATAATTGTTGCACATAGTGTAAACGGTGTAATCCGTATTCGAAATCAATATGTAAAGAACGATCTACAATAGGAATGAAACAAGGGAGACGCCATATGACCTAGTGTTAGCTTGTATTTGCAAATTAGATCATAGTGACAACCAAATAATTTGCGAAATGTTGACTTTAAACGAAACTGTTGAACCCTCTGTAACATCAACTTATTTGTCAGTAGCGCGTCTCGATTTAGAAATTTATCATTCGCAGAACACGCTTTCGCGTATTGAATCAGTTCAGATACATAAGCTATGGTGGCATATTTCTGTCATTCCTTGTCAGATAATTATATCGACTTGTCAGATGATTATGTCAATTTGTACTTAATTATCTCAACTTGTCATATTCCGTCCACTTGTCAAATAATTAAAAAGTATCCGTAAAAATGCGTTCACGCCCAAAATGTGCCATCCATTTACAAACATAGTGATCTGAAAAATCGACATTATGATTTAACGCGCCGACATAAAGGTGTGACAAGTCGACATAATGATATTTTTTGTCGACTTGTCAGATGATTATGTTGACTTGTCAGATAATACTGTCGAATTGTCTGATCGTGATGTTAAAGACAAAAAGTAGATGTCAGTAAATGGCATTGGCATATTAGAATTAAAAGATAAAGGGAAAATATAAACGAGGATTTTTTCGAGGACATTGATGAAATATATGCAGTATTAATTACCTTATATTCTCCATTATTAACACTTATTGTAATTTACATTGTAGTATGTGTATAAAGTCAATGAGAGACAGGGCTAAAATAGGTTGTGACTGCTTTCCAATCCCATTCCTTTTGAATAAAATATTGCTTTCAAAATTAAAGACAATGATATTTGTTTACTTACTCCCTGCCTCAGACAATGAAGGTGCGGTAGTTGGTTGTCATGCAAATCAAATTTACACATGTAGCATTGATCACGATTGACAAAGTCACAATAACCACCATGACAGCGCGGACAATGTGCAAAAGGATCTGCAAAATACATATCAGAATGCTATAATGTCCAGGCTTATTCTACATACTTAGTTATCAATAGTCTAGTTTTATAATTGTTTGTAATAAGCTTTCAGAAATTATGGATACTAATAAAAAATATTAAAGCGATATGTTTTTTCGCGCAAATCATGATCTGGTAGGTATCTTTCTTCATTATTTTCTTTCTTTCCACTTAGAGAGAGATAGAGAGAACACCTGTATTTTGCATGGTATTGTGGTTGGATGTAGTCGTCAGTCTATTAAATTGTCCAAATACAGAAGCTGAAATTGCAATTGACATTATTGAACTTTTTTTGAAGGACCGATGTTCGATTCCCGTTATCAATTTCATTAATACAAACAAAACATGCAAGGAAAAACCCGCCATTTACCTACGCATGCCTCGGTATCACAACAATGATTATGATTGTCTTCGTGACAATGTCCATCCTGTTGTTGTAAAAAAGAAAGAATAAACCAAACTGAGTTAAGTGTAAAGTATAGGTTTCTGCTGGTGGACTGTTAGTCCCCGAGGGTCTCTACAGCCCAGTAGCTAAGTACTTCGTTACTATCTTGAAAATACGGATGTATATTCAATTGCTGTGATAAAATTTAGAATTTTTTTCAAAATTAAGGATTATCTCCCTCATGCATAGCTCTTATCCTTAGACGAATTTGACTCCAGTTTTTTTGGCACTCTGTTTTTCCCTAAAATAGCTCTTACAAGTTTATTATTTCGGATTTCAAAAATTTCGGTTGAGCATCACTGAAGAGATTATTTGTTGAAATGCGCATCTGGTGCATCAAAATTGGTACCGTATAAGTTTTACATATATATATTTTAATCATTTTGGATTTCTCATTCAAATTAGTTTCTATCATGGAACACATATTCTTTCCAGAATTCATATTTCCAGTGATGAAATAGTTACAAAGTTGTAAAGAATTGATAAGTACTGAAATAATTGGAAAATATGAGTAAATTTATGGTGACTTACCGCCACGCATCTGACATCCTGTGGGGGCAGATTCCAGTGGGGAACTACTATTTGACAAGTTTCGCATTGCATCATATTACTGAAGTCGCACACATGATGTTTACAAGAAGGACAGTTAATAAGGGGTAGGTGATGTCCCCTTCTGTTCATAAAGTTTGCTGAAATAAATATATTCTATTTCTTTTATGATCTGCTTTTCCCTGACAGCTGAATTCTGTATTTTTTTTAATTCTCTAAGACAAGTGGACAAATGTACATATAAGCAGAGTATTAAATTCTTGTCAACATTTAACGTCTATATATAAAACACATTTTAAGAAACTTCAACAATACTACTATTGTGGCAAGTCATATATGACATATGCTCCTCAGTCCTGTTCAACTTTCGGGGTTTTTTGGCCGCATTTCTACATTATTGATTGTGCCGGAAAATTCCAAACATTAAACAACACTCCGTGTCTGGACAGCCGTGGAAAACGAATGTCGATGACCATGAAGGAAACCTTATTGTAAATGTAGATTGATAATAATAATTTGTTCATTTCTCTAGTACATTTTCATTTGAACACTTACTACATGAGATTCCTGCCAACGAAAACAATATCACAGCGAAGAACATGGCTGGTCGAAAAGTTATCAGTGGAGTAGGATGGTACATGCTAAGTATTAAACGGCCAAGGTCTTGTGTTGTTAGATAATGAAATCATGTCAAATACTTGAAATTGCACATTGTTCAAAGCATATGCGTAGACCCTATGAATCTATCCTATTACACTAAAAAGTGAAAACTAGGTGTTTTGATCAACCATTATATGGTAAATGGGGATGCGTGTATTTATCTTAAAAGCAACGCCCAATATCTACTCCAATCATTACAACTTCGCCGAATATTAACTTTGCGCTCTATCTTATTCGATATTAACGATTAATCACCCTTGTCGAGTTTGAGTTGGAGATTATAGAATTATCGACTATTTCTTTTAAAAGTCCTCAAGTCTTTCCTTATGGGGGCGCCATGATATTTATTATTAATAAACAACACATCACCTACTAGAATTAGTTATACCACCCATTCAGTAGGTCATCTTACCAATATCATCTGTTCAGACTTTACAGGACATCCAATCAAAACGCGTCTTTTATATATGTACTAAGTTGCTGACGATTATATACGTGGCGACGCTTATGCTTCAGGCATCTCACCAGTATTTTGGTTTTGCTTACTTTAAGGAGAAATCGATATACAATTTAATTTAAAAACCACATTATTGAATTGATGAAAAACAATTCTGTTGAAATGTCCATTGTTACCTGTCTCGTCTGCCGACACCGAAAAGGGACACCTTACATGGCATTTTCTCATTACTTTCACCGGCAAACAATACTATCCTCAAATCCACAGGTATGTAAACAGTCCTGTCCACCTTAAGAAGCAGAATCAGATACCATCAGAGAGTTCCTTTGAAAACAATTGATTATTGTTTCAACTTATACAAAATCCTAGTCAGGGCTACAAAAATTAAGAGAAAAAGATACAGAGAAATGAAAAAAATCGCACATGCAACAAATATTGTTTTAAATATATGGAATTACACTTGACTAAGTTCATTTTGATTGCAAAGTTACCGGTATAATACCATCAACTGACTTGTCGTATAACAACTGAAGAGATAATCAATTAATATGCACTTAATTCAAATGACGATCATGGAAAGTATCTGTGTGGTTTACGTAGACTCAAATTTGAAAAATACCAGCTTCATTGAAACATGTTGGAATCCATCCCCGGCATTTGAATGAGTCAAATCTGACACAGTAGAAATGTAGTAAGGCCCTCACCACTGTCTTTTTATCTGAATATATTTTACATATTCAACATTCAAACGCTCTATAATCTCCTTCACTTTGAGTTCTTACAAAGGTTTTTGAAAACATTCACAAATGTAACTCTGATTAGTAGATAGTTTACTTGACAAGAGTGATGGCTCTTGAAGTTCGTTAGAGGAAATTAGGGGGAACTCAGTCTGGCAATTGGTAGATAAGAATAAGCGAATCGGTTCTGAATTGATGTTTTCATCACGTCAAATCGTTGGTATCTTTTTTCCCATTTGGTGATATCACATATTCATTTTGACTTGTGATATCACCTGGTCAAATAGGTTGGTTTGATCGGATATTGCTTGATATCGGGACGATCGAGAATATTTCACTCATATGGAGACGTCACCATTGCCGGTGAAGATCTGCAAATAGGCCTATGCTCGGCACTTACAGCCTTTGAGCAGGGAGGAATCTTTATCGTGCCACACCTGCTGTCGAGTGGGGCCTCGATCTCTGCGGTCTCATCCGAAGGACCACCCCATTTAGTCGCCTCTTACGACAAGCAAGGGGTACTTGACTACCCATTGGCACTTATTTTAAAATATCCAAGATTTCACTCATATGGAGACGTCACCATTGCCGGTGAAGATCTGCAAATAGGCCTATGCTCGGCACTTACAGCCTTTGAGCAGGGAGGAATCTTTATCGTGCCACACCTGCTGTCGAGTGGGGCCTCGATCTCTGCGGTCTCATCCGAAGGACCGCCCCATTTAGTCGCCTCTTACGACAAGCGAGGGGTACTTGACTACCCATTGGCACTTATTTTAAAATATCCAAGATTCAGAGAGCCCGATCTTTCAATTGTCAAGAGAACTTCGTCTCTTTTATGAATGATGTCGAAGATTTTGCCGTACGATAGGCTAAATGTGAAAAGGAAGAACTTGTTACCTTGTTAGCATGAATAAAAAGTATTAGAGAATATTAAAATCTCGTATTAGACACATTAAACAAGTGTGTACCATTTATCCCACTATGTTTAGTAACCAGAAGTGATAAAAGAATTAGATAAGTTATGTAAAATTTATACGGTACCAATTTTGATGCATCAGATGCACATTTTGACAAATGTCTCTTCAGTGATGCTCAACCGAAAGTTTGAAATCCGAAATAACAAATAAACTTGTAAGAGTTATTTTAGGGGAAAAGTGGAGTCGAATTTGTCTAAGGATAAGAGCTATGCATGAGGGAGATAATCCTTAATTTTGAAATAAATTTCTAAATTTTATCACAGCAATACACGTATCAACACTTCGCCGCGAGTTACGTCCCTTTGCGGGGTCAGCCAAAGGTATATCGGTGAAAAACCAAGTTTTCCTTCTTTACCTTACCAAATATAAGATGTTATTACTTGGAATTTTAGCCAATTACCAAGTTTTCATACAAGTTAATGGGTTGCCCCAATCTGGGGCATATTGTAGTTAACTGCAATTGATGGAAAAATAACAGATGTCAAAGCTACAGATAGGAAAATTACAAAGGCCAACGTAGGGAAATACGATTTTTATCCGAGAGATGGCGGACAAGGGACGTAACTTTCGCGAAGTGTTGATACGTGTATTAAATATACATCCGTATTTTCATGCTAGTAACGAAGTACTTAGCTACTGGGCTGTAGAGACCCTCGGGGACTAACAGTCCACCAGCAGAGGCCTCGACCCAGGAGTCATAATGTAAAACTTATACGGTACCAATTTTGATGCACCAGATGCGCATTTCGACAAAAAATGTCTCTTCAGGAATACATGTATGTATTGGTTCCAGTTGACAAAGTTTGTAACAACATCGTTTTTGTTTGTAATGCTAATCATTACAACTTTATTTTAAACAAACTTAGCTTTAATTCCACATGTGGTAATCAAACTTGTATTCCAAGTTCCCTTTCAAAAATGAAATCTTCAAAATCACATTTCAGTTTTAAACATATTTGATATCCCAGTCAATGGGACTGATGAATATGCGTTACCGTACCTTTACTGAATCCAGATACTTTACAAGACCCTAACAGAGATACACTACAGGATCTAATTAATGCTCTACCAGCTCCTATCTTTGCTTCTCATAAAAATATCAATTGCGGTGAAAAAGAATCCCCAGACGCATTGTGCCACTGCATATGCGAGAAGTGATGTAAATCAAATGTGAATTCTGAAATAAAACTTCAAGTGAATTTGAAATCAAGAACCTTTTCCTAAATCAATATGACTAATTTGGACCCATCCTAGAGTCAACACTGTGGTGTTGTGAAATTCACAATTTTGGTACATCCTTTTCTGCTTTTCATAAGATGTGTATTAGTGTTTATACCGTATAAGCAAGCTTAAAGAAGTTTTTCAAATCAAAAAGACAAGGATAATTTTGGTCCTACCCTAAAACCATAACCCTTACTCTTTGAGATCATGAACTTTACAGTTTGCCTACTCCTTCTAAATATCTATTTAGTTTCAATTTAGTATCAATAGCATTAATGAGGGTATTTTTAAATGTTTCACATAATACTATATACTAAGTTTGGTTCCGCCCTGGAGTCAGAACGTCTACCCAGGGGATCATGAAATTTACCTCATTGGTAGAAACCTTCCTGCTCTACATCACTGCGCATTTAGTTCGTAAAGATATGCGGTTGTGGAGATTTTTGAAAATTGGTCAGTTTTGGCAGTTTTTAATTTGCCCCGCCCTTAAGGCTCCATGGGTGCAGAAGTCCTGAAATATACAATTTATGTCACTCTTTCCAAAAATGCTTCATACCAATTATGAAAAGAATTGGAATGGTAGTTAACAAGAAGTTAAAAAAATTTAATTGTTAACGCACGACGACGGACGCTGACCAACTGCAATTGGTCACTTGAGTTTACTCAGGTGACCTAAAAACTCTCATTTTTCTCATGGAACGACATCAAGACCTTCATTGACGTAGCTTGTGATCTATGATCACCCATACTGCATCCTACATGTAAATATATTCGAACTTATGACATGTTTGACAATATTAAGAAACCCACGTACTTAACTAAATCTGAATGCTCTTTCTTAGAAGTTAATGGTATGTCTCCCAAGCATATTCTCTAAATTTTCTGTCGGGGAATACTTCTGCATTCAATAACGTATATACATTGTCATTGTTCTACATCTAGGTACGTATGTTCTTCTAATCAAAGCAGTCTCATCTGCGATATGCTTCCATGTAATATATGATAGTTGTTAAACTGTTTTTACAAGCCAACGAATATAACAAGGTAAACTTGAATTCAATGTACAATATACTGAGAAGAATTTGAATATCTTGAGGAATCGGACTTCAACGCAACATTAAATCGTTCTACTATAGCACGTAAAGTGCTTTCCATATATAAGAGTGTAACAATTAGGTCATGTGGTTTTCAATGGTTTAATAACTCTCATACTTTACATGGTCTGCAATGCTCCCACGAAGCGACAAATTTCCAGATACATTTTAAAGTGAATGCTATCACCCTAAACATTGATATCTTCTTTCTTTTTTGGGGAAAGCGTTTACAATCATATTTGGGATTACTTTGCCTCTTTTATTTTTTCTATCAAAATCAATCCGGTTTTCAAACAGGTGACTCAAGAATAAACCAACGTTTTGATATTACAATTGACACAGGGGAGAGAAAGAAGCTTGAGCAGTATTTTGTGCTCTTAATCATGCTTTCGATTGGGTTTGGGTTTGGCACAAAGGCTTGGTAAAAACTGGAAAAGGACTGGATTTCTATATCATTACCTAATAGCTTTAAGAATTACTTGTGCAACAGAAAAGAAAGGTTACTACGGACTCAGCGACATGGATTTTTATGCTACTTTCAAGGTTATGCAATATATTCCTTGACAGGTGCTCCTTAACACTTCTTATCATTGTTCGTGCATTGCGGCGTGAATTTATTGTTCTACTGTTTCTCTTATCTATTTCCAAGGATAAGTTCAAATTCTAATTGTAAAATGTGTTAAATTTGATTGATGTCTACATGTATAAACATTGTACCTTAGCCATCAAGGGAAAGATATTCGGAAATAATGAAAGATTCATTTTATCACTTTAATGTGAAGATTATAAAAATCAACACAACAATAAACTTGTTTTAGATTGATGATTAAGCATGCTGAATAATTTTGTCATATTTGAAGATGTTGGAATCAGTGTTGTTATTCATCATATTAGCTATACTTATAAATTAACAAATATTGCCAATAAACTCCTAAACGCTTGGTCCAGAGTTACTACTTGCACCTTTATTATTGCTTCATATGCGAGATGAAATCCGTAAGCTATAATAGAATCTTACTTGATTAGCAAATATCGTAAAATTGATTAGAAACATACTTTCGTTTTCGATAAACTACCTTGAAATCGCAAAAATGAGAGTAGAGTGGTGGATACGCTTGGCGGATCTAAGCCAGATTTCTTTTTTCTAAAATGACAACTTAATGATAATACGATATGAAGTAAATCCGTTATTTATCAACACTTGATTTTGATCTTACAGAAGAAATAAGTTTTGATAACTGTTAAATAAATAAAATATGTCTTTTCGTTTCTTCAATCCGTGATTTTAGTCTTGAATCAGCCTCATGAAAATTTCAAGAACTAAGCAAGGCTTAGGGGAAAAGAGTACCAATTCATTTCCCATAAACCTCAATGTTAACCTTTGGCCCTCTCACTGATTAACTATATCGATTTTAAACAAATGAACGCAAACATTAATTCAAAGTTCATTCCAAGTGTTGATAAAAAATGACAAAAAATATATAGGGTCCCGTGCCTTTTATAGGCCATATTTGTACTTTTTTACAACACATAGCAATCTGCAGTAAGTTATACACTTCATTTTAAGCACATCCCTACCATGGTAATTTCCTCAGTCATTTCTCGATTTTGTGCGATAATTTTTCATCCTGACAATTAATTTGAACCTCTATAATATTTCTTTCAATTCCAAATAATTTCACTCTTGATATTAGCCAATCACGCAACACCTAGACATTTATACCTCCGCTCAATCTTGGGTAAACTGCGTCCGGGTTACGCATACGGGGGTTTGGTACTCTCATTCCTTAGGTCTACAACCGATCACATTCTCGGGCCTTTCCAGCAAGCTGATAAGTTGTGATTCGTTTACAGTATGATCAGCATAGATTGTGTAGGTGTTCAGTGTTAGTTATACTTGTACTAGTTTTGACTAGGCCCATATTTATCATTTTATGAAGATTTATAATTATATTACCTATGTTCATTTCATTCAACAACCTCCCTCCCGAGACCAACGATCTGACACATCGATGATTTTTTTAATGCGATATTCATCCGATATTTTCGATGTTCTTAATTTTTTCCGTGATTATAGAAGTCACTGTTACGACTAGCTTTTTGTAATAATTCATTAACAGTTACTGTTAAGTAACAGTTCTTTCTCTATGCAATATTATTCAATAGTGATTTCCCGCGCTTGCGCGGGATTTCGTCTAGTATTCAATAAAATAACATTAGTCAATGACGCCACCGAATATCTGAGAGTATCTACGATAAAAAGTATTACATATACTGATCAGGATACGTCATGTTAGAAAAATCAATCTTCCCATTTTAACAAAAAGCATTCGATGTCTTCGATTTGAAATTTAATGTTTTCAGTCAAAGAATTGGCAATTTCTTTGACATTTCTTAGGACGATTAACAAGTACAAAATTGGTTGTTATATATTGGTTTGGCAAGTTTGGGAGAGGTTTCATTACACAGGAACTGAATTTAAAAACAATGTTTCGAAGATTACAGATCAGGAAGTTGTTGCATTTTTTATTGCTTTTATTTTCCAATGGTGTTGCATTTCCGAAGACAAAAACTAAATGAAAAAGCTTGTGTGTAACAACAGAATGTAAAATTGTATTAGATTAATCGACTGTGATCAGTATTGCTTAATTGATAAATGCTAAAATTGAGCAATTAAATTGACTTTTGACATAAGTTATGATCGCATGAAATCATACTTTGATTGTTTGAAACTAAATACTTGAAACAAAATTTATTTTGACTCTAAATATCATATTGGAAAAGAATTAAGTTTATTTTGATTTTGTTTCAGAGAATTGAAGATTTTTAACTAATATTTATTGATATACGGCTTCAAATCTAGGAGAGGATGACTTTGATTTATCATTGCTTCCTTAAACTTTCCGTCGTGTGATGCTTTCTTCGTTAATCATTACGAGTAGCATGTAAACTCTCTTAGAATACGTTTGAGTTACACATGCAAATAAAAAAAATTGAACTAACTATCTAGGGTATAAAGTTTAAATAATATTCATATTTATCTTTTTCCATTTATGATTGGAAAAGAACTTGGCCATTTATGAGGATGTGTTAATCATCCTTAATTTTCTCCGAAAGAAAATGACATTTTTAACACTTTCTGATGTGAACTAGGCCTGCAATGATGATTATACGATATAGTTACATTTACTTACTTTCTACTACATGAACATGTAAATTTAAATTACATACACATCTTTTGAATGATCGACAAACAGCGATATGACAGCGTGTCCTTTATTTAAGGTTTACATGTATACATGGAATCGACATATGAATAAAAATTATTATTGTTAATAGATAAAACGTCGTCGATATCTCTAAATATCGCACTGAAGGCCACGGCAAGAGATTTGTTCTTCTCGCGTAGAAGTTTTTGAATAAATTCTGCTTCATAGGAATATAAAAACAGGTCAACTAACAACGGAGCACAATTCGTGCCCATGGGAATTCCAACAGACTGTTGGAAGACCTGATCACCAAAGACAAAGATATTATCAATAAGGAACCCCAGCATATTTTTAATTTCAGCTTCAGAGTACTTGTACTTGGAATCAGAGTGGTATTAAATATAGTAATTATTTGGATGACTGCTCACTAGATATGAATATTTCCGTTATCCATTTTTGTTGAAGAAGCAACTGTCTATGATTTCAAAAATTCTAGTTTTCAATTTATCATGAGGAATGGCCGAGTGAAGTGTTGAAAAACCATACGCTTTGATGTTGTTGATTTGAGAAAAGCTTTGCGATTTCAAATTTACTAAAAGTTTTTTAGAATTTTTAAGAATCCACATTTGATTTAGACTACTTCTGGCATATGTAGTGACATAATGTGTTTGAATTTTCTCATTCACAGCTTTTAATATATTCGTGAGGAGCAAAGAGAGAGGCTTAGTAAAACACTTACTGGATCCAGCAATGCATCTTTGTAAGGGTTTTTATGATGTTCAGGAATCCATTATAGGTACGGTTACTCATGTTCATCCGATCCATTGACTGGGATATTAAATGTGTCTTAAACTGAAGCATGGTTTTGAAGAATTTCATCTTTTGAAAGGCCAGTTGGAGTACAAGTACGATTACCAAAAGTAGAATTAATCCCAAGTTCGTTGAAAATACAGTTGTACTAATGAGCCTTATAAAGACAATATTGTTACAAGCTTTGTCAGCTGGAACCAAAACATATTCCTTATGTAACCTATCTAATTCTTTTATCACTTCTGATTTACTAAGCACAGAAGAATATAGGGCTTACGGCGGGTGTGACCGGTCGTCAGGGGATGCTTACTCCTCCTAGGCACTTAATCCCACCTCTGGTGTGTCCAGGGGTCCGTGCTTGCCCAACTATCTATTTTTTATTGCTTATAGGAGTTATGAGATTCATCAATGTTCGTTATCTTCACCTTTCATATGGTATGCACTTTTGTTTTGATGTGTAATGCGGGATTTTAATATTCCCCTAACACTTTTAATCCATTCTGACAATGTATCAAGTTCTTTTTCATATTTAGCCCATCGTCTGGCATCGACACAATTCATAATAGAGATGAAGTTCTGTCATCAGTTGAAAGACCGAGGTTCTCTGTATTTAGAAACTTCCTGCATTAGACACATGAAAACCAAAGTACGTACCATCTATCCTTCTGTGTTTAGTAAACCAGAAGTGATAAAAGAATTAGATAGGTTACATGAGAAATATGTTTTGGTTCCAGCTGACAAAGCTAGTAACAACATTGTCTTTGTTTGTAAGGCTCATTATTACAACTGTATTTTAAACGAACTTGGCATTAATTCCACTTTTGGTAATCATACTTATACTCCAACTGCCCTTTCAAAAGACGAAATTCTTCAAAACGATGCTTCAGTTTTAGACACATTTAATATTCCAGTCAGTGGGTCGAATGAATATGAGTTACCGTACCTATACTGGATTCCTAAACTACATAAAAACCCTTACAAACAAAGATACATTGCTGGATCCAGTAAGTGCTCTACCAAGCCCCTATCTTTGCTCCTCACGAAAATGTTAACAGCTGTGAAGTAGAAACTTCAAACTTACTGTGCGACTACATATGCCAGAAGTGGTGTTAATCAAATGTGGATTCTAAAAAATTCTAAAGAACTTTTAGTAAACTTGAAATCACAGAATTTTCCCCAAATCAATAGCATTAAAACCTATGACTTTTCAACACTATACACGACCATTCCTCACGATAAATTAAAGACTAGACATTTTGACATCATAGACAGTTGCTTCTTCAGCAAAAACGGAAAACGGAAATATTCATATCTAGTGATCAGTCATTCAAAAACTTACTTTGTTAAACACCACTCTGATTCCACGCACAAATACTCTGAAGTTGAAATAAAAAATATGCTAGAGTTCCTCATTGACAATATCTTCGTGGTATTTGGTGATCAGGTCTTCCAACAGTCTGTTGGAATTCCCATGGGCACGAATTGTGCTCCTTTGTTAGCTGACCTGTTTTTATATTCATATGAAGCAGAATTTATTCAAAAACTTCTATGTGAGAAGAACAAATCTCTCGCTGTGACCTTCAATTCGACTTTTAGATATATCGATGACGTTTTGTCTATTAACAATGATAGCTTTCATTCATATGTCGATTTGATATATCCCTGTGAGCTCGAAATAAAGGACACCACAGAGTCGTCCACTTCTGCTTCATACTTAGATATTTTATTGAAAGTAGACATTAACGGCAAACTGACAACTCAACTGTATGACAAACGGGATGATTTCAGCTTCTCCATCGTCAACTTCCCACATTTATGTAGAAATATTCCATTATCATCTGCATATGGTGTTTATATATCTCAACTGATTCGATATGCAAGAGCTTGTTCTGGGCATAGTCAGTTTTTAAATCGAGGTAAGCTACTGACAAACAAGTTGATGGTACAGGGATTTCAACAGTCTCGATTGAAGTCAGCATTTTGCAAATTCTATGGTCGTTATAACGATCTAGTTCGTCAATACAACCTCACATTGGGTCAAATGCTGTCTGACGTGTTTCATACCGATTGTTAAGCCGTTCTTGGCACACTGATTTGACTGCGGATAACTCCGTTTACCTGATCAGGATATGGGGCTCACGGCGGGTGTGACCGGTCAACAGGGGATGCTTACTCCTCCTAGGCACCTGATCCCACCTCTGGTGTGTCGAGGGGTCCGTGTTTGCCCAACTATCTATTTTGTATTGCTTGTAGGAGTTATGAGATTGATCACTGTTCGTTATTTTCACCTTGCGTTTAGAATATGTTATTTGAGGTCCTTATTTTCAACTATATCAACATCACCAGTAATGATATGTCCAGCTGGACGAAGACGAAAATACCTACGGAGACGAAGAACAAGAACACGTAAGTGGATTAAGTATAATATGGTCTATATCTAAGCACTGCAAAGTTTGTTTATAATTAAAAATTTGGATGCAATAGTATAAGTATATTTGTAGGAAATACAGGGTGTAAACTTGAACTGGAAATAAGTTGGAATACAAGATTGAACTCTTTTATGACGAAGAATGCTGCTTATGTTGACGGCATCTATTCCTTTGTGTGTAAATTTGAGCTTAAGGTACTGGCGGCATGATTCGGAAGGAATATCATCCATGACCCGCGGTGGTTTAAAGAGTCTGTGATTGGCAACATCCATAATCATAGAGTTCAGTCTATGTTCAGGTGTTGAAAAATCCAAATATAGACTAGCTGTGGCTTCTTCAAATAACGTATGTGGAACCCTCAATGAAACAGAGTAAATTTTTGTGCGAACATGATGTGGAGCTAATTGACGTAAGGTAAAAGTGAATCAAACGTGACACTTATACTTGGTATGTAAATTAATGGGGAAAAGAAACTGCATATTACTAAACTTAAATGTGAAATAAATTTGATTCGTCTTGTGTTCATCATGCTTATGAAAAAGGATTATACATCAGGCTCTCTGGGGTTCTGTAAAACTCGAAATGTTGGAGTGCATACACACACATGGAGGGGTGGGGGGTGGGGCTAAATCTCCTTATACATATAATTCATAAAACAGATAAAGTTCAATACGATTTCACAATTTTTTTCATTCTATGTTTTAATTCCAATGAAGAAAGACGGCAAAGCGTCATGTTTTACGTAATACAATCCATTCGACTTATATTGAAGTAGGTTATTTTGAAATATCTGTTATACTGAAGTTAAAATAAATCCCCAAGTAGCAATATTTGTGTAGCTCAGCATTGGTTATATTCAACTTTGGATATAATGAACAATTCAGGTCGGTCCCCTGAATTTCATTATATCCGGAGTAGACTGTAATTTGGACTGCATGTAATTTTATTTTTATCAAATTGAGAATAACAACAGTTACAATAATATTTTTAACAAATGCACCTCATTCTGAAATAAAGGGTGTACCTGTCGACTTTTAGTGGGAATTGTAGATACCCACGTTGTCCTTTTGGGGTTAGTAATTGAATCTCGAGTGGTATGACGTTTAAAACCATCTGGTCATCACATTCAAATGCGTTTAGCACGATTTTACCGTTTCTGGTTCTAATCGACAAGTGGTGAAAATCAAAGCTGTATGTCCTGTATTTGATGACATAATGATCTTTAACTGAATCGGAAATACACAATTCAATTGAACATAGAATCTAGAGAAACCAGCCGCGGATGAATGAAACTGATAGTTTGCGTGTAATCGTGTAATTGGGATGCTTCAAGCAGGTCACATTTGATGTTTTGGGGACATATCACTTTTGTATATACTTTAGTCTTTTAGATTATGTATCCGGCTTGAACATCCTTGTATTACATCTCATAAACAATGCAACTTTACACGGATGAGAATTAAATTATCTCTTTGGACAGCTAGGACCATATCTGGACTTCATGGGATCAGTCAAATATCGATACAAGACAAAATCTGGGAAGGCAATACCCCCTGCGACGTTCTCTCCTCAGTTCCGGTTTTCTCCAACGTCATCGATAAGCTCAGTTAGAGTGATACGGGTTTCATATAGGGATTTGTCTGCCGTTGTTTTCAAGGACGAATCCAGATTTTATTTTGATAGATCTGACGGTCATTCTTGAGTACACTGTCGACACGAATAACATTAGTCCGATGCCTGCTGTTTGACGCTGTCCGGTGGGAGGTGGAAGCGGTTTAATTTGGGAAAGGGTAACATGCTCTTGGAGTAAACGGTCTAGTTGTCATAGATGGGAATCTTACAAGGCCATCGCTATTGTCGAACTTGTGCGTTTGTATTTCACCCCTTTCCTTGATAATAACCGCTAGCCTGTCACCTCTCAGCAAGATAACACAAGGTCAAATATATTTCACCTGTTGTTGGATTAACCTGCTGTTTCTCGTAATCTCTCACCATCTTATCACATCTACGATGAGATGGAGCTCGAATACAACGATACAACTGTATCGACTGTGATAACCACTTCAACACAATGACAGAACATCCAACAGGTGTTTTATGTAATATCATCAAATCAATGCGCCGACGATGTCCATCTTGTATAATTATTGTGACCACATAAATATGTATTGAACATGTGGAATCACCTCATTGCTTCCTTCTTTGCATCCTGTTCGTGACTATGATGTTTATCGTGTCCATTATTATTGAGAAACCTTTTAATGACATTGTGACATCCTTTATTCTATATTATCATCTGTTGATAAATGTTAAATTTCTAGATACCACATATTCTTTTCCCCCATTAACATGTAACGCAATCATCCATGCTTATTATCATATTTTTAATTGTTTATTCCGTGCAATATGTTTGAAATCAACATACCTCCTTTAATATACATGTATTCACAATTTTAAAAACCTACAAAAAATGATAAGTCTTAACCTACAAAAACAATATTGAGAATCATGTACAGTGTGCACCATTGAGGAAGAGACAACAAATAGTAGTCTGAAGATGAAGATCAGGCTGGACAAGAAACGACGGACATTGAATGCAGTCTATTTTTTACTTCAAGTCTATTTTCTATTAGAACAAGTTAAACATTTATCAATATCTGCAATCCATTTTTGAGGATTTAGAAATAAAAGGCGAATAAGATGTTTCCTTAAAAATTCAAAGCAGATGATGTTAGATACCCTCCAAACAGCATTCCAATTATCCATTTTTCCATAGAAGCAAAACCTTACAGAAAATACAATTGCGTGAATACGTGAAGGTAACGAACAGTGATCAATCTCAAAACTCCTATAAAGAATACAAAACAGAGTTGGGCAAACACTGATCTCTGGATATACAGAGGTGACATTAGGTACCTAGGAGGAGTACGTATCTCCTGTCGATCGATTACACTTAACGTGAGCCCTCAATTTTAATCAGGTAAACGGAGCAATCGGCAGTCAAAACCAGTGCGCAAAGAATGGTACAATAACCGGCAGAAAAAAACCCAGACGGCATTCTACCCAACGATAGCCTGTATTGGCAATTAGATCGCTATAACGACCACAAAATCCACGAAAAGCCGATCCCTAACGAGACTGCCATAACACCAACCCAACAGTCAGCAGCCCCCCTCGATTCAAAAATCGATCACATGCAGAAAAAGTCTCCGCGCACCAAACCAGCCGAGAGACACAAACACCATACACAGGTGACTACTTTTCACTATGCTTTCAGAATTCGTAGTAAAATGACAATTACATTCGTATTTCTATAGCATTTTATTCCATCACTATCTAGTATAGAATGTTGATACGTCGGGCAGCAGTCCGTGATTGCAATCATTCGTTGTACAACAGAAATGACAAGAGTAAGCACCGCTAGCTGGGACATTGCCGAACTGAGTACACCTGTCCTGATCCGAGGTCTGCGACAACCATTCATTTCTACATATTGTCTCATCTACACATCTGTTTGAAAACAGTATATCTGGTTATCTCTTTTAATGTGAAATACTTTTCATAAGCATTTCCTTTTCTCTTTTTTCTCAGCAACTTCTATTTAAGGTCGTTGATCTGGGGCAATTACAAGAGACATAAAGGTATAATGACGGTGGTTTTTGTCTTTGTATATATATGCCAATTAATTCAGTATTTCGAGTCAAAAATCTAAAAGAACTTACCTTTTGAAAATTTTATCATTTCCTGCAATGTCGTGGACTATGTCCGTCATGCAGAATTCTGTTCCAGGCGGACATTGTACCGAGGGTCCCAAGTACACATCTCGAATGTCACATGGTATTCCATTCTCGTAGTCACCGCAAACTTTACAGATTTTCTGACTTACACCTAACTAGGTTATGAATCTGTATATATCTTATATATCAAAATAATTCCTCATTGATAAGAACAGATGCATTTATTTCAATACACACTGTTAGTCACTTTACCGTATATCAGATCGATGATATGCTTACAAAGAGTCAATTAAATATCCTCATCTACGACAGAAAACAAAATCCCACAGGAAGGGCCAGTGTGCTTGGGAAGTTGAATTTGACCTTTTTTGTACATATAATTCAAATCGTAGCTCTTTTTCGTTTTACTCGTATTTATATCAACACAATTGAATTATCCCAAACAGTTTTATGACATTTAAAAACATAAATCCCTTAGATATTAATCTTATCTATATAGGGCGTTCAAAACTTAATCAATTATGTAATGATAATAGTCGACAGTTACCATAATTATTTCCCCGGCTGTATCTGTGATGGTTTTATACTTTTTATTGTCCCTCGCGAGAATTTTTCACTCATATGAAGACATAAAAAATTGCTGGTGAAGGATCGCAAAATTTAGGCCTATGTTCCTCGCTTACGGCTACTGAGCAAAGAGGGATGTTTATCGTGCCACACCTACTATGACACGGGACCTCGAGTTTTACGATCTCATATGAAGGACCACCCCATTTAGTCACCTCTTACGACAAGTGAGGGGTACTGAGGATTTATTCTAACCCGGATTCCCATGGGATCGTCTCTATTGATAATTGATAATACATGGAATAACTGATGTACGTAAAATATCTAATATACAAGCTAGTACGTGTGTTTTAAAGGTAAATCTAATCTGCTTTGAAAAACCCTGTGAAATATGAACCTCAAGTCTGAGGACTGACCTGCCTTAATTTGAAAATGATGTTCATGCATATTCATGAGAACCTTCAATAACGATTTATAGAAAACTTAAAGGTATGTCAGCATTCTATAATAATTGCTTTCTAGAGTTATGTTTGTATTAGATTAAGATCTGTGTAAATTGATGTACAACACCAGATTGTGGTAGTATAATGAAAATAAAAACGAACAAAATTAACAGGAATTACTTTGAGAGGTAGTCGAAGAAACGGTTGACTTGGTCAAAGCTGAAAGCGGTGTATTCTGTGACGTCGACACGACTTCCTTTAATGTGGTTGTGAAGTTATCCTTAGTAGTTGTCGACGTTTCCACTGTAGTCGTTGAATCAGTAGTTGTTGTCGTTGAATGAGTGTTTGTTGATGGTTTAATTGTTGTTTTAGGAGCGGCACGTGTAGTAGTTATTGTGGGTGGTGATTTAGTCGTGAGATGTGTTGCCGTTTGTGTAGACACTGGTGTCGTTGAAGTCGTTGAAGTCGTTGAGGTGGTTTCAGTTCTAGTATGATTGGTAGTTTCCGAAGTCCTCGATGTAGTTGTTGTATGACATTTCGAAAATTCATGTTCTGTAGTGAACAACAGAGATTAATAAATTTCACTTTCCTTTAGACCACAGGCACTTGGATCATGATCATTCCAACCAACCCCTATCTCACATACACACCTTATCACCTTATTTTTTCTGATCTGGGATAGACTTATCTTTTTCTACTTATGTTTTGTAAATATGCATTATAGATCATCCAAAAATGTCATTTCTCGTCTCTGTGATGCACTACTGTAATAAAACTCACGTTATCAGTAATTCTAAGAAAAGAAGGCAAGTGAAAAAGAAAAATCTCCATCTCAGACTGGTGATTATGTAATAAAGAAAATCTTGATGGCTGTCTCACATGGATAGTGTCGATTTCACACTGGCGATGATATCAGAAATATTCTCACGTGTGAGAACGGCTTGAGAGACCGGCTAATCTTACGTAGATTCGACGTCACCGTTATGACGGCACAACTTTCGTCCCTTGATACCACAAAATTACAAGTATGCACACCAGAATATTGGACGACGATTAGCTTGATGCAAAAATGACGTCTTTATATCATAGCTGTTATATAGGTATGTTATTCTCCGGAATAAATCTGGTTTTATTGCTCTTATTATAAATGAAATAATTCTGTCTCAAAATCAATCTAGTATTGAGAGAAAAATGTAATATCATGAAGTGATCCATGTGGAATAAGGAAAAGATCACCATTGGTAAGCCTCGTCCTTAGGCTGAAATATTCAATCTCTCACGTGAGATTCCCCTAATATTCATGATGGATTCCTATATCTTGGAATTATCTCTCACCGATACATCGCTGGTCTCTGCAGCATATTTCATTCCTTCCAGCGTGGCACTGATGACCCTTTAAAACAATATTTCAAATGGATTATAGCCAAAGGGGAATGGTTCGTATTCATTATACTTAAATCAATTTTGTGAATAAAAGGTACCTCTATGTAGCAAGTCCCCTGCATCAGACAGTCCTCCGTGTTTACTTTACAATTGATGCATTTAACATTATGACAAACACCTCCATGGCAAACTGGACAATTAACAACTGTTAAAAAAAATCACCATACCAATATTTCAAAAAGCAAATAAAAAAGATTTAATAAAAGAGTATTTCAAATTTTAAAATTTCTTATTACAGTCAACAGTATTCAGATTTGATGCTCACATGTTTTTGAATAGTAATTTCCAAATGCTTCAGCTGAAACAAAAGAAAAGAAAAATCCCACTTGATAAAGATTCCTAACATTTTCCTTCAGCAGAGTGATTTCAAATACCACTGTAGTGTAGTAAGGATAAGGGCACATTATACAATGAGCACTTCCAATCAAAATCAAACTGCCATGTTGTATTCCTTTTAAAAAGTGTTGAGTGTAAGTGAAAATTAATTAGCATTATTTGATTTTAAATTTTCGATCCAACGCCATATAGTGCTGACTCTCTTACTATAGAAAATCGTTCTCAGAAAACTAGCAGGCGATCTCATATGTATTGGGGTTTCACCTATATCAGCAGGGTCAAATTTTAGCAGTGTACAATAAAAGTAAATGATCCATGATCTTGCATTTAATTTCTCTACTTTTAATGAAATTTGTGATGTATCGCACATTTAGAACTTCTCATAGAAAACTGATAGTTCCCCACCTTGTTTAAAGAATTGCGGAACACATACGGATACTTTACCACATAAACTGTACTTTGTAGTAATAATCCTGTCAAACTGGCATTAAATGAAACACATGATTAAATTAGCATTTTGGAAATTTTTAAGCATACCCCGTTCTACATGTATCACATCTTTATAAGTGTCGGATTCGCATACTTTCATCTGAGTAAGCGAATCGGATACTTGGCTTGCGAAGATGTTTCTATTAAGAATGTTCGGTTTTTCATTTCTTTGTTATTATTTTACCATCAATTTCCGATGAAATTCCGCAGCATATATATCAATATTAAGTGGGTTTCATATCATATATTCACTCTATGACAGGAAAAGTTCATCCTGAAAAATTTGATAGGACTATAGATTTTTTTTCAAGTTCTAGGTGCACTCTATTTTGGAGTACCGGTCGCATTCCTCCATTCAAAGCGACGCATGGTTGACCTATTTCTGATTTATCTGCCTGCTTTGATCTGATTTTTAAAAATATGATTGAAGTATCGTACCTAGGCACCCCTCGTCATTGGCGCAGCATTTGGTAGCCGAACTGCTGTGGGAATGACAGTTTCTCTTAAAATCAAAATCATCAAATTTTATTGTAAAAACGTTAATTATAGTAATTCATTTACTCCCCCCCCCCCAAAAAAAAAACCCCAACCAAATAGGCCTACCTTTTTAACGAACAAATACCTCAATCATGATAAGAGAATACCGATATCTTTTATGGGCAACATTCACATTGACCACAATAACTTCTCATTTATGATTAAGCAATATTAGGCTTGATAAAAGTAACATAATGCATACATGGTACCAATTCAAATTCACTATACTTCTTCCTCTATGAATATCAATGAAAAATAGGAAGATAACGAACGGTGTTCAATCTCGTAAATCTTAAACACTCTGTAACATAAACCAGTCTCTGTCAGTTAAAGAGATGTTTTGGTTTGAGACTTAATAATTGAACGGCTCATCATAAAATGTAAACCCTTCAAGATTATTATTTTACAAGGGCATCCTACACAAGGTCAATTCCTAACTCACCACCTCAAGTTATAGAATTTTTATATAACTATGTTTTAAGTCAAAATCTTGTTGAATATGTGTTTATTTGTTCGCAGATAGGTCAGCACATCACTCATTGTTTGATATGTTGTCGATATATAACCTATTCGGTCCTTTGAAACTATAATTTCACCAACAGTCATTTGGTGGCGGTTGAATTCCCTATCAACATACCAATACGATTCCTCCTTGGCGAATATGGGTAATTGTTGCCATTTTGTGAAACATTTTATGGGTTAGTACCAGAGCGTTACGTAGATTACTGGTACAAAAAGACATAAAGAACAAAATACAGTTAAATTGTTGAAAACAAGTGAACACGATTTACATTCCAGCAGGTATCCTTCAATACTCAAATACAATGCTAGAATATTCATATATTGGTTGAAACTTGTACAGCTAGAATCTATTCATATCCATGCATTGACAGGTTAGAAATCTCAAATAATATTTTTACTAACTGCAATGTTAAGTAAGTCAAAAGTGTAGAATAGCATGTCTCAATAAGCAAAACAAACCAGTGCTTTCTTACCTCGCAAGTTAGAGTAGGCAAATGGCCTGGGTTTAGATGATACAAACAAGCTGCACAAGACCGAACGTGGCAGGAATGTCTAGTACAAGCTGGGCATGCTGTCATACCTAGAATATTTGGTTCAAGTTCCTATAACATACCTCCTAAGGGATTACAAATGAAATATGTAAAACAAGTCAACAATGTCCCTTCCCTGTTCATGTCATCAAAACGTCTTTGAAAAGTCTTGATTACCGTTTCGCTTGTCGCAAAAATGAAAAGAGCCGTTCCTACGTGTAGCAAAAAAGGCCCTTAAGTATAATAGTGTTAAAAATGACGTCACATTTGTTTTTCATTATGACTTTTTTTTTAAAAAACATTGTTGGATAAGATAAGGGTCTTTTTGCTAGGAATGGGTCAAAACATGTAGCTGTTTTCATTTTTTTTCATTTTCTTTCTTTCTTTCTTTCATTTTTTTTTTTTAGATCTATCCCCCAAAAGCATCACTAACCAATTTCAAATTTGATGTATGGAAACTTTAATTTTTATGTGACATCTACAACACAGTTAGTCAGAAATTTGAATAACAATGTTACTGTTAGAGTTGCCACAATGTTGTTCAATAAACTGATTATGCAATTTTTAGTTGACAATTGTTGGTAACCTTTAGGATCATCACAATTTTTCTGTAAATAATTTACAACGAAAGGTGAAACTTTCACTTTTCATCGAAAAGGATAAGCTTTACTTTCATAATTGAAAGTCATTTATCCAACTCTCTAGCTACATCACGTGATTTGCGACACTGCTAATGTTCAAGCAATGATTTTATTATCTATTTTCTGCCAAAGTACGACTTGTGAATTTTTCTTATTTCTTGTAGATATCATTCTTGAAATTTTATTGTTTTAAATGTTATATTTGCAGGTCTATCGATTTTGACACTTCTAACGTTGCTGAATTGAACTGGTTATCGCTGCAGGGGAGATCAAAACGTCATTTGACCAGTCGACTGGGGAATTTAAACTGTCACTTGCTAATTACGAACATGAACCACTTACCATTTGAAAAAATCCAGTGTGTTGATAGAATCAATAGAATATGTCCAGTATGCATATTTGTCGTTACTCTTATCACCAAAGTGTTAAACACAGTCAAGACATTTTAAGGTCAAGACTAGCATTTGTAGTGTATCATTGTAAAGGGTCATTCTCGCCCACTTTCAAACAATCCAATGATTTCTTTTATGAGAACTAACATGAGCTTATTTTGAAGCATTTTATTTTTTGTATGAGTTCCGATCGCCATTCAAATGGCAAAACAATTACACATTTCTAAAAACACACTATATCATGTCACTTTTGTTTTTTGAAAAGTGATATTATCGATAAAAATTTTGATTATGTTATTTAACTTATTGAATGTAATAACCAATTCATTTGCCAAATGCAAACCAATCAAACCTCTTTTGGATAATTTAAAAGACAAAACAAAATACTTTCGAATTATACATTATCATCTTCCCATATTTATATAGCAATATTCCACTGCCACCTGATATGGTGTTTATGTCTCTCAACTGATTCGATACCAATAGCTTGTTCTGCGTATGGTCAGTCTTTAAATAGAGGGAGTCTACTGACAAATAACTTGATGGTGCAGGGGTTTCAACAGTCTCGTTTAAAGTCAGCATTTCGTAAATTTTATGGTCGTTATAACGATCTAATTTACATGTACCAATACAACCTGTCATTGGATTAAATACTGTCCGACATGTTTCATACCAATTGAGACCATTCTTTGCACACTGAATTTGACTACGGATTCCTCCGTTTACCCTATATAGGGCTCATGGCGGGTGTGACTGGTCGACAGAAGATGCTTACTCCTTCTAGGCACCTGATCCCACCTCTTGTGTGTCCAGGGCATACCCTGACTTTTATAATCTTTATAGGAGTTATGTCATTGATCACTGCTGGTTATCGTCACCTTTCCACAGGCAAATATTCCACTTACACTTGAAAGTCATGAAAAATTCTACGAAACTTTTGACGATGGTGTTTAAATGTAATTGAAGCATGGAATTTTTAAAATTCAATATAATTGGAGCATGTAATACATGTATTTAAAATGTATGTAATTGGAGCATGTAATGTTTAAAATTTGTGTAATTGGAGCATGTAATGTTTAAAATGTGTGTAATTGGAGCATGTAATACATGTATTTAAAATGTATATAATTGGAGCATGTAATGTTTAAAAGTTTATGTAATTGGAGCATGTAATGTTTATAATGTGTGTAATTGGAGCATGTAATGTTTAAAATGTGTGTAATTGGACAATGAAAGGTGAAGATAACGAACAGTGATCCAATCTCATAACTCCTATAAGCAATACAAAATAGAGAATTGGGCAAACACGGATCCCTGGATATACTAGAGGTGGGATCAGGTGGAGGACTAAGTATCCCCTGTCGACCGGTCACACCTGACGTGAGCTCTATATCCTGTTCAGGTAAACGGAGTTATCCGTGATCAAAATCAGTGTGCCAAAACCGGTCTAACATGTAATGTTTAACATTTTTATGTAATTAAAGCATATATTTAAAATGTATATAATTGGAGCATGTAATGTTTAAAATGTATGTAATTGGAGCATGTAATGTTTAAAATGTGTGTAATTGGAGCATGTAATGTTTAAAATGTGTGTAATTGGAGCATCCTATATTTACACTGTATGTAATTGGAGCATGAAATGTTTGGTAATACCATGTGTTGAAATGTGCTTAGAGCATGATTATTTAACTTTAAGTGTACTTGGACCATGTAAAGGCTGGTGTTGCGGTTATATTTCCCACTACGACGTGTTAAGAAGTTTCATTTGGTATTGTAATAAAAATCAAGCAGTAATTATGTTGTGTGCATGTCCCAACGATGAGCTTTGTTTGATGAAGATTGAAACATATCATTACCACCGTATATTTAGTGATGTTGTAAATCATGTTGATTTTATTTCATATTCTTCTTCTTCCATTACGGAGTTGAACTCATGCTTGAGTATTGGGTAAACTCTTGAAGCGTCTATTTACATGTGTGCCTTTTTTCTTTCTTTGTTATAAGGCATTTCATAGTTAATCGAAATACTACACATAATTCTGATCTTGAAGAAGTATTCCTATTTGGGGCTACATATCAAAGCCAATTTCTCTCACTCTTATCCGTTAACCGAGTAAGTTCTGGAATGATAAAGCCAATTTCTCTCATTTTTATCTGTTAACCGAGTAGGTTCTGGAATGATGAGCGGAGTGTTATCTACCGTTACATAAAACAACCACCCAAGTAAAAGTTTATATACGTGTAAGTTTATATAGGTATAAAGGAAATCATAAACAATAATGATACTAATAAGTTAGACACTCATTAGGGGAGTTAAGAGTGCACTGATCTCCGCTTGTGTTGATTTATGTGTAGCACTATACGGCACACTTGTATCAGGAAATCCTTGTGATCTGACAGCTGTTTGGCTGTACACCAGACAGTTTTAGTGGGCCGGCTGTGAATATAACGGCTACATAAATTACTATATGATTCATTCAAAGATCAAAAGCAGATTTCATCTATAAAATCTGACAATTTTAAACGCACAAAAATATCTAACAGTTAAAGATTTGTTTTGAGGGTGCAATCAAAATAAATATTGTTATGAGTGTAAGAGTTCATGTTATATAAAAAGTGATATCAGAAAGGTCAACAACAAATCTAAATTTGGGGGGGAAATTGTATAAATATCTTTAATAATCTCTCCACCTAAGAAATGATCCATACTGCACGAATGTCATTAATGATCATTTGTGTTTTAATGATTAGTTATGGAAAAAATTATTCAGAAATATGAATACTGTTATTATGATATATGCAAGTGGAATGATCGTCAGTCAAAAAATGAATGTTATGGTTGACCAACTGTTTCCGGGTGTGACCGGTCTATAGGAAATGCTTACTCCTCCTAGGCACCCGAGCCCACCTTTGGTGTTTCCAGAGGTCAATGTTTGCCCTTCTCTCAAATTTGTATTCCTCACAGGAATAATGAGATTGATCACTGGTCGTTATCTTCACTTTTTCACTCTCAATATGGTAGCAAACTTATTTCAATCTTATCTTTCTACAGAGTCAATACCTCTAAATGCATTTTTTTTTAAAAACATTGAATTTCTAATATAAGTATTGACTTTTTCAACAAATGTGCATTTACATTAATGATATTGTCCAAGCACTTAATGACCTCTGGCGTGTCCAGGGTTCCGTGTTTACCCAACTATCTATTTTGTATTGCTTATTAGATTTATGAGATTGATCACTGTTCGTTATCTTAACGTTTTAACGATAAAGTTATAACTCATAACACACTTAAACTAGTACATGTAGTATTCAACTATTCTATGATGAAAATTAAATGCAAAACAGTGCAAATTTGTATCTCTCTCTCTAACGACACTTTGTTATAACTGCTGTTGATTGGGATGAAGATGACAGCAATTCCATGCGTGAGGTTATCATAAGAAGATTGGCATTCATACACTTCATATAAGCATAATGTTTCATAACAGAAATCTTTTAATCAAACATGCGAATAGTTAAGGTCTGTAAAATAAAGTTTACGATTGGGTGTACATTTACTTCTTGCAATTGAATAGAGTAGTGAGATATAATGTGCACAGTTCAGCTTTATTTTTATCCTTTTGGGAAACGGGATGCAGTTTGTATGTTCTGCTGGTGCGATTGACCAGTTTAAAAAATAATCATAATGAAGTAGAATTTATCATCAAATTTTCAGTTTTCTAAAATACATTATCCGTGAATGTAAATCAAACAATTAGCAACTATAATTTGTAATGATCAGTTCATCGTTAGATTTAGTTCATAATTATTAAGATTAGTGAACTACTGAATGAAATGTGAAGATAACGAACAGTGATCAATCTCATAACTCCTATAAGTAATACAAAATAGAGAGTTGGGCAAACACAGACGCCTGGATACACCAGAGGTGGGATCGGGTGCCTGAAAGAAGCATCCTCTGTCGACCAGTCACCCGTCGTGAGCCCTATATCTTCATCAGGTAAACGGAGTTATCCGTAGTCAAATTCGGTGTGCCAAGAACGGCCTAACAATTGATATGAAACACGTCAGACAGCATTTGATCCAATGATAGCTTGTGGTGGCAAACTAAATCGTTATAACGACCATAAAAGTTGCGAAATGCTGACTTTAAACGAGACTGTTAAAACCCCTGCACCATAAACCTGCCTTGGTTTAAATACATGTATTTATCTATGATTTGTTTTCGTAAAGTTAAAATGTATGTAAATATCAATAATGAGTTAACTCGAAGTGCTAAAGAGACAACAAGTGCGTCTGCATTGTAGAGAATGTATTTCAAACATATTTAATAAAATAACATAAGAAGTACAACGGTATATACAGACAACATTCAAAATGACACGTAGCAAATGTTGAATTTTACAATTCGTTTAAATTATAACAACTAAAATTCAAATTCTCCTAATAGAGAAATTCGTTTTATTTCTTTGTCAATGCTTCACCTAAAAATAACCCATTTCGATTCCGCCCCTGTCCTTGTCCTTGATTCTCTGCCCCCATCAACGGTATTAATAAGTTGTTGAAGCCAATGTCCATAGTCTCCGGGTGAGAGCAACAACCAGTTCCTCTTCCGTCATGACAACACTTTTGGCGACCGTAACAATGGTTATCATGATTACAGGCACCGTTACAATCAAACATCAATGCAAATGCTGTCGGACAACTACCTGCTTTATTTCCTGGAAAAGGTGTCGTTGGGGTAAAACTGAACAAACTATCCCAGAAAGATTTAGTTGGTGGATAAGTTGGTAAAGAAGTTAAATCAGTTGGAAGAATGGTTGTGCCAAGATTATTAATCCTACGTTGATCTACAGGTTGCCCTCTGTAGTTCGGCGGCGGAGCGAAACGGTGCGAGTCTTTCGGGACTGGCTTTTGATGGATGCGGACATTCCTTGACCATGTGCGGTTAGCGTTTGCTTAAAAAAGATATGTGAAAATAATAAATAGTTAATCGGTATGGTTGATGCCACATAAATAAAGAACTAGATATTTAGTAGACGGTATGAATAACACATAAATATATAAAAACAGCTCACGAATTTATATTTTCATACATAGTAATACGTCTACTTTATTTAACTGTAATATTTACTGCATTGGGTTTTCAACAACATCATGCACCGTGACAAGTAAGTTAGTATTTACCATCACCAGCAAAAGCTACTGTTAGTATGATAGTGTATTTCATTTAAATTCTCTGGGTGTCCTATAACAATAACCAACATAATCGCATGCACCTTGAAAATCTTTTATGTTATCGGTCATGATTAGTTATTGAATAATGTTTCAGCTTTAAGGGTGTTTTATACTGGAAACAGGGTGTACATGAATGTGCAGAATAATATCCTCGTCTACTTAACAGTATATCTAGTGATTATTCTACATGTACGTTTCAGATTGATGGTGAAAATTTGGAGTGATTGAGCTCTAGGGATTGTGCACCACAACAAAACGCTTACATTGGAAACAACCACGCTCGTAAGCTTAATATCATCTCTACCTTCCTACAGGATCAGGTTTGAACATCTGGGATCTACAACCCACACCGTTTACCTACAAGATATGAATTATCAGGCGGGGTGCCTCCTAGGTAGGCCGCTAAGATGTCGAAAATGATGATTTGTTGTTCCTTGGACGTCGTGGAGATAATTTCTTGTTTGATTTTATCTAAGGAGGTTGGGTCGGTGGAGTTGCTATAGAGGTACTGTATAATCTTTACTAGTATGTGTCTGTTTGATGGCTCAACTGAATGGATAAGAGAATTGTTCTGAGTTAGAAGTAGTTGATTTTCCGCAGCTGTCAAAGTATGAGAAGGACCAAGACGTCCGAATTTTGTTGACATTCCGTTTGTTACCGATTTGGATGACATCACTACTTTTTGATTTCTTTGGGATCTCCCAGTATTGCTTTTTGATATTAGAGTTTTCTTTGATGCCATTTTCATTTTACTACTTTTCTTTAACGAGGGACTAGGAGTAGGGCGAATAAATCTTCTATCATTAATAGTTGTGACTTTCGGGTTTACACGCCTATTCATTTTATTTTTATTGTCTCTTGTAACTTTATTGGATGATACCTTTTTCATTGTGTTAGAATTAATTTTCATAGAAACCGATCTCAATCTGGGATTGAAAGATATAATTTTATTTTTGTTTTCCATTTTGTTTGCTGACTTCACGCTAAATTTGTTTGTGGAAAAGGGGGATATTATTGTTTGGCGTGGGTTTTGTCGAGTTTTATACTGAACAATCTTAGAAGGAGTAGTTTGTTTGTTTGAGACATTTTTCGCAAATGGCTTTTGTGTGTGGGACTTTTTCTGAATCGCTTTCTTTAGCATTGTGTCATTGGGTTTTATGACTCGTTTACCTTTACTTGAAAACATTTTTGCTTCATTAACAGAGTGTTTGCTAAAATCATTATCATATTTTGTTGATTTATTTCTTTTAAAGGATTGCTTCGTCTTTTCACTTAGATTTACCTTCCGGTTGGGAGGTTTGGAAGGTTCAGATACTGTAATTCCAAGTCTTTTCATTAGCTGTGCCTTTGAGGTTTTTCTAGTGAGATGTTTCGATTTTCTCATCTTTCCTTTATCTCTTACTTTGAATGATCTCCCACTAGTTTTCGAATGTGTTTTCTTTGACTTTGCAATCCTTTGTGGTGGAGAGGTTTTCTTCATTAGTTTTTGCATAGTTTTAGATGGTGTTTTCGTTAAATTTATAATCCTTTGTGCTGGTGGGGTTTTCTTTGTTATTTTTTGTGTTGATGGGGTTTTCTTTGTTATTTTTTGTGTTGATGGGGTTTTCTTTGTTATTTTTTGTGTTGATGGGGTTTTCTTTGTTATTTTTTGTGTTGATGGCGTTTTCTTTGTTATTTTTTGTGTTGATGGGGTTTTCTTTGTTATTTTTTGTGTTGGTGGATTTTTCTTTATTATTTGCGTCGGTGGATTTTTTTCTATCAGTTTTTGTGTTGGTGGATTTCTCTTTGTTGCAAATGGGAATTTTAGCTTGTTTTCTTTCTTGCTTACGGTAGTGAGTGATTTACCGAGTCTTACTTTCAATCCAGAAAATGTAACAGAATTGTTTGTGTTAGTTAGTATCTTAGATATCTTCCTTTGTGAATTGTTCTTTTTCCTACTTTCCGTTGCTATCCTGGTGCCTTTTAAACGTTCGCTACTGATCAGATTTTGATCGCTGGAGTTTATACTTTTTCTATCGCTTTTTCCGGTACTCCATCGTGAGTGATGTTCTCTTGGCACACTAATAATACTCTTTGTTTTGTTAGCATGTTGTTTCTTCTGAAATTGTGTGGCCATCACATTAACGTCTTGCTTTTGTTTTGTAATCACATTCCTTGCACGACTATTCTTTTGAATATCATTCAATTTATTTTTTGTATTATTTTTCATTTTCATGGTAGTATTTTGTGTTTGCATTTTATTTTTAACAAATTTCGGTACTTTGATGTTATTATATTTTCTGCTGATTGTGGTCTCTTCTTTCAGTTTCTTTTCTTTGGTGATATTACTTTTCTTCATTGTAATAAACTTATTGTGTCTTTGGGTCTTGATGGTTTTTTCCAATGTTTTCTTTGGAAGATCAAATTTTGGAACTGATTTTCGGTTTGATAAATACGTCCTCGTTTCACGCCCTTTTCCAGAGGTAAGTGTAGACATTCCATATTTAATGGAAATTACATTTTTCACATTTTGTTTTTGTTTTTTTATGGAAAGAATCTTGGGCTCTTTTTTGGTATTTTCCTGAACTAAAACTTTTGACACACTGTTTTCTATTGTTTTGTTTTGTTGTTTGATACTTTTCCGTCCTTGATTTTTATCCTTTTCCGTTATCTGGATACCTTTTGTCTTTTCTAGCTTTCCACGTTGTGTACCTTCCTTTTCAAACGGTTGCGTTCGCGTTGGTTGTTTACCATCGTTCACTAGCTGATAACTCTCCAAATCCTGTGTCTTTTTTTCCATTAATGGTTCAGTTGGTTTTTGAAGTTTTTCTTTTTCAGCAACTTCAATCAAATTTATCAAATACTTCATTTGCTCAAATTTCTTCAACAGTGACGTGGATGGCTTTTTGGCCTCTTTGATGATTTCCAATGGCGATTTTAAAGTTGGTTTTATCATTTCCTCTGGTTTTTCGGATTTAAAATCTTCTATTGCTGTAGTAGTTTGGGGTATTGTTATCAGAGATTTTTGAATTGGTGCGATGTCCTTTCTTCTGACATACTTAATTCTTTTGACCAAAGTTTTCTTTATTATTACCGGCCCATTATCATGTTTAATGATGATTTTCCTCTTCCTTTCCTTTTTAGATTCAGATTTGTGTTGGGATAATCTCTCGTTTGATACTAGACTTTTAGATTTGTCGTTTGGTTGTTCTATATATTCCGATGTTTCTATGTGTCCTCTAGAACCTATTGAATGAACGTTGTCCTTGAATACATTGTTAATATTTCTCTTTGAAGTGTTGGTATTTCCTGGTAATAACGGCGCCTGGCTCTTACTAACCCCAAGAAATTTGTTCATCCTATTTTTATTCACTTCTTTTGTTCCTAGTCTACGAGGGGTAATTTTGTCCGACAGTTTATCACTTTCTCCAACAGAATATCTGTCACCGCTTGAAACACTTGTCAATGTCCACGGCTTATTTCCATTTTGTTGTGTAGACCTGGATCGCTTTTTGTTGTCGACAATATTTTGTGCACGACTGATGCCTTCAACTAAAACCTCCTTGAAATTTTTTGCATGATTTACACTGATATCTTTATTCATCATTTTCATATTGTTTACTCTGGACAACATAGTGTTTTCATTATTTTGTTGATTACTCACAATGTCTCTAAAGTTTTCAAATGACTTCTGATTAAGCATCGCATCTGATGCTATACTTGGATCTCTATTGGTCTCCCTTTGCATTCCAGATGCAGTGCTGGCAGTGTTAATAGTATTTAAGGGAAGTTCAAATGAATGTGTATTTAAATTCCCTAACATATTATTATGTGTCATTACATTGACATTCTGCACTTGTCTGGTAACAGACGGTGTAACAATGGCCCCTTGTGTAATTGCTGGATCAAATCCTGTATCAAACAGGTTTTGAAAGTCAGTTTCGAAATAAGTTTTATCCACAGCTGATTGCCTTTTGTTTCCATGTGTGTCGAGTATTGTTTCGGCTGGCCTCATCATATCCTTTTGAATATGTGTTGACTCAGAATTATGACTAGGTAGGATATACTGAGGTGACTTGATTTCCTGTCCAAATGCACCTGTTACACCATTTTGCTTGCTGAATACATCGTTATTAAATCCTGAAGTTTTTTTCATAGTACTATATTGAACTGAACTGACAGACGTTTGTTTTGGCAATGGTTTTATATTTGGATAAATGTTTGGAGGAGGAAGTGGAACGACCATGTTTGGTAGATCTACTCTTTGAATGTCCATAGGGTGAATATCAAAGGATCCCTGTCGATGAAAAGAATCTATTGTATTGCTAGGAGATTGTTGAACACTCCCACCATTGGAAGAGTTAGGTAGTCTACTTGTTTGATAATTTGGTCCCATTCTTTCATTCCTTCTGTGATTTGCGTCCGATTTGGTTTTGATATTGACGTTTTGCCTATTGCCTTTCTGTACAAGGTCTCCATGGTCAAAAATGCCTCGAGGAACATTATATGTTTTTCGATTTCTATCAACAGAAAACTTATCACTTTGTGTTTTCATAAACAGACTATTTCTTGTATTTTGTTTTAAGATATTTTCGCTTTCAAATGTAGGTGGTAAGGTAGCTAAAATATTTTGCTGGTTTTTATTCATATCTACTCTACCGAATCTTTTAAGGTTACCAAACGCTTTACCTGAATGCGAAGAAGATACACCAGCTAATCGCTTTGACGCATCATTTACCATTTTCTCGTGTAGGACCTGATGTTTCTTTCTGAAGTCAATTGTGTTTGATTCAAAAGAATGTTTCTTTTTTGATCGAGTTCTTACTGGTGTCCCATCCAAAGTATAGAGCGTCTCCGTATGAATTGTATCAACATGTTGAAATGCGGGAGTATTACCGGGGTTAAAGTAATTCTTTCTATTAGGTATTTTTTTATTCATAACACTGGATATTTGTGGTCGTGATCTAGATTGGTCATTTGGTGTTAAAAGTCCAGTTCCTTCTAATGCTACAAATATATCCGGTGTTGTAGTTGGTAATTTGGGCACTACTTGAGCTTCAATTGTTTCTCTGAGTTGCATAGGATATAATAAATTTTCACGGCTTCGTGTTTCACCAGGAAATACAAACTGTGTACTTAAAAGATCCAAGTCTAATGGAATAGGAGGCGGGGTGCTAACTTCCGGCAAAGGCAATACGTTGTCCAAAGATTGTGGTACCGAAGAGCTTTTCAAATGGAATTGCGATTTTTCTATGCCACCATCACTTTGCGTAATGGGCTCATTATTCAGAGCAGCAATTTCAGATGCAAATAACACAGGTGGTTCAAGATGAAAACTGTTGCGGTTTTGGTTATGCAATTTCGTTTTGAATTCTTTCAGATATTGGTTTCGCAGTTGATTAATTGTGGATTTCTCTAATCTTTGTGCATAATTACTTTGAGCCTCTCTTTCCAGTTTTGATAATTGAATGACCTGCATATTCTTTGTCGTACTTGTTGATCCACTTGCTAGCTGTTTGATGAATTCACTTGATGGAAGTCTATTTCTATTACTCTCCGTCATTTTTGCCGTTTGTGAACTAGATTTACTGGGAATTTTTTTACCTTTGTTGGAAAATTGAGTTTTTTGATCTACAACACTTTGAGATGTGTTTGCTGCGGATCCACTAATACTCATAATGGCCTGTCTTGCGGATAAAACTGGTTCTGTCAGAGCGGTAAAATGTTCAATCAGCTTTACAAAGCTACGAATCAATTCTGCATCCATCATCACAACATTTCTTGTTCCCGTCAATTGTTCTAGTTTATTACGGTTCATTTTCAGTTCATTTTTTATATCATTTACTTTCACAGATTCTATTTTTTCTTTTTTCTGAGATTTAGACAAGATGGATTTGGTTTCGGAGACTCGGGAATTGGTTAATATTTCATTTGTTTTGGTTGTCATTTTTGACGACGTTTTATCTTTAATTGACGTTGATTCAGTTTTACCGATGGGATTCTCCATATGAATACCTGCATCTTTTATCTTCATGTTTTGTTTCGATTTTGTGTTGGATGTAACAATTTTGTTTTGAAATTTTGAGGAGATAGAAGTTTTGGAATTTTTAAGTTTATCAGATTCTAAGGATTTAGATATATCAATTTTGATGTCATTATTAGAACTAGAAAATTTACCGAGACCTCTTCTATTCGAGGTTAAGACTGTATCAGTCTTCTTTGAAAGGGAATCCTTACCTGTTAATATTTCTTGCGTAGAAATTTCACTTTTAGGATTGCTAGAGGCTTCTATTTTATGCAATGTTGATATTTCGTTCACAGTCACTGCTTGAACATCGACTTCGGCTTTGGTTAAAGCCTCTGTCATCTGCGTTTTAGGGAAGTCTGTTTGTTTCTTTGGAGGTTCTGTAGTCGTCTTAGGACGTTTTGTTGTAGTTGATGGCGCCTTGGTCGTAGGGGTCGGCGTTGACGTCGTTGTCGGCTTGGGTGTGGTCGTTGTCGGCTTGGGTGTGGTCGTTGTCGGCTTGGGTGTGGTCGTTGTCGGCTTGCGTGTCGTCGTCGTCGGCTTGGGAGTGGTGGTAGTGGTAGTAGTGGTAGTTGTGCTGGTGCTAGTAGTGGTTGTAGTTTTAGGTTTCGTAGGAGCCTTTGTTGTTGCAGGAACCACAGATTTCACCGTCTCAACTTTTACTGTGCTTTCAACTTTAATCTTGGACTCTGATTTAGACTTTTCACTTACTTTGGTTATTTCTTCTGTAGCAACATTTTTCTTCGTTGTCTTGTCTGGAACAAGTTTAGCATCTTTAGTGGGTTTTTTACTTACTTTAATCTTGTGCGTGTTAGTACGGGATTTATCAAGTTTTGAACTCTTTTTTTCAGATATTTTAGTTTTCGTTTTACTTATTTTTACTTCTACTTTATCAGCCTGGACAGTCTGTATTTTTTCTTTCTTCGTGTCTTTTTGAATGTCCCCCCTCCTAGGCTTATTAACTTTATCAAAGCCAATATCTATTGCGTTAGATGTAATGTTTTTGTCTATTGTTTCAATGGTTTTTGTGACCTGAATGGGAGTATCTATCAGAATGTCTCCAGTTATATCAAGATTTATGTCATTGGGGCTAGGGGCAGGGTCACCTGAAACAAATGATTGGCATAAATAAAATCAAAATTGGCAATACATGATGCTCATTTTGTAATGCGTAAATAAGCATATCTGAATATATATTTCTAAAGTCATGCAACTTGATTACTGAAAGCAGCTAAAATTAAGCTGATATATATAGATTTAACTGCTTTGCTATCCATATTATTTTCTGAGAAGTTTAAGGACTGCAACCGTACATACTGTCTCTGAACTATTATTAGAAATAACGCGATAACTTTACTTTTTATGAATAGGTCTACATAATTTAGAACTGTTAGCTAATAGTTAAACAGGTCACAGTAACAAACAATAGTTTATTTTTCATGGATACAAAATAATACTTACTCCATCCTGCAACATTTGATGGTGCTTTTGTTGTGGTATCCTGCTGTTTCTTATTTTGTTTTACGGTTAAAGTTGATTGCGTTGTCCATGTTGGCTTGATTGATCCAACTTGTACCCATCGTTCATTATTTGGTGGTTTTATTGTTGTCATTAAGTTGCCAATTCTCACCCATTTCTGTTCTTTAGAGGGTGGAGATCCAGCATTTGATGGAGCTATGTAATTATCATTATATCCCTGTCCTGGTTGATATTGATATGGTTGATTGGATGTTGTGTTGGAAGCTTGGTAATTTTGTTTTAAAGCAGGATTGGCTATGTAAGGAGGTCCTCCTTGTGGAGGATAACCTTGCTGCGGTTGTGCTGGTTGACTTCCTGGTGGAGGATAACCTTGCTGCGGTTGTGCTGATTGACTTCCTGGTGGAGGATATCCTTGCTGTGGTTGTTGTGGTTGACTTCCTGGTGGAGGATAACCTTGCTGCGGTTGTGCTGGTTGACTTCCTGGTGGAGGATAGCCTTGCTGTGGTTGTACAGGTTTACTTCCTGGTGGTGGATAACCTTGCTGCGGTTGTGCTGGTTGACTTCCTGGTGGAGGATAGCCTTTCTGTGGTTGTACAGGTTTACTTCCTGGTGGAGGATATCCTTGCTGCGGTTGTGCTGGTTGACTTCCTGGTGGAGGATATCCTTGCTGCGGTTGTGCTGGTTGACTTCCTGGTGGAGGATAACCTTGCTGTGGTTGTGCTGATTGACTTCCTGGTGGGGGATAGCCTTGTTGTGGTTGTGCTGTTTGACCTCCTGGTGGAGAATAACTTTGCTGTGGTTGTGCTGGTTGATATTCTTGTCCTTGATAGGGTGGTTGTCCTTGAACTGGCGGGAGCCCTTGGCCCTGTACATATGGTGGAGGTTGACCTTGCATAGGTGGAGGCCCTTGACCTGCTGGCGGAGGTTGGTATTGAGGAGTTTGGCCTTGACCTAAAGGCGGTGGCTTGTATTGGCTATCTGAACCTTTTCCAGCGGTTGGTGGTTGATATTGTGTATTTTGGCCTTTATAATTGTAATTCTGATAGGATGTTTGATTTCCTGAATATACATTTTTTTGATAACTTCCTCCTTCAGGAGGACTATAGTTGTTTTGATATTTTTGGTTAGGTGGGTAATATGGCGGTGTTGTATACTGATATCCTTGATTTTGCGGATAACCTTGGTTATATTGTCCTTGATTTTGATATCCTTGGTCTGGATAATATGGAGTTGTAGTTGCATAACCCTGATAGTTTCCTTGATATTGTTGATTATTTCCTTGATACTGTGCATTATTCCCCTGATACGGACTCTGGTAGTACGGGTCGTAATTGTAATTGTTGGTTGTCTGATAGTACTGATATCCATATGTGGTGGTTTGGTAGTAGTTGTTTTGATAATTGTTCCTGTAAGGTTGTCGATAGGGGGGCTGGGTGGGTGGATATGTAGGCGGTGGTGTCGTAGTTGTAGAGTAAACATATAATGGATCCTGATTTCCCATATAACTTCCGTCACTGGCTATTTTAGATAAATCTGTGTACTGAACGCCATTACCAGAGACGTATTGCTTTTTTGGTTTTGGTGCTGGTTCTTTATATTGCTTCTTCACAGCTGAATTTCCAAAGCGATTGACTTTATTAAACTTTTTAGGTTTACTCTTCTTCATTGCGGGTGGTGATGGTTTGGGTGAAGTGGTGCGCATGCGAGCTAGTCGAGCTTGTCTGGCTTGTTCTTGTTTGAAATTGAACCGCACTTGTGCACCGCCCAAGATATCTGGACTTGGTGTAGGAACTGGAGTCGTCACCGGAAATTGTCGTTTAGGTGGAAATCCGGAATTCCCGGCCTGTAGCATTTGATTTCTGTTAAATGGCTGTGGCATAAACTGATTAGGCTGGCTATTCCTTTGAAATGATGGTGGTGCATTAGATTTCCGCGGCTGAATAGCCGGGAATACCCTTTGGGGTTGAATCTGATAAGAATTCCTTGCGTTCCATGTTTTTCCTGGGAGGGGCTTTGGTTGGGGTGCGATAGGTGCTGCTACCCCTGCGTTAGCATTGCCAGAAAAGCTGAATACTTTTGACTTTTTAGCACCAAAATTTACTTGTTTTTGAAAACTTGGAGGTGGCTGTACTGTGAAAGTTCTTGTAATGTTGAGTGGGGCATGCAATGTGTCCACGCAGGGTGGTGATGATATCTGAAAACAAAAAGAAACAAAGTTTACTGAAATACAAATACAGATTCATTAGATTAAACTGTACGTATGTGAAAATGAAGGCCAGGGAGATTAATCGAAGTGATAGTTATACCCGCACTTTCTAAAGAAAATATAGCGGATATATATAGGGTATAAGATTGCCCAACAGAATATCCAATGCATCTTGACATATGCAGCAAGAAATATTTTCTAGTTATACAAGTACGACAGAGAGTACGAGGGCGAGTCAATAAGTAACCAGTCTATCCCATTTCCGATTGACAGAGACGGTCACGATTTTCATGCCTTGTTTCAATACATGTTTTATACCTGGGTTTAATAAGATATTGAATGTCAAACATTGCTAGTGATGCAAAGGCATGTTTTTCATCTAAAGTTGAGTACCGTGTGTTCAAAGGCAAACACTTGTGTAAGGGTGTTACTGTCTTATAACAACATCTGGTATAGTTATGGGGAGGTTTTCAGTTGGGAGTATAAAAAATACGTACAAATAAATGTCAGTTGATTACCGGTATTAATTAAAGTATTTAGCGTACATTCTGTAGATCATGAGTGCGCTTACCTTTAGGACTTTATTTCTCGTGACGATTTTACAATAAAATTGTAATTTCTCTAAATAAGGTAATTTTTAACAATATCTGATAAAACCTACATTCACATACTTTTCATCCAGACCCTCACCCCACCCCATCCCACCCCACCCCACCCCACCCCTTGAAACTAAATATGATGAATGTTGAACCAAATTGATTATCAAACACAAGTACTAACAGTAGTAATAACACCCTACATTTTCTACTGTTTATTGAAAAATGGAAATGTAGTCTTCAATTATATTTGTACATTTAATTCGTTCCAGAAAAAATCCTGTCATCGATGTCAAGCAACAGAGACCAATGAAAGTTTTGACTCCCCACCCCCACCCCCACCCCTCAACTACTTGAATATCGATTTTTATCCGACATTGAAATTTTGATCTGTCCCTTTAGGAAGTACATGTATACTGAATGCACAAAGTCAACGTATCTGATAGAGGCATGATTATATTGTCCTTAGCATGAACCGTGTAAAACCATGACTACAGTCCAAGTTCATGCCCATTGTCAATCACTGACATCATTTGTACGGCACTTAAACTAAAACGGACTGATTTATCGATAAGTGATACACATTCCTCTGTGAATTATTGCGACATAGATGGATTTGTTTGGGATACCATCATGGAGCGTTGTTTTACGGCGCTGTAATACAAGAACACAATGTTTGCCTTCTGTTTAGCATAAAAACGACACTTTCGGCGAGAGATCGGGAATAACAGAACACGTAAAAGGGAAATGCGTAAATTATCCTTACGGAAATATTCGTTGATTAGATGTATAATTCTACTGAGGAAATCAAAGATGTCAATTTTTGTCAATTGCAATCCATATCTGCCAAAACAGATTCGTTATGAGTAGAGTTATACTTTTTTCTCCAACTACATTTTTAATGACAATAAAATACATTATTAATGAACCGTAACGATTAGATATATAATCGTAAGGTTTTTACTCGTATATTTTGTGATGAAACTATTTGTATAATGAAAACGATGGAAGCAGGGGAATAATTTGTTTAATGGTGGAACTGATTAACATGCATACTTCTATTTTTTATACCCTTACTTAATACAAACTAAGATTAATTCTTTATATTTGTGTTTCGCAGTGTAACTTGCTTTCTGCTTTTGATATAGGTTTTCATAGATTACTTGTGTGTAGCTGTTTATATCGAGAATTGTGACAAAACATTGATAAATGATGTGATGTTTCTTCATTAACTCTATGGAACTGCCTCCCGCTGGATCTTCGTGTCGAAGGTTCATTAACTGTTTTTAAAAACAAACTTGAAACATATTTTTTTAAACTTGCATTTAATCTGTAATTTAGTATTTATGTATACAGTTATTTAAAACAACACCTCGGTTTTAGTATTATTTTATGCCATTTCCTAGGTATTTATTGTCCTTTGTTTTAGTTTGTTTTTATTGTTTTACATGTAAAGTACTTTAGAGTAGATAAGGCGCTATATAAGTGTACAATAATAATGATGATATTAAATGTAAATATTGCCCTTTACAAGTATACATGTACGTGTAGATGAGTTGGATTTTTGTATCACTTCCAATCAAAGAAAACGACTTTCAGTGTGGAAACATTTATCGTTGTGAATCTACGAAACATTGACCAGCTGAACACTAAATTGTAAATTCAGGTTTCTTAGAGGCGTTCATTCAACACATTCCAGCCAAACTTTGAAAGTAATCACTCACTTCATATTAAAGGAATCATAATGATTTATTGCATCATGATATTAAGATTTATCACTGATCTCGTGATGTCTAGGTCGGTCCTTGAATATATTGCCTTGAACCCCCAGTCAACATACTGACAGCATAGTGACTGATTGTTTGCGTTCTCGTCTATCGCGAATGACGATTGGTATGTGTTTAAATATGATCAGAACAATAGCTTCATTTCCTAATGTGGTAATCTGTAAATAAGTGGTCACCACACATGTTGATCGATGAGGATTAGTGGCGAGTACCGATAGCAAGCGCATTGTGGGCAACATCTATATATACGTTTGTCGAAACATCGCTCAAAGGTTGTATGATGTACGTGCACTCAGGGGCGTGGCTTCGTTAGGCTTGAGTAGGCACGTGTCTACATATGATTTTAATTTTCGTAACATATTTTTACCCAAAAAAATTGCTCACAATAAAATTTTATATTTCTCTATCGTTTATTTCATTGGGATTTTCTTCACATACTTTATTATTACTTGTGTCATTTAGACGAATCTTTTAAAAAGGTGTTATGACAGTTCAGAGTGTTTTGATAAGTTTACATAGAACCCGCCAAAATTCAAAAATAATTTCTATGTAGACTCCAGTGACAGTGTCGTGAGTAGGCCTAACAAGAAATTCATATCCTGATCTTGGTATCTTAAAAGAGGAAAATGAAAAATTCAGACTCCGGATAATATCAAAGTTGAATTTATAACTTCAAAATGGCTCCAAAGTCACAACTTTGAATTCCCATCAAAGCTATAGTACGTGTATGTATGAACATTATTACATAAATATTTTTTAAATTGTTGTGGAAACATTTGGTTCAGAATGAACAGAAAATAGGAAAGTGGAAAATCATGATTTGAACTATTTTTACTTATCTACTTATCATTAATGTATTATCAAAAATACAATGTCAAATAACAGTAATTAATCAAAAATGAAATTGAGGGGGATATAAACACCAAAATACCATAATTCCTTCGACAAACAGTCATTCCCTGACCAATCTCTATGATCTAGATATTGACATAAAGTAACAGAATCATAAAGGAGGAGGGGATATTAGTGGGTGTGTACCCCAAAGTATAGATCTAAGTTATATTTGATATTTACGAACTCCTGTCATTACATTTCCTATCATACTACTGATACCTGTATATAAACCAAGCCTCAGCTGGTAAAAATACACCCCCCCCCCACCCCCCCAGATTTCATCCAACAAAACAGCTTTAAAACTATAAAAATGCACGAGAGTTTATACCTATTTTAATGAATTTAATGCGCAAATTAGAGTAAACCAGTCCTTATTTTTTCTAAGATTTTTCGCCATCCCAATGACAAGAGGGGACCCACCACCACCAGCCCCAACCCCTTTCGGTGCTTCTCGTCCCAGTGATACCTATAAAATTGCCTACACATTAAAACAGTGCTAGCTACGGGTCTCATTATAGTATAAGTATTGGGGTGTATCATAGTATAGATGTACTGTATGGATGCATATGATATACAAATATAAGTGTGATATAGTTTGTCTACCGGATGGGTACATAATATAATGTACATGTAGGTGTTATATAACATAGTTTTACTGGAGGGATGTGTAATATATTACCGGTGTACTGAATTGGATGTGTATTGTAGTATCATTGGATGGGTTTGTGATATAGCACATGTATACTGAACGGGTGTGTATTATAGTATATATGTACTAAACTGATATATTATTAAATGAGTGCACTGCATGGGTGTGTGATATAAGTGTAGTGGATAGCTATAGCGGTGTAATTATATATGCATAAAGGATTGGTGTGTAATATAGTATAGTTGTAACGGGTGTGGAGAATAATGTAGGGGTATTGGATGGATGTGTATCATACTAGAAGTGTATTGAATGGATATATGATAATAAGTGTACTAGGTGGGTGCGTGTTAAGAAATAAATTCCATATGTGAAATACACACGAGGGCATGAACTTTACGCCTGCGTTATCACTTCATGAAACGCGTTATCACTTCATGTGAAGCTTTGCTGTTCATACCCTCAGGTACTTTCAAAAACGAAATGTATTTCTTATATTTACATTCTATTTCTATTTGTGTCCGAGAATTCCCAGCCGTTAAAACAGTCGGACTATATTTATCAAGATTCAAGCGCACATTTTCACATTCATGAGGAAAAGGCTATCACTTCAATTGATGAAGATACCGATACTGGATGTGTGCGTTATATAGCATAGTAATATCGGCCGAGATTCGACTGACACCTTTACCGAATCTCGGAGCAGTCCTTCTTAATTCATGTCGGGAAATTTACTTTCAGCTTTGGCTGCATCTAGCAATTAATGTGCACTTAGGAGACACTGTTGTTCGCTTCATATAAGATAGCTGACTATTAAACCATCTCTATATCATTATTAATGCTGCGTTACTTACCGTCTAAGTATGTAAATTCCCTGAAATAATTCCATTCAAATGATGACTTCCATGGTGCAATATTTCATCTCCCGAAATTGAAGAGTTCCTATAGTTTGTTCTTTAAATTAGCGATATATAACTAGGTATGTAGAGATACAATTTATCAGTAACTTGATAAAACAGACTATAGGAATTCTTCAATCTCAGGAGATTGTGCCATGAAAGTCATCATTTGAATGGAAAATTTAGTGACTGTTTTCATTTTGGGATTTTCATACCTAGTCGGTAAGCAATGCAAAATTAATAGTGGTAGAGTTACTTTAACTGTCAAATCACTTATTTGAAGCGAACAGCAGTGTCACTGAAGCTGAAAGTAAATTCCAGAGTTTGTTTACGCTATGAGTGTGCAATATATCATATTATATGGTTTGTTTATTGGCTGAGTGTGTAGTATGGTGTAAATGTACTGGATTGGTGTGAAATATAGCATTGAATGGTTGTGAAATATAGTCAGTGTACATGATGGGTATGTAAAAAAAAAAAAAAAAAACACAACCAAAAAACAATGACGGGTTTCGTTTTGAGGTGAGTGAAAAAAAGAACAGCTGCGAGTCGTCGTGCGACAGTGTTTAGCTGTGGTATTCTGTCCCTGCTCGGAAGCAGCAATCATAACTCCGTTTTCTTTGCATCGACTGACAAAAATATATTTTGCATAATAACTCAATTTATATACGTCATGCACTCATTCTCAAACACGCGACTCCACGTTAGTTAGGTAAAATGTTGCATTTGAAATATCTTCATTCGCTTCTTTTTTTTTTAAGAAAACAAAAACTCGTCATTAAAAGCTATTAAGATATGAAATAGTTTGCTTATGGTTTGCTTTGAAGGCAAATTTTATGGCAATGAATGTTAAACACATTACTCAATTTATACAAATTACATTATTACTCACAGAGAATTGTAAACAAAACATGAATTTGATGTTTACGAACCGTTGCGGTAAATACATGAATGATGTAGACATGTAAGGTAACGACCACACTCTTTCTTGGTGTCCTTCTCTATTTATTTAAGTTTTTTTCTTGTGTAGTCATAAATATTGATTTAAATAAAGTTGTGCTTTATAATTGTATAATGTAAATAGTTTATATCATGGATACCATTTCGTTCATATTCGAAGAATGTTACTGGAATTCTGTAGCTATGTTGATATGTTCTCAGTACTCTCGTTTTAGCAATGGATGTTAAAGAATAAGAGAAAGTCATTATAAAACTCGCATTTTTATTTCGTTTATTATTATTTTTTTTAAGCAATTCAATTTTATCCACACACTAAATATAAAACTTCCTTTTTCTTTAGCCCGTTATATTCGAGTGTAAGAATTATATATGCAAATGACAAAATATCTTGATATAGTAGTCATGCAGTCGATGAAACTGAAAGGCGCTCACGTGAAGTTGTCACGTGGCTGTGGTATGGTGACTTTTCAGTCCTTTTTGAAAATTATCTAGGAACTAATTGTACAAATTCTATTTTCATTTCTTGTATTTGATAACGCCCGTTAATGTAAAATGTAATGAAATTCAGATTTTTCCACAGCAATTTGCCAAAAATATATTCAGTTGAAGGCCGTTGTTATTTGGTAAGCTTAACCGATGTATATGTTATTTTATTTTGTACATAAACCTTGGGGAAATTGGTAACAGGTGTTAAATGTCAATCGTATGAAAATGAGTTTTTGCAAGTATCATCTTCGATAGTCAACAAAAGATTTTATTTATTCAGAGTATAATCATTACCACGACTGCAATGTAATTGTAATAAATAATCATACTCTGTTCCTGTAAAACCGTTGTTAGATGATGAAATGAAACGGTAACGCTTGTTAATGGCAATTTAGCGACAGCGAATAATGACACCTGGCGAAATAAAATAGCGTAAAATGCTAAAATATACAGAATTAAATAACTATTCAAAACTTACAAAATCACACTAAAACTGATTTATGATTAAATCTGTAGCCGAATAGTTAAGTCGACACGAAAATGGGAGGGGGGGGGGGGTTTAGTCGCTGTGACCGGTCGCAAGGAATGTTTACTATTTATAGCCTCCTAATCCCACCATTGGTTCCAGGAGTCCATGTATCCTATACTCTTAATTTCATATTCTTTATAGGAGTTATGAGATTGATCACTGTTCGTTATCTTTACCTTTTCGTTTGCGAATGAGTGTATGAACATCAGATAGAGGAGATCAGTGTGTATTTACACATGCGCGAACGACCAAATATGAGCGTACGTTGCTAATAGGAAGGGTGGTTGAAGAAATGGCTCAAAAATATTGTTTGACATTTGTTTCAATATTTTATTTCAATAAGCATTTTCACACCTCGTTGTGATTTGTTTTTTTAAATTATATGCAGGTCACGTAGTATCGGGAATAAGTTACTGTGGGAAAATACATTTACCAGCGTAGTATCCCAATCTCATGAAAATGCAGTAAAAACTGCTACATAAATTGAAATTGTAAGTTTTTGTCGGCCATGCTTTTGCCACTTTTAAGGTGATGTATTGGGAAGAATTTCAATAAATCCCTATTAGTCCTCAGTATCTGTCAAGAACATCGTAAAATGACAACGAGACGTTGGAAACTGCCGAAATCGTCTCAAAGGTCTATTTTTACAGCGTGGACAATCCACTGCATCACGATTTTTGTTGTCAGGGTTTAATGTACAGAAGAGGCCTGTGGGCTTTAGCATGACCACTTGCATTTGAAAAATTAAATTTCAATTTAACAGTTTATATATAAAAGAAAACCAATTCAAAAATGATATTAAAAACGTTAAAAAGAATTGACAGTTTTCAATATCAAAGTCAAACAAAAATAAAGTTACTTTAAATTTTCGGAAATTTAGATTGATAAGTTTACATATACAAAATAATATTTTTTAGACAAAACTTTGCTGAAATGTCAAATACATGTAATAGCAAAAATATATATTTTTCAAGGAATTATGATGCTGCATAACTATTTCTTGTCCGGATTTGAATCACATGATTTTTTTTCTTGAAACATTTTACGTCAAATTCAATTGCTTTAGAATCTTGACATCTGTTTCTGCAATGTAAACGATATAACTTACCAATAATAATAATACTGGAATTATGAGATCCATCATAGGATTAAATGTACATAGTCTGTTCATCACAATCATTGTTCACTGTTAATGTTCACTGAGAAATCCAGTTAGTTATTGCATCACTTTACATTTGCAGTCCATACTGCAGAAATTCCACCAATGATTCGAAAAATTCGAAAAAATAATGGTTTTTACGTGGGCTAATTCACTAGAGGCTAGGACCGCAGCACCGTATAGGGTCCCGATTGAAAGTGACAAACAGTAGACGTGTTTGACATTGCCTACTTGTATTTTATATTGTTCTGTCATTTTTTCGCGCGTGACAGGTTGTCGTCTGTTGGTCCATGTATGTGTCAGTGACCAATTCATTTGTGGGATAACACTCAGTTTCCTCATTGTGTAACGCTGGACATCACTGTCGTCAATATGGGATTAATGGGATTACATGATAATAGGAGGGGTAATCGCCAAACAATGTGTGATATTGTCTCCAAGAATGTTTTTTTTTTCTTCTCTATTTATGTTATATACATACATATACATAGATACATATTATTATTACTATGTTATTATTTTAATCGGGTTTTCATTTTGCTTCTTGGGGGGGGGGGGGGGGGGGGGGGGGGGGGGATAATCCTTATTTTGTCTTGTAGTTGTGGGTTGTTGTATCATTATCTTTTCTTCTTTTTTTTTTGTTTTGTTAGTTGGTGTTTATCTGTTTGTCGATCTGTTCTGAGGGGGATTTTTGTCTTGTAGTTGTGGGGTGGGATGTATCATGTAAAAAAAGAAATAAATTCACATTCCACTATCTCATAATTACGAGATAATATTATCTTGTAATTACGGGAACAGATTTTGTTACTACGAGAAAATTATCTCGAAATTACGAAAAATGATCGTTTAATTACCAGAAAAGTATTTCGTTATTACGAGAAAAGAGCTCGTGATTTCGAGTAAAGTTTTCATAGTAACTAGAAAATTTTCTCGAAATTACGAGAAAGAAATATGCATACAAAGCTGAGTTGCACAACTTATGAATGGTCTTGGAAACGTTTGATTTGGTAAACGGGGGACTGTGAGATATGGATAATTTCATCAAAAAGTTATTTTGGGATAATGTTTAAAATGCTCAATTGTTTAAGATAAAAAAGATATTCAACAAATTACTAATTCCTTTAAATTTATACATAAATATAAACTTTGACTCAGTAAGTTAACCAGTGGCAAATTTAGAGTCCCCCCCTCCCCCTTGCCACAAACTTAGTAATAATTTGAGTAAAACACCAGATTGGGCACCTGGGTTGAGTATATTGGCTAGTACTTGACTTTCAAATGCCCCCCCCCCCCGAAATCCTGGATCCGTCACAATTATTTTCTAATAATTCATTTGGAATGCTTCGTCCGGAAAGTGATTTCTTATATTTAAAACAGCATTTAAAAAAACAATGACGGAAAGAAGGTGTTGCACGTCTCATGTTAATTTCCCTAAAGGTGTCGCATGATAGATCGAAAAATTTAAGTTATTCAACGCAATTTCCGAGTTGCCCAAAGGTTCTTTCCCTTTGTGGAACTCTTATGCACAGTGAGACGCAAAACATACTTTCGTCCACAGGCGGTGGGTACAAATGTTTATCGTTATCTTCATATATTGCCTAAAGGATGATCATCAGACATCATGCAACCACCCAAATTGCTGGGACACACAATTTTAGTAAGTTTATGCGTATTTGATGATATCTCGGAACTTCCTTCAATGATTAATTTGATGCATGCATAGAAATTCAATTACTGCTCGTGAATTCAATTGATGCGTGCATCAATGTGGTGGAATTATCGCTCGCAAAAGTTTATAATTGAAAGACAGCAACAATTCAATAAAGATATTATTTATTCAATTGTGGGTATGGTGAATGGAAGATATCTCTAACTATATAGTTGCTATACAGAATTATTTTGTCATCAACTGAATGAATGATATAATTAATTTAACTGAGGAGAACAATAATTCAATTATTGCGCGCATTAATTGAATTGATGCGCATTACAATTCAACAGAAACGAGCAATAATTGCGCAATTATTCGTCTCTATTGTTATCATTAATTCATTTAAAGAGATCGAGTAACAATTTAACTGTAGCGCTCATAAATTCAACAGAATAATCAATGCTACATATGTATTAAGAATTCAATTAATGTGTGCAATAATTCAGAATTGAAGATATCATTGATTATTTCAATCCAACAGAAGAAGCACAAATGAACGTTCAAGATGGCCAACTTCGTTTTCGCGAATTTTCACGCTCATTTCTGATTGGAGGATATCATAGTGCCAATCAGGGCATGCAAATTCGCGCCAATCAAAAACGCGCAAAAATACAGGAGGCTATATAAGGAAGAGTTCCCGCATCTCAGCATCAGTTGCTATGATAAACAATATGGCGATGCTGCTTATCATTTTGCTCGGATATTTTGTTTCGGTTGGCCACATTGGCACGATTGAAATGCCGGAAATGTATGAGTAAGTGTAGATGAAGAAATTATCTATAATATTTTATAGCATTAATTATTTTGGAATCCTAAAATTTTCTGTTGGTTTTTTGTTGTTATTGTTGTTTTTGTTTTTGTTTTTTGTTTGTTTGTTTTTTTTGTTTTTTTTTTTTATATATATATATATTATTAAATAAATACACGATGAATAGAGAATAACACATATTGTCTATAGTGTATTACACCGTGTATTAACTTAATACTCCAAATCAGCCTGAGGGTCGTAGTGGGCTGTTGGAAGGAAGATGCTATTATAAAATACTGAAATATAATATTTACAGGGAATCTACCTCAAACTTTTCAATACGTCCGAGGTTTGGAGAAGTGCTGTTCAATCAAACAATGGAGGTCGATTGGCATATATTCGTAAGTTACCAGTAACTGATTTCCTTTATAAATCGTATTTCTGACTTTCAAACTTCAGTTACTTGGCATTCTTTTCTTTCTCTCTATCTTCAGCAGCAACAGCTGTATATCAAAGTCAAAGAAAACGATCTCGTGGTCTCTCTAACCTGTGTCATGGACTATTTGGCTATTTTTGCAATTGAGATTTGTTCAAACTTGAACGCCATGTTGGTTCGTATCCACAACTATGGCAAAGATTTCTCCGTCGAATTGAGCAATAGTGTTGTTGAAACTACAGTCTTTGAAATGGAGAACATGTATGCCTGCTTTGCTTACCTCTTCAGCAGTGTGTATGCGTTCAGCTTAGACTGTTCCAGAACTGCTGTCTCTTTGTCCACTCAGGCCGTATACCTAGTCAGCACCATTCTGTCTTCTGTGTCTTCGGAGGATATCCTTCACCTCGGTGCGTCCTTCTGCTTGATAACTTGGTGTATTTCGGTTGTGGATACAGCACGAGAGTTCTCTAGGAGGCTTGCAGTGATGAACAAGACAGTGAGCAGTGTCGCAGAAGGTTAATATTTGTCTACATCATCTAAATCTCATCAGCAATGTAGTCTATATTTATCAATGTTCTAATTTGCTTTATATATTTTAGCAAACCGAGAGTTAAAGCTGAAATTTGAAGCCATGGAAAAAGAGAAACAAGAGAACGGTGAATAGTTATGGCATTTGTTATTATTGTTTGAAATTTAGATGATATAAACTACAAAATTCATATTGATAAACATAATCAATTTCATTACAGAGAGAATCCTGTTAGATATTGAGAAGAAAACAAAAGCCTTGTCAATGATGATGCGTGTATACGCGTCCGAAACTAAGTCGAAAATAAGCGCCATCATTTTGCGAAAGACACATTATTTTTCTAAAATTAAATGGAAAGAAAGACATTTTGTATATGTATACATGTATCATAGAGTCAAATATTTTTTGTAGGTTGGAAAGGCTGGCTAGCCACAAATATCTTCGCCGAAATTTTGCAACGTCAGACTTTGTTGTAAATCATCTCTTTTTGTTAATCGTCGATCGATTAAAGGTTTCATTTGAATTCACAAGCATTTTTTGTTCTTAATTCATATTTCTAATCAACTATTTCTAGCATTAGCAGTTTTCTAACGATTGATTGACACCCCCCCCCCCCCCCCCGAAATTACTTGTATTAATTTTCATTATCATTCCGCAAGGAAAGTTTCTGTGTATATAGCAACTTTTGATTCCGACTAAAATCAGAAGTTTGAACCGCCCACATAGTCGCTACAAAAGTATTGATTGATTGTTTTATTGTTTGTTTGTTTTACGTCCCGTCGAGTTATGGAGACGTCACCAGTTGTAGGTGAATGTTAAGTACCACAAATTTAGACTAGAGGCTTAATGCTCAGGGCCGGAGCAATGAGGGTTCTTTAGCGTGTTAACGCCTGCTGCGACACGACTCTGTTTTAAGGTCATATTCGAAAGACCCGTGATTCTCACTTCTAAATGCCGAGCTTGCGGCAAAGGAGCATTCACTACCTTTGAGGGCGAAGACAATTCAAGGTGGGAGGAATGTCGTGGTTTGTGCTATATGGACCGTGGATATTGGCCCGGATAGCTGTGGTTAGAGCACCAGTCCAGTAATGCAGGTGTACCGGGTTCGATTCCCAATCCCAGCCATGAATTTTCTCCTTTCCTGTTATATTTGTTGCCGTAACCAGAATTCGACTTGTCTCTTTAAAATGTAACAGAAAAGGATAAAATCGATGGTTACTTAAATCTTTTACGAGCAAAATAAATATCCTTCTTGTCCATCCTAGTAAGAGGAAGCTTTCCCCAGAAGAGGCGGAGTCGTAGAATACTACCACTCCTTAGGTGAAAAATGGTGACCGTCTGCTGCACATCCAGATCATGCGATGAAATGCGTATCGTTCACCAAATAGTGGTTCAACTGACAAATCAAGGTGCCGTCATGAATTCGGCTTACGGCATCATTTAGGTATTTATTATGATATGGTAAAAAAAAAAAAAAAAAAAAAAAAAAAAACGTATTTCAATAAAAATCTGTTTGAGTATAACATACAATGTGTAAATGATATCATACATGAAGATGGTACTTTTTATACGTATGAAAAATTTTCATCCATTTATCCTTGTGTACATATATTATATTTTATTTTTTAAAGAATTTATGGGTATATTACAGGCAGTAAAAGCATGAATGAAAACAAAAAATAATGAAAGGGCTATATTAAAGGTACAAAATCCCTTGATTTTACCTAATAGTAGTAGCGATATCTCATTTGAAAAAGAACTATGAGACCTTGAAATACATCTTCTGTAAAAATGGTGAAAAAACAAAATTTGATACAACCTGGAATGGTGGAACCTTTTATTCAATTGAAACAGCCTTTTGATATATTTACTTTTTTCCCCCCATCTCTCTCTCTCTCTCTCTCTCTCTCTCTCTCTCTCTCTCTCTCTCATAAAACGTTTTTCTGTAAATTGAAGATTGATGCATATGCCACTTGTGTTGATATTACAGAATAGAAGAAAACAAACAATGATATATTTTTTTAAAAAAACATTTAGGTGTCAAAAAGATTTGAAGCAAGATTTTGAATATTTTTTATTGGCACAAAGTTGAAAAAGAATGTTTATAAATTTTCCAAGTCGTGTCAAAATTCCATCTGCCCCTAGCTCTCCAATCCATTCCAGTTTTTAAAGAAACTTTTAGTCGAACGTAGGTGGATTATGCGAGTTGTAAAAGTCCTTTAAGGCCTTTGTCTATGACTAGGTTAGATTGATTGATTGTATCTTGCTTAACGTCTCTCTCGTGAATTGTTCACTCATATAGAGACGTCATCAAGACCGGTGAAGGGCTTCAAATTTTGGCCTATGCCCGGCGCTTACGGCCATTGAGCAGTGAGGGTTATTTAGCGTGCCACACCTACTGTGACACGGGGCATCCGTTTTTAAGGTCATCTCCGAGGACCCGTGACATTCACACCTGGCCTGATGCCGAGCGTTTGGCGATGAAATTATCACTACCTGTTTTAACGACTTGGGCATTCAAACCCCGACCTTTCGCATGCGCGGCGAACACTCTAACCTCTCAGTGGTGACTACTAAGGTTAGAAAACCCGTATTTAGAGAACCAGTATTTACTTACAGTGTACTGTTATGTGACAGTGTATGTCCACTCGATTACCTGACGTTATACCCTTCATGAAAATTTAGACAGGTCATAGTTAAGGCCCTTATCAACTTTTTTCAATTTTGTATGTGTGCATATGACCAGTCTGTCAGATCAAGGTTTGAATTTTATGGCGGGGTCATGCATGGGTTAGGTCTTAGGGCCACCGTGCTGAAACTCAGGGGGTGCTTGAACGTAATCATTTGCTCATTAAAACCATAATGAAGATGTAGTGATACCAGTATGATAAAAACCCGGTTTAAGGGGTTCACCTTGTTTTCTTTGTTATACAAGAAGTAGTTCAATAATCTCAGGTGAGTGATTAATGCTCACGGAGACACTATTTCATAAGACGAAAAGAAAGAAATCACAGTAATCTCAGGTGAGCGATTAATGCTCACGGAGCCACTATTTTATAAGACGAAAAGAAAGAAATCAAAGTCCGATTAGTCACAATCACAAACTGAAAACGAATCTTAAAGTGCCAGGTAACTTTACATACATTAAAACTATCGAGCGATTTTAGACACAGGCACCTGAAGTATGGATATTACTACCCCCCCCCCCCTTTCATAATTTTTTTTTTGGTGGCAATAATTTCTCTGAAATGTATGAATTCCCAGTCCATCTCATCCCTCTTTCGATTCATGTAATCATTTCACGCTTTTTGTAAGCTTTAGCGATTGGCCTTCTACCGGTATATTTTATTATACCGGTAGAACACAGGCACTTGTTTCTGTAAATGACTTATGACCTCTGTATACTAATAACAACACAAGGTAACTAGCTTCAAATGACACCCCTGAGAATGTCGGCCTTTTGAGCTTCCAGGGAATATGCTATGTAAATGTATTTACTATCGTTGTATTGTACAATCATTCAACTTAAAAACCATGTATGACATGACTGCATTCATTGCCTCTTATCGAATGAAAATTGTATATTCGTTGTGTTGAAAAATAAAGTCTCATTGTTTTATAATCACAATAAATTGATACGATGTTTATTACCAAAAAATCTTGAACATATTGCTTTGTTAACAAAATAAAAAATTTGAATTGAAGACGCTGTACGCTATTTTTAGTTACTCAAAAAAACCAAAGCTGTTCGTACGTTTCGGGATTTTACATGTCATCAGAAGATAGAAGCTAAGACCTCCCGAGTGGAGATTTAAAAATATTTTCGTGTCGGAATCATTTCTGATGAAGATCAGGCGCGTAGCTGCCTATACGCAAGTACGCAACTGCGTACACATTATTTGCTATAAAAAAAAAAGAAGGGAGAAATTATTTTTACATTTTTATGTGTAACTTTGCGCTATGTATTTCCGATTTATGATTAACTCCAATCATCATGTCTATTCAATCCAATTTAAAAAGCTTCTTGAATTTCAAATCCCTAAAAAGCCGAATTTAATGTTAAAGTCATAATTAATCAATAAAACGATGCTTCTTGTACTTACTAATATCGATTTTATGAGTTCTTTAATAACATAAACAGCCTCATGAAAACATTTTAACAAACAGTCGAGCTGTTTTGAGTCACGTGACTCGTTCGCTCAAATGACAGCGAAAATTCGGTTGACTACAATTGTGTGCTTATGTTATCGAATTTCGGAGTGATATTTTCTTTTAATCGATATTAGTTAGTACAAAAAGCATCGTTTTATTGATTAATTATTACTTTAACATTAAATTCGGCTCGCAAGTATTTAAAATCGGCCCGAGAATGCCGCCTCCAGGTGCAGACGGCGAATTTGCAGTTTACATAATGGCGCCGGTTTTATGGAGCGCCAAATTAACATAAACTCAAATAATTGAAGATATCTTCAATTATTTGAAGATATCATCAAATCATTTGATGCGCGCAACAATTTAATTAAAGATCTCTTCAAATAATTAATGATATCTTCAATTCTGAATTATTGCGCGCATTAAATGAATTGATGATAGCATTAATTCTTCTGCTGAATTGATGCGCGCTTTAATTGAATTAATGATCTCTTCAAATGAATTAATGATATCAACAATTGAATTGATGCGCGCTACAATTCAATTGAAGAGAGCAATAATTGATATAATGCGCGCATTAAATCAATTGATGAGAGCAATAATTGAATTGATGCGCGCATTAATTCATTTGATGAGAGCAATAATGGATTTAATGCGCGCATTAATTCAATTAAAGAGAGCAATAATTGAATTGATAATATCTTCAAATAATTGAAGATATCTTCAATTATTTGAGTTTATGTTAATTTGGCGCTCCATACGGTTTTGACGTTTTCCTGGCACGGTAAATATCAAAATCATAAAAAAGCCAGGAAAACGTCAGATATTTCGGACTAGCACTTTGAGTGTATTTTATTATACCAGAATTATTACAGGTCTGTGTTGAACACGTATCCATAATTCCCTTATTAATACCTGGTCCAGCAAATGTCGAATCGATTTTAATGTACACCATTTATGTTCGACGGATTTGGAATACCCTTTCTTATTAGCAATATATACCATGTGTGTCTATACTCTACTCATACACCTGTCGGCAACAACTAAAAAATAAACCAACGCAGTTCGTAAAGCAAGTGTCAATTTAACATTTGGTGATTTGGTAATATCAAGCTTCCTAAAACAAATCTGTGATTCTTTTTCTGTCTTGTTTGAATTCGTTTGTTTCGAAAATTGACAGCCAAAAAACCCGTTGTATACTAAAAAAAATTGGTGATTGTAATCAATAAAACCCAGGAGCTTCCGGGGGTTTCGCCCCCTGGGCCCCCACCAGGGCTTTGCCCTGGACCCACTGGGGGCCTCAAGGCGGCCCCCAGACCCCCTGCCTTACTTTGCGTACACTTCATTTTCTGTCTGGCTACGCGCCTGAAGATAATAATAATTATGACTTACTGTAAATACAACTTCGTTAACTAGTATGAGAAATATTTCTGCCAATTGCATGTTTCATGCAGATCTATGGAAAGTCAGAGAAAATACAGATAAAAGATTATTTGGAAGTATGCAAAATAGAGCAAGGAAAGTTTTTTTTAGTGATGTGTTATTGACTTTGTGATATGTATTGATGTGGCAAGTAACTGTTGTTACATTGAAGTTTTATGAAACCCACCATAAGTACCAAGAACGCTGCAGGCACATATCAATGTTTTTCGGAGGCGACTGGCCAACCCTTAACATTAACTGTTATTTTCATGCATGCAAATGAAGATATATTGCGAGAATGGCCCCTCCACTATTTTTGATAGTACTATGTAGTAGTGAATGAGAAGATATTAATGCATGTAAGCTTGAAAGTTATAAATTGAAGCCCTGGAGCAAAGAATGACCCCCCCCCTCCCAGCCTGAGGGGGAAAAAATTGAGACAGCATTGACGAACACTATAACACCCCCCACCCCCCATGCACACACTAATTAAGGTTCTGAAGGTCTTTATCAAGACTATCATATTTTTATCATTGTCTGTCAGGAAATTTAAACAAGCCATGTACAACTTACAACTTCTCCGACGAACCCCCTCCCCGCATCCCTAATATTACGGATCTTTCCCGATATGGAAAAATTCACAGGCATCTGAAGTATGGACACCCCCCCTTTCTGATTTTTTGAGGCGGCGATTATTTCTCCGAAATGTGTGGATTCCCCGTCTATTCCATCCTAATTTCGATTTATGTAATCGTAAACTTGCTTTTTTGTAAGCCTTAAATACCTTATACTGTTTATAATAAGTATATTCTATATTATACCAGTCCAGTAGAAGGCCAATCTCTAAAGCTTGTGAAAAGCGTGAAACAACTACATCAATCGAAATTGGGTTGAGAGAGACAAGGAATCCACACATTTTGGAGGCATTGCCACCGAAAAAAAAAATCAGAAGGGGGGATTAAAGTTATCAGGTGTCTGTGGAAAAAAATATGGGGGGGGTGGAGTCTCCTTTATTTTTTGTAGCATTTCCCCCCTAATGTTAGTAACTAAATTATATAAAATAAGATCAATTGTGGTTAATGGTCACCATTAAAATCATCCTTTTGCCTGTTATTTTTAATTCATCTCTGATGCTCTATCTTTCTATAAATAACTCTAAAGAATTCCAAACGTAATTTTAGAAGAGCGTGCTAGCCAGTCAAAATCGCCCACGTATTCTGTGCGGTATCAGTACATAGCACTTCGTGGTATAAAACGGAAAATCCATTTTTTGTTGCAGTTTTCGGCGATAAGAGGCAATGAATGCAGTCATGTCATACATGGTTTTTAAGTTGAATGGTTGTACAATACAACGGTAGTAAATACATTAGCATCGCATATTCCCTGGAGGCTCAAAAGGCCGACATTCTCCGGGGGTGCCATTCTGTGTCATTTGAAGCTAGGTACCTTGTGTTGTTATTGGTATACAGAGGTCATAAGTCATTTACAGAAACAAGTGTTGTTATTGGTATACAGAGGTCATAAGTCATTTACAGAAACAAGTGTTGTTATTGGTATACAGAGGTCATAAGTCATTTACAGAAACAAGTGCCTGTGCGGTAGAAGGCTAATCTCTAAAGCTTACAAAAAGCGTGAAACGATTACATGAATCGAAAGAGGGATGAGATAGACTGAGAATTCATACATTTCAGAGAAATTATTGCCACCCAAAAAAAATATGAAAAGGGGGGGGTAGTAATATCCATACTTCAGGTGCCTGTGATTTTAGATAAAACCTTGACAGATTACACTGTTGTCAACATAAATGTGAAGTCCCAGAATTACCATGACCTACAAACCCAATTATAGATTTATTTTGTTCACGTGTTCAATATCTGCAATTTGATTTCAACCACTGGTCATGTGTCGGAATATCTGCAGGTTCACCGAATTAAAAAAAAATAATAAAATTAATCTTAAAGTGGCAGGGCATTAGCTGTCATTTTGTCACCAAAATTGAATTGAATGAAAATTGCTCTAATATTTATTTCAGTAATAACACCAGTATTTCATTTATTTAATTATTTCAAACACCCTTTAACCGCAAAGCAGACACATGATTATGTAATTTTGGTAATTAAATAATTATTGTCTTGCAAGACAATAATTTTTCCCTATATATTTCTTTACATTAAGAGCGGTTAGCTAACGTAGTTTCATTGGGTTTCTCTTGATTTTTGTACGAAATCAATATTTTATTAGTCATTAATATTGCGCATATCAAATGAATTGGTGATATCTTCAAATAATTAAAGATATCTTCAGTTATTTGTGTTTATATTAATTTGGCGCTCCATAAATATGCATCCTAAATATCTTTACAAAAATTTTCTTTTGTGCAATTTATTGGAACAGCTGGCTAGAATTTCTTAAACTGTTTTAAATTTCAGAACATCAGGAACAACTTTGAAGCATCCGCGTGGGTTAATTTTAAAAAGCAGTTTTCTCAATATTACCCCATCCCTTGTTTTCATACAACCTAGACATTTATAGGCCTATAGGTTTTAGTTAAGGTGAACGATCAGTTTTTCATCGAGAAATAAAATATGCTGATAGATCATTGATTGCCATATAGATCGAAATGGTAAGAGAACGAGTTGCTTAAATTTTAAACTAGTTCCCGGAAATGCGAAAATTTGAAGACTAGGTTAATATCTAGTCAGTGGTCAGTGACAAGTCACACTGACAGGAAAGTTTGTTATGTTTTTATTAAAGGGATGTAATGATGTACATCTCGATCAAGATATGAATTACATAATCATCAAGCATAAATGACTGATTAGGGATTTGCGATGGTAAGAATGCAAATTCAATATTTTCATATTTTGTATACGTTAATATGATTCCTATTATAAAACAGGTTGGAAACACTTCCCCTATAGCTATAGCGAGATATTCTCGCTAAAACACGATTATCCCTCTCAAGCGAGAGTAAATATATCCCATACAACCTAGAAAAACACCCGTGGAGTACATCTGTTCGTGTCTCATGTGAAAAGAAGAAAAAGTGCTAAAATGTCTGATATTTATTTCTGCAAATATACTAATGAAAACAAAAACGCTCACGATGTGTATTGGATTTCAGACTGCTTCCCTCTTACGCAGCAACTTTGATATGCAATGTTGTGAATTTCATAGAAAAATTCGCATCATGTTGAGTGTTAATCTCAGCGAGATTCGTCAAGGCTGGATATTTGGACTGACGCCTCTTCCGAAGAGGCGTCAGTCCAAATATCCAGCCTCGACGAATCTCGCTGAGATTAGTTGAGTGTGTGTCGCACTTTTTCAGCGTTGCACGGGATTCACCATTATTTTCAATAAAGACGCCAAAACACCTGTTTATGGTAATGTTTACTCTCTCACTAAAGAGGGATAATCACGTTTTAGCGAGAATATCTCGCTATAGGGGAAGTGTTCCCAACCTGCTAAATTTCTATTGCTATACACTTGTACAGACGTATGTTTGCTTCAGATATGTAAATTTTATCTTTTAGGGGGATATTAATTTGAATTTAGGAGAACTTGATTTGACATCAGAAGATTTTTGGTTGGATGAAGTTGACGGTAAATGCATCAACTGTACATGTACCTGAATTTATGACATTGAAAACATTGATGTATGGTTTTTTTAATAATAGTGGCAATATCACCGTAACCTTGCCATAGCATGTAATCTTTGAGATGGTTAGTGAAGAAAGTATGCATTGTCATGATTGTGCTTATGATTAGAACATGTGAAATAAGAAAAGGTTTTATTTGTTGTTTTATGTCGCGTTCCAGAATTTTCCACTCATAGAGAGATGTCACCAGCTTTAGACGAAGTACCACAAATTCTTACCTATACGTGGTGCTTATAACTGTGACAGTGAGGGTTCTTTAATGTGCTTGCTTCTTACCTATACGTGGTGCTTATAACTGTGACAGTGAGGGTTCTTTAATGTGCCAAATCCTACTGTGACACACCAACTCGCTTCGCAAAGAAACACTCTCTACCTAAGAATACCTATATGTTAAACGTCTTAACTTTGATGCGGTACTGGGATTGAAAATTAAATACCCTAACCACTTAATCTTGGCCTAGATTCGGCTCAGCTGAATGTTTGGACTGACACCTTCACCGAATCTTAAAGCAGTCCTTCATAATAAATGTCTGGAAATTTACATTCAACGTCAGTCGGTTCTATCAATTAACTGTTAAACGAACTTTTTATCACAATTAGTTTTGCATTGCTTACCATCTAGGTATGAAGATCCCAAAATAAAAACATTAGCTGAATTTTCTTTTCAAATGAGGACTCCTGTGAAGGAATTGTTTATCTCCAGATACTGAAGAGTTCTTATAGTCTGTTTTTTTTAAAATTAGTGATCTGTAGTAACTGCCCATACCTACTATATTATGTATATCGCTGATATTCTCCAATCCATTAAAAACCACATGCACATTCCATTCTCTGTTTTTCTTAATTTGTACCAAGGGTTTTTGAACCACTCCGATCCCCATTTATATGTACACAAAATACAGTACCATCAGTTTGTTGTTATTACACTTCAGAGCACATTCAGAAGAACTTGGAGGATGAAGTAGTGCAGGACGCTCTTAAAAAGGTAACACTTGTGTTATGCTGGCCTTTTCTGTTTGTTTTAAGAAAATGTCATTGGGTCTGATTGTCCTGTGCTTAAATACAAGTACCTTGGATTCATTTAGATTAATTTTAAACAGCTGATCTTTGGTCATCTCAAATTTACCAATATGGTGTATGTGCTGTAGTTAATTGTCTGGTTGATATGACATGAAAAAGTCTTGCGGAAATACAGAATATATTGTTTTCGGACTGTGATTGTTAACTCAATTTTGAATTTGATTTTTCATCAAACTGGGAAAAGTACATGTATAGCTTGTAATGTGGTCAAATATTGGCCCATGAAAAATGTAGAAAAAGTCAAGTCTAGTTATCATATGGACATTAGCTTGCAGATACAAATATTTTGTCTTATAATGGACCAGTCATACTCAAATAAAAAAATAACACATATGTACTTTGAAAAATACAACCTTTTTTTACATTTACTTCTACATCATAAAATGTTTGATATTCTTCAGGGCACCGATTTAAGAACATATGCCAAAGAAGTTGAAAGAGAGCTACTGGATGTGGAAAATGCCTCAATACAAGATTGTATCCTTCTTGTGTGTACATTGTATCTCTAAATATTTATAAATTTGTATTGGATCTCTCTAAAATCTACTGTGAATTTTAACAATCTCAAAAAATATACTTGATGAATTTATTGAAGATAATGAATGAATGAAATTGATACATGTATCAAACATTGCTTCAATTTTTTTTTTATGAATAAATCACATATTTCATTCCTAAATGTTCTGAAGATATTAAAGAGAGTGGAAATATTGCTAGTTTACACAAACAGATAGCAGCATGTGACACCATACTAGAGGTAGATTCTGTCAATTATTGTAAAACTATATATTTTCATTGATATGCATAATGGGTTATCACAACTATGATAATGATGTCTTATGAGGTCACCTAACTACCATACATATCCATAATTGCTATTAGATTATTGTTACGTACTGGAATATTGTGATTTAAACATTGAACAAAAATGATGTTTCACAGTTTGAAATGAACACCAGAAGTTCATTCTAGATTTTAGAATATTTTTTTACAGAAAGTTTGAACTATTTTTGTTGCCAGTTAGTATTTATTTGCATCTTACTTAAACTGGGAAACACTGAAATTTCAATAGCATTAAGTATTCATGAAACATTTCCCTTGACAATGTTGTTTAAAACTGTGATGACTTTAGAAGAGGCTATTAACAGGAGAAACAGTTGATTATGTAATACATGTAAATGGAAAATTTAACATTCTGTACCGCAGTTGAATATTGGATTTATTCTGCTTGTGAGACTGCATTTTGAAAGGCAACGTTCATTCATGTTTTGCACACATGGAATAATGGGGGGAAACTGTCCTACAAGTGTATGAATTTTATCTAGTCAAAAGATAGTGCAGATAACTGTTTTTTTTCTCAAAAATTGAAATGTTTGTATGATAGAGGATGGAGGAAATGCTAAATGGCTTCCAAGGAGATCTGAGCAGTATCAGCAGTGAGATTCAGACCTTACAGGAACAATCTGTCAGCATGAACATAAAGCTCAAAAACAGACAGGTGAGACTATCTATATAAAAAAACCCACAATGTTTACCAGAGTCAGATATTTAAGCCAATTTTTTGTTGCATGGATGCTTACTTACTTAAGCTTTTTGCTCCTAGAAGGAGCATAAGCCATTGACCATACCCTCCCACCTCATCCAGGCCATTAACAATACCCCCCCCCCCCCCCCACCTCACCCAGTCTTGGGGTAGCTCTCTAGTTGGTTCCACTAGTATTCCCCTTGCACAACACTCCTTTGCCAGCTGTTCTTTGGTCTCCCCCTAGGTTGTTTTCCCTGTGGGTTCTACTGAAATGCCTGTTGATTGATGTAAGTTCTGGAATTTATTTTAAATGTGTGTCCAATCCATTGCCATGTCCTCTTTCTTATTTCTATTGAAGGTTTTTTGTTCTTTCCCATAAGGGGGGGGGGGGGGGGAGGGTGTGACTGCTCAGGGTAAGTTTTAAACATTAGATGCCCCATCTAATGTTTAAAACTCACCCTGAGCAGTTGTTAATGAATGGAGACTTGTAGCTTTTTTATGAACCATTTAGTTCACTGGGTTTCAGAACCATAAAGCAGTGTTGGAATTAAAGAGGCTTATCTAAGTTGTCTGCATGATGTTATTTGCTTATATGCTGCTCTTGCTTTTCAAATTTTAATTTTGATGTCAATGCCTGATCCTGTTACATGGTTAACATATGAATTAATCTGAAATTTGATAATATGATAGTAATACAGTGTAATGAGGTCTGTATTGCTGTCTTTCCAGCATATGCATTACCTCTGTTGTTGCTTCATACATATGCATTACCTCTGTTGTTGCTTCATACATATGCATTACTTCTGTTGTTGCTTCATACATATGCCTCTGTTGTTGCTTCAGACATATGTATTACTTCTGTTGTTGCTTCATACATATGCATTACCTGTAACCCCCGTTGTTGCTTCATACATATGCATTACTTCTGTTGTTGCTTCATACATATGCTTTCTATGCTATTTTTAGAAACAAAAGCCCTGGTGACATGTTGCATCTTTGCTGTACACCAGATTTTACTCTCAGATTGCAAATCAGATGGGCTCCATTTACATGTATAACTGTTAATTGTATAACAGTATATCTTATTTTTCCATTTTAAATAAGTATATCTGGAATGTCAGCACCTATCTTGACCTTCCTCAGTGCCCTCTCACAATATGTAAAACGGAAACACAAATTTAAATTCCATTCTTTGGCTTGTTTCCATACTGTCTCCGGGATTACTATCACTGTGATGTTCACACCTGCACTTTTACCTACAAGTCAGGTCATTTCCTTACATAGGACTCCTTTATTTTTATGTTTTATGGGAGGATCATTTATTTCTAGTTCCATGGGGGTGATTTGTTGTAAGTAAATAAAGCACACAGTTATCACCAAAATAATTACTGCTATATCATACAACAAATGTTTTTTTTTTTTATGTTGTTATAATCAATGATCTATATTGGTATCAAAAGCAGTATTGACCAGGCACATTCAGTGTTTGATTTGTCATTGTACAGCAGTATGTCAATGAATTGTCTGTCTGTCTGTAGGCAGTGAGGGGAGAACTGAGTCAGTATGTGGATGAAATGGTGATACCAGAACATATGATTAAGTAAGTTAATGCATGATTAAGTAATTAAGAAGGCTATTATTTTCAAATGCCCTAAAACAAGTGCATCTTCTTCAATGCCATAACTCATCATCAAATGAATACCCAGGAGAAGACCTACATATTCAGTAAAAGACACAGCAGAATTTCCATATTTTCTTGAAAAGAATATCCGTCAAGATTCAATGTATGAAAGGCAATTGATGGATCTTTACATGTGTGCAAACAGAAATGTTTTTGTTTGCAGTCACATACTGGACACTCCAGTGACAGAGAGAGAATTTCTAGAGCAGCTTCACGAACTGAACCATAAGATCAACTTTGTTAAAGAACAATCCTTCAGAGATGCCAGGGCATGTCATGATGTGAAAGATATTCTGGAAAAACTGAAAATTAAGGTTTGTGCTAAAATTGAATTGCATACTGAGTTACTGACTACTTGTGTTCAGGAATGAATTTTCTCACAGAGCAAATAACAAGTTTTCACCCTTATGTCTCATTCACATTTTTTCTCTTTCACACATCAATGTTTAAGAGATAAATGTTGTTAACCTGTAGAATACAAAGTTTGATGCTTTACAGACAAGTACTTCACTGCATTATTCAACATAGATGTTGGCATGTGTCCTTGTACTGTGTGTAAATCGTAAACAAGATGCCTATTGTCTTCATTGCTCACCTGAATCACCTTGCATTATTTACTGAGAACTGCTGCTTATTGAAGTAGCACACATTAGTGGTTTACATGTAAATTTGAAATTTTCCACATTGGTGTTATTGAAAATATTTTTATGTCCCCAGAATGAAAGATCAAGGGGCATATTGTATTTGGTCTGTCTGTCTTTTCACAACTCTAACCTTGTGTGTAACTTTTGAACTTTATTATGTAAATCATGTATTATTCGTGATAACTTTATACATGTATCTGCATAAATACATGAGATCCTGCGAAAGTTTTCATGGATGATGAGTTACATGTACTTGTGTAGAGTTATACAAACTTATTATAGAAAAGATGGCTTTCATACATGCAGAGTTTACACATGCAACAAGATGCATAACACAAAGCTGACCATTTGAAATGTGATTATAATACTCCGTTCAAAATAAAACTAAGTTTTAAGATAAATGTGTGAAATTGTTTTCCAAATTCTTTTTTATACTGGCATCGCAAAGCACACCATCTATAAGTAAATCAGAGTTGTCTGTCCCTGCTTCAAGAATACTGATCCTGATTCTTGCTTTAAATTCCAGGAATTGCTTGACTTGTATTGGTTATCTGAAGATTATTTCAGATGGTTTTTTTATACTTTCAGAAATTAGTTATGCTATGCATACTGACTCTGGGTATAAAATTAAATTTGTTTTAGAGGGCATCGAGGTGTTGGCAGCAGGGTACTAACTAAACAACTAATGGATTTTTATATCTTTCCAAAGAACCACTCAGACAATCATTATTGATTAGTTTTCACACAGTTACTAGTATTCCAAAAGGATTCTTATAGATTTTTCATTTTAACATGTCAATGATTTGTGAAAAATAAGTCTAATGGAAAGATACGATGTCTTTATTTTGTGGAAGTAAATCTCACAAATAGTGGTTTACAGCACTTAAAAGAACTGAGAGGTGAAAGCTATATGAATAGGACTTTGTATTATCAAGATGATATTGGCACAATTGTACTGGACCATGGTTTGAGGCATATTAATACATGTTGAGATTTTCCCCCCAGACTTTCCTTTGTACATTCCCTTGCAACATTTGGAACCTATAGTAAGGAATGTGGTTGAATCTACACTGTAAATTTTGTCGTTTCTGATCCAGTGATGCTACAGGATATATTCAATGAACCCAGCACACTTCTTTCTGTATTAAATTATCATAAAGTCCTGCATTCAAAGTACATTGTAAAGATGCCCTTTACCCCTATAATACTCTTATACCAGTTTGCATGAAAGTGACTCATTGGTTCCTGAGAATCTGAAAATGTGAGAAGTTGATAGATATATATAAATTTTGATCAGAAAAGCTTAGAAGATATTTTTGTCTACAAGAGCTGAAATGTCTGATAATGAACATTGATCCTATTTTGTTTGTTACAGGCTATTTCCAAAATCAGAGAATTCTTAATGCAGAAGATCTATTCCTTTAGAAAACCAATGAGTAATTACCAAGTCCCACAAAACGCTATGCTGAAGTTCAGGTTTGATTCAATAAATATATCATTTTAAATTATCAAGGTCACATGAAATGTCCTTACATGTGTTTTATAGCTGTTCATATTTTATTAAGATTCTGGGAAATGCTTGAGTTATCTCTCTTTGACAATAGATTCACATATGGCATGTCCTTATGATATTATTGCTTCAGAAGATTTTATATTTCAAATAATATGTTTTCCATATACATAATTTTTTGTGAATGATTGTAGATCCATTATTTGTAACTGTAGGGTAAAGTAAGTAGACTGAAACCAAACTCCATGCAGTATGGTCATCTGTAATTTCACACATAAACTTTGTAAATGAATAATGTTTACTATGTACCTATCAGGAATTCAGTTTTGTATTACATGTATAACTCTTTTGTTGAGGAGAAATCCAGAGCTTAATTGTCTCTCTCATTTAAGTTTGCATTCAATCTTTGTTATTGACAGATTTTTCAATGAGTTCCTAATGGCCAACGAACGACATGTTGCCAGGGAGATTCGTGATGAATACCTAGACACAATGTCCAAAATTTACTATTCCTACTTCAAAGGCTATCTCAGTCGGCTAATGAAATTACAGGTCAGTCAAGCCAAAAATAGCCTTTGTCGCTAGTATTCCTGCAATTATTAACAACTTTTAGCTATTTTACAGAATCAGATATGAAACTTCATTAAAAATTTTGGGATGCATTAAATTTACAAATGCATGTACATTTACATATCTGAAATCCTTGTAGTTAGAAGAGGAACCACAAAAATTCAATGCATATATTGTCAGTGTATAATTGGAATACCTAAAGTTTAGATATGAAGCAAATTTTTTTTATATCAAAGATGAAACTCACTACAAGAATGCATTTGTGTAATTTTCAGTTTGAGGAAGTGGCAGACAAAGATGATTTGATGGGAGTCGAAGATACAGCTAAAAAGAGTATCCTTTCTGTCATTTATCTTTTACATGGATCTCTGATAAATCTGTCAGCTACATTTCTGTCAAAAATGCACACATTAAGGTTCCACATGTATGTAAAACTAACATATATTTTTTAATTATCTATCCACTTTGTTCAGTAGAAGACAGTACATTTTCTTAACAGTTGAATAGGTTTCTTTAGTTCCAAACCAGCCTTGAAGAATCGGTCAACGGTTTTTACCCTTGGTAGTCGAGGGGAGGTTTTGACGTCACGATTGGAGGAACCTATCATTGTTCCTCATGCTCAGCAAAAATCAGAGACAAAGGTTTGCCATATTCTCTTTAATCTCAAAATTTTACAAAGACCATGTAAATTTAGAAGATACTGATTAAGAGACAATGCAGTTAAGTTGCTGTAGAGGCCACATTTTGTATCTGTTTATATCCGTAAGATTCACAAACATCCCTTTGTTATGAACATTCGTCACTGTTATTCAGTCATTTCATTAAAACTCACTGTAGAACATTGTGAATGTGTTCCCAATGGAGATTTGCAAATAAAAGTCATGAAGAAATGATACACAGTAGTTGAAAATACATTTGAAATGGAATTATGTGTGTGTTTAGTGTATTTTTGAGTGAGAAATGCAGAACCCTAGGAGAATGCACATGTTAATTCTTTGAGAGAATATGATTCTGTACATTGTAATGTGTTTCTTTTTTAAACTTTAAACATAATCTTTTTACATAAAGTGTTATGCATGTATACAGACCATGTGAATACATGCTGCAAAATTTGGAAACCTATTGATTTATTACAGTTTAATTTTGAGAGTTTGTTCCGAAGTTTACACTATGCTTTGATGGACAACTGCTGCAGAGAGTACCTGTTCTTGGTGGATTTTTACATGGCATCAGGCACAGCTTCTCTGGACTTGTTTAATGCCATCATGGCAAAAACATTACAAACATATCTGGTATGTACAGTATTAATCAAAATGGTGTTTATGTGTATATATCATCATTTGATATTTCAAGCTTTATTGCTTTCTTTGTCATATGTTTCAGAAATCAATGGAGGAGCATGTGTCAGAGTGCTACGACTCAATTGCTATTTTCCTGTCCATACACATAGTTCACAGATATAGAAATTTAATGCACAAAAGAGGGGTCCCATCTCTAGACAGGTAAGTAGGGACCCATTTTTCAGTTCAGTGAATTTGATGCAAAAAAATTTCAGTGATCATTGAAATTTGTGTTATGATGAAAATGGTTAATACGGAGACATTATGAAGCATTATGATTTGTGAATGAATCAATATTTATGGTAAAGGTTAGGAACTCACTTTTATTACATGTACTTAGTCTCAAGTGAAAGAATGTACAGTACAAGTTTCATTTTGCTTTGTAGGTACTGGGACACACTCTTAGGAATCATGTGGCCTAGGTTTGAAACCATTTTACATCTGAATATAAATAGTGTGCGGGATGTTGACCCTCAGAAGTTTGGACATATCGATAACAGGCCACATTACGTAAGTTTCACAGTATCAGATTTTTATTATCTGTACAGTGGTAAAAATTAGTATATGTTGTATTCCCCTAAAACATTGGATAGTCTGACAGTGTTACGCCGTTCTTTACACATTGATTTTGACTGCGGATTACACCATCTATCTGATCAAGATATAGATTCATGGTGGGTGTGACCAGTCAAAAGAAAATGCTTACTTCTCCTAGGCACCTGGGCCCTTATTCACAAAATATCTTACGACTAAGATGGAAAAAAGAACTCTGTTTGATAATCAAATACCGAGCACAAGGTCATAAGTATGTATTCAACTTTTATAAACCATGGATGTACTTTACATATTAATTAAGAAAGTCTATAAGAAATGAAAAATAAGGAAATTACAGTGTTTGTAAATTTTGATCTTAGTCGTAAGATATTTTGTGAATATGTGCCCTGATCCCACCTCAGGTGTGTTCAGGGGTCCATATTAGCCCTACTCTTAATTTTGTATTCTTTATTGGAATTATGAGATTGATCACCGTTTGTTATCTTCCCTTTTTCATAATAATTATAGACAAAGTTGGAACAAAGAGAGTTGTGCTGTTGGGAAAAAAAACCATCAATTTGTTTTCCTTAGCAAATCAAATGTACATTATGATAAAAAGCTGACACATTTTGTGTTTATCTGAGCTGAAATCGAAAGTATAGTTTTCTCTGTGGATCCTAAATCATAACCAATCTGCCAGTGATAAATAATTTAAGGGGGGGGGGGTTGTTTGAAAGTAGTGGTTTCTTATCTATGTAAACTGTTTCCACGATCATGAACTTGTAGATCACCAGGAGATATGCTGAGTTTTCAGCAGCCATCGTGGGGATTAATCAGTCCTTCCCTGATGACAGAGTGCTACACAATCTGGAACAGTTGCAGACTGAGGTGGAAAACTTCATCTTGAAGATGGCAGCCGAGTTTCCTCTGAGGAAAGAACAACTCATCTTCCTCATCAATAACTATGATATGATGTTAGGAGTACTAATGGTAAGGCTGGATGATTTTAAGAAAAATAATCAAGTTTGTCGCATTCATTACATTAAATGATTTTGCATTTAATTATGATAGCACTGTTTTGTTCTAATATACTTTTTAAAAAAGAAAACAAAGCTTTTGTGTGACATTGATTGATTGATCATGATTTATGATTTAGCATGCATCTGCTACTAAGTTTAGACAGGTAATATTTCTTTATGATATATACTCTTATCTACAATTACCTATATTTTTACCCAAGAAATGCTTGCTTCTACATTCAGATTACCCTCTACATAATTTATGGAATCTACAGACATTTACATTATGGTACATGATATGAAAAAAACATGATTATACAAGTACATTAAATTTACTCATATTAAGTTATGGTTCATTTATCTTGACATATTCTTTTATGTGAAATATTGGATGCTCCTTGATCATTGACTAGTTGCTGTCCTCTCTGCCTTTCTTCACAAATCCAATTCCTTATACAATTTTGACACTCAAATATAAAGGCCCTGTGTTGTAATTAATGATAGTGATACAATTTATAATAAAATTGTATACCCGATACATGCACATATTACAATGAGTAGTTTAATGCTCTATGAAGTAAAACTGGATTTTGCCCATTATATTATCTTTTATTCTTTCTTGTTTGGTAAGGTCACATGTACACACTCATGTGATACAGTATATAGATGTAGATGCTTGAAATTTGAAATTAAAAATTCTTTACAGACAGTATCTTTGTATGCTGTAAATCAAAGATAGGTTTTAGAAATCTTATTTTCATGGGTTTTTTTTTTTTTTTAATTTACTATTTAAATAAATACCGAGTTGGCTTTTTGCATACTCAAGATAAAATATAGGAATACATTACATGTGTTCAAAATTATGGTGCATACAACTAAAAGAATATAGTAATGATATTTGTTTGGGCCTGGATTGAAGTTTGTTGGTTCCCCTTATCAATTGAACCAGAAAAAAAATGTGCCACTTCATCAATATGATTTCTACATTTCTCATGGATTTGCTTTTTTTTTTATTTACTTGTTTTTAAGTATGAGATCTTTGCTGGAACTATCTGCTGAAACAATATCTCTTGGTAAAAGTACTTTGTCTTTGTCAATTGAATATTACAGATAATTTATTTTATACATTTTCTGTACTTTGTCTATTGAATATTACGGATAATTCATTTTATACATTTTTTGCCAAAAAGTGAATCCCTGCTTACATACTGATTGGTAAAAATGGTGGGTCAATAAAGGGAAACAATCAATATTCAAATTAAGGCCTAGGATAGTAAAAATAGAAATCTGGGTATAAAAATGTTTTTGCTTTGGTTTTCTAGGAGCGAACAACAGAAGAATCGAAGGAATCTGAGAGTTTTAAGGAACTGCTGACTGCTCGTACTCAGGAGTTCATAGAGGAAGTCTTGTCACCTCACTTCGGTGGAATGATCTCATTTGTTAAGGACTGTGAAAACATTATTGAGAGGGCAGGAGTGGAAGCACTTAGGCCAGATGAACGTATGTACTTATTTTTACTCTATTTTTTGGCAAATTATGTTATTTTCGTATGCTGGAAGTTTCCAAACTAGAACATTGACTGAATTTGCAAATTCAGTCAATGTTCTCTAGTTTGGAAACTTCCAGCATACGAAAATAACATAATTTGCCAAAAAATAGAGTAAAAACCTTGAACACAGTTTGGGGGGTGGGGGGAGAGGGTTGGAACAGCTCATTTGTCTTTCCATCTGCATGTTTGTCTGGGTGTTGACTTTGTAATCGAGAGTGCTCATACTTGACATAAAGGTTGCTTTTGACCAGAGAGTGTAGCAAAAGTATGTGAATCAAGTCATTCATTCAAGGTGAGATATGGTCAAGTTTGATTGTGCCTCATGCAAAAAGATGGAGGGAAATTATTGGTCTTGGTATAACAGTTGAAGTTTGTTTTCTGAATAGTTTAAAGGACATATTTAGGAAGATGATTAAAATGTTAAAAGTAAATAAGTATTATTGTTGCGTATCATTTATTTACAGGACGAGTTCAATCTATTGTACGTGGATTTAACAGCGATTGGAAAAGAGCTCTAGAACTGATCAATGGGGATGTAATGAGAGCATTTACCAACTTCAAAAATGGCACCCAGATTTTACAGGTAATGAAATTTCCTATTAACAAGGTCCAGAGATGATGTAATACTTCTTTATTAATCTAGATATCATTTTACTTTCTTTCTCAGGTAAACATACCATAAATCACTTTTGCTAGAGAAAATTTTCTCTTTTACTCAGTTGATTCTAACAATAAATTGTCTTTGATGATTTAATCATTGTGTTAATTATGAAATTTTAATTAACGGGTACATGAACACAATCATAAATTTGGCATTTTGGAAAAGAAATGATATTCAAGTGCACTTTTGCATTTTGTATGAAAATTATTAGTTATCCAGGTCAAATCAAGGGTGTGGAGGAATTTATCCTGGGCCATGTTCTACAAACACTGAGGCTGCAGGCCAAATGGTGTATGAAATGCAACCCAGGGTAAATCCTTGTACACACTGGATTTGACCTAGATAACAAATTTATTTCCCATGCAACCAAATGATATTATATGTAATTATTTAATGATTAAAATCAGGAAATTCATGTCAGATATTTTACGTGTTTTACAAGGCAGGGGTAAATAACATGACATCACAATACATTGAAACATGACAAATGCAGTTTAAGGAACAAAAAAAATTCTTTGTGTGTAGATATACATTGCATAGCGACGTCACTTTATTTATCCCTGCCTTCCGCAGGGTGTACAGACATTTTACACATGTCTTGTTTACCAATCAGAACTAGTCTTACAAGTTACATACGAAATAAACATGTATATCCTTGCTAGATACAGCTCCTCATATCTAGTTTTTGTTTTTTCAGTCAGTAATAAGAGGTTTCAAGTCCTGATACAGCTAAAAATCAAGAACAAATATGATATGAGTAAAGACTACATTTACATTTCCAATGTTTTTGCCTTTTATACATGTATAGTCTTTACAAATTGTAATGGTAGCCATTTTCTTGTGAATGTGTTGCAGTTGTAAGCAATACATATATGAATCTTAATATATATATATATATATATAGTATGTCTATTTTAACGGCTAGGAATTCTGACAGATATGGAAGTACATGTAAAATAAAAATTTAAGAAATAAATTTCATTTTTGAAAGTACGCGAGAGTATGAACTGCAATGCATCATGCTTGCATACATTTCATGAAGCACTAACACATTTCATGAAGCACTAACACATTTCATGAAGCACTAACACACCGACGCGAAGCGTTGTAGTCCATACTCTCATGTATTTTCAAATATTAAGTTTATTTCTTTATAAAGTATATTTCATAGCGAGTTGGTTGTACATGCATTCTTTTAGAGAGTCAATGATTGAGTCAAACTTTTTGAATGTTGAAAATCTTTTTATTCCAGGGAGCATTGACACAGCTGATTCAATATTACCACAGATTCCAGAAAGTCCTCGGACAGGGACCATACAAAAATATGCAAATTAGAAATGAACTCATTAATATTCATCATGTCATGGTAGAAGTCAAAAAATATAAACCAACTTTTTAGAAGTGAAAACCTGTGATGAGAGAATGTCTTGTAGTGTACACGTGTGCAATTACACGTACATCCAAATGTAATTTGTTACACGTTTCTGCAGTGCAATATTTTAAATGGAAATACATGATTTACAAGAACATACATGAATTTGAAATGTACATTCCTAATAAATTATCAGAAAAGCCTGAGTACCTCAGTAGAATGTTTCCTGTTTACCAAGGTTATCAAACACAAGGTCATGTTTTCATAGAACCTTAACAAATGTCACTATAGAGAGTAATTAATAATGTTAAAGATATCTTTATTTTTATATGTTCAAGGTGCTTTTCAATTAACTAAAGACCTGCCATATCAAAGGCAAGGAGTTAATGTAGCATTATCCTCTGAAATGGAGATTTAAGGAAGAAATCTTGAAGGCTTGTCCTAACATGGTGCACAACAAAAGCTCATTCTGAGGGAGAGACAGTGTCAGAAATAGCAATCATTTGTCACTCAAATCAAACTCTTGTCAGCCAAAACATTAGAACAAACAGAAAATACCTGCTTATCAGTGTAAGTGCTAGATGCCTTGTTTTCAAGTGACTGTTGGACAAGTAAATTGGCCGACTTGTTAAATTTATGGTGAAACGCCTTCCCCATTAAGGTTATGTAACAAGGGCGGTGAACATTAGTGTGGAATGGCTTGTGATACCGAGTGTAAACAGTGCAGCTGAAGGCCATCAGCAAAACATACACAATTCTGTCCTGGGGTATATTCAGTTCTTGAGTTCCCTTCTGATGATAAATGGATGATATTGCGAGGGAATGGTGACGTGTTTTCACAGTCATACACAGTAATTTACTCTGATGGAGAGGACCAGACTTGTTCACCTTTGTCCATCCTTCACTCACACATATCCATATTTAGATATAAAGTACCTACATTTATAGTATGTTGTAAATCTATAGGAGCCTCCATGCATGATTAATTTTATCTTAGATAAGTACATGCAAGTGTGGGAAGGGGGGTGTCTTTTCACCTCTCTCTTATTTTTAATGACCTAATCTACTCCCGCCTATATAGTTTAATGTAAAATCACCCAATCATGGATATGTGTCAAAACATCCGCCAATACAAAGTGAATTATGGTAAAGATGACGACACCAGAAATCAAGCCCACAGAATCTGAAATATTCTTTCTAAATACACAATTGTTTGGGAGATATTTTCTATTGCTGAACAAATGCAAAAGTTTTGGAATTGAATACATTTACGTTCAATCTAATTAAAATTAGATTGATATACGTTTATTCACATTAATAGCATTTAATCGCAAAAAAAAATATTGCCGTTAAATGCAAAAGGTTTTGCATTTATTCGCAAAGTTCACTGGTTTAATTGCAAAACTCTGCGTTTATTTGCAATAAAAAAAAATGATTGGCTGGAATAAGCTTCCGTAATCATTTGATTATTAGTAGCATACGCATAATATCACTTGTACCTGTAATCGACAAACGGGGAAATTAACGATCAACTACAAACATTTTGAGGAAAAGGCGTCACGTTCTTGTCGGCTGTTGCAAATTTAATGACAGTCGGCTTCATCTTGGTAATATGTATCCTTTGAAACAATTGCAGATCTATATATGCCTCATCGGCTTCCTATAATTCTCGAGATGGACGTTAAACAATATAAAATCAATCAATCCTTTTGAAAGCATACATGAATTAATAACCACCATGTTCCGAGAAACATGCGTCTGCTGTTGCTACATTGAATATAGAATTCAAGCTAGAATAAATATGGTCACTCCAGAAAGTTCCATCTGTATAGCTAAATGCAATGATATCATATTCACTACTCGAGTTTTAAAGGAATGTTTGACAGGTCATATTATATGGCTTCCCGTAATCATCCCGGAAACAATTTCATTCCATAGAAAGTGTGCTGTCCGTGAAATAGAACTTATACAGCGTGTATCTGTCAGTATATGTATACAAGATACTCTCATACATATACATTCATTTTTAACCGGGGGGGGGGGGGGGGGTAATAAATACTTGATAAATATCCCTCGTATTAGAATATTCTGGCTGACATCGTTGCGAAACTTAAAATAGACAAATGAATTTAGATAATTTATTTATGACTTTTTAAAATTTCAATGGATAGCCATTGGGTCAACGTGTGCCAATTGCAAAGATAATTCTGTACTTTATCATTTAGTCATTGTTGAGATAATGAATAAATTTTGAAGAACTCTTCATGTCAATTTTAACAAAAAGAAACAAACATGAATGTGTTTTGGATAACCTTTTGTCTCTTGGTATGCAGATTCTGTAAAAGAAGACAAATACTAATAAACTAATTCTGGATGTAACTAGGTTTATACAGACATAAGATTATAATCAATGTCATCTTCACATTCAAAATATGTGATACTTGTGTGTTATTGTAGGTTTTAATGAATTGTTATGTTATCGTGATATACATGTATATCAATGAGAGAGAGAGGTTACCACTGTTTTTGTGAATCGGGATTTCAAATGTCTTGCAAGGTTTTATTTTGCTTGATTACTTTCTACTTAAAAGTTTAAGGTTCCGATTTCAAAATCTTATTGTAATCATCGTTCACTTTCCATCCATACCAGTTTTCTATCCTCTTAGCTGATTTAACCAAACTTGACACGGAGTCCCTCAAATTACTCCCTCCATGAGGAAGCTAAATAGGAAATAGTTAAAACCATCTTCTCTAGCCAATGGATTCCGATATAGACACTCTTGGCCCGTGAAGATTTTCCTGAACATCAGATACCTTTTGAATAGAATTAGTTATAGCTTGTCAAAATTATTTGTAAGCTATGTATCGCAGTTTTCCAAAAATGGGTTTGACATTGTGTTGAGTCGCATGTCTTTCTGAAGGAGAAACCATGATCTGTAGAGCTTTTATTGGGAGAGGAAAGCTCGTGTTTCTATGTATGCTGTGTATTAAAAAAGAATGTTAACAAAAACACATTTAAACTAAAGCTTGTCGACAACCAGATTGTCCTTTATAGAATATGAATAACTGATACAAAATTTATTGGTTTTTAATTGTCAAAACAACGTTACTTAATTTGTAAATCGTGTGTCTATCACAAGATATGGATAATGGAATGCAGAGTGTTTAATGAAATTTTCCTCATACACCATCAATTATATTCCCCGTGCGGTTTCAATCAACGCCAAATAAACTACATGTACATATCGTGTTAATTACACTTTAGAATAAGATTTCCTTCCCCATTGGAGAAAAATTCGGGTTGACGTAACAGGGCAGAAATGTAAACTATGGTAAAAATAACCGCCAATTCTACGAATTTTTTACGAGGGTGACCTGTATTTACCAAATATCATGTAAATATATATGAGAGTGAAAGGTTTTACTAACCCTAAGTATACTGTTTCAAAATGGCGAAAAGAAAAATAACGCCACAAAAACAAAAATCAAATAAAGAATGAATTAATGAATATTCTGAAAGACTTGGGATATGAGATAATTTGCCACCATTACTACACCGAGGTGTGTTTCGTAGGGTGCATCTTAGTGGTCTCTGGTATGTCACTGAACTCTGTTGTTCGACTTCTTTCTCCGCGTCGAAAGTTCTTGGAAAATATCTTTTTGCAAATTCCACAGCAGATATTCCGTACTTGACGTAGAAATATGACGTAAATAATGGGGTTAACGCCGTGATTCAGAAGCAGTGCAAAGCTTGAAACCGTGTTCATTGTTATGTAGTCTTCCGTTTTCATCTGAACGAGTCCGTGGTGATAAAGTGAAAGGATAATCCATGACGTCACAAACGGTGCCATACAGAGCACTTGCACCAATAGGACGAGCGTTACCACGAACGACAGTTGTGACGTCATTCGGGCAAAATTGTGAGTATCTTTTCTCCACATATTCCAAACGAAAATAAAATGCAAGATAGTGATGGTGAAAAACATGACGGAAAATTTAAACGCCATGACACTCGGTTCTACGTACTGTAGGAAATTTCCTGGAATTGACCCATGTGAGATTTGAAAGGTGAAGATGCCATACCCGATATTGATGATAAACGCGACCAGCCATGCTATGCAAGAGTAGTGTATAATTTTCTTGGGTTCAAACTTTCCCTGGTATCGAAACGGATAAACTAGAAGGATAAAGCGGACTATTGCCAATAGTACGTTATGTGCACAAGAACTGTCCAGCGTAAATGCGGATATTATGATAGCAACATCAAACACTATCCCCTCGACGTCATACCACAAGAGGCAACAGTATATCAGGCGAATAATGATTGCCATGAAATCGGCAACGGACAGACATCCAATAACGGCAAACATAGGCGTGTGCAGTTTCTCTTTCTTTAAGACTGACGTAAAAATGATAGCGTTACCCGTCATACCCATCAACGTCACCAAAAGACCAGTCAGCAGATATACGTCACGGTAGCGATACATCCCAGATAACGCAAAAATGACATCATTCGTTGATGTCTCAGGAATCTGGCTAGAATTATTCATATCTTCTCTGCAATGTACGATGGATCTGGAAAAGCCGGTGTTTGGCAGAACTCTGGGATGTTTTCTTGGGTTTTAACAAAGACTGTTAACGAACAGAACATTTTGTAGTCAAGGAACAACACTTCCGTTTGATGTTTAATTGAAAGAACAAGAAAACAAGGTGACTGGGCTATTTTTGAACTTCCCAGATCATGCTACTTTACCGATATATTATATGCCTCAATGTCTTTCAGATGAGAGAACATTTGCCATGTTTTGATCGTTTGATGACTCGTTGCCGGACACACATTTGACAATAATTGTTACAAACAAATCCAACAAGTCAATATGCTTTTTTAACATTTTTCACACTTGCGTCCCAAGTCCAATATCATCCGATTCCAGTGTTACTGCCGTTTTAAAAAAAAAACATTATCACTTTTTGTTGTTCATTGGTTATAAATGTTTTTCAACACTTCTTCAGCTCTTCATCAGCGTCCAGACGAAGAATTCTATTTTGAGGAAATATAATGAATTGCCGCACAAGTAAATGGATGTAGATTATATACACCTGTCGTTTATTGTCGGCCCCCAGGGAGATCATCGTTTTGCCGTGATTGGTCCGACCGCCCTTTACAGTATATTTATATAAAATTCCAAAAATATCGTATTGGGTGGTTTTCATGCAACATTAAATTCTTTACGAGAGAGAGAGGAATTGGTATAAGTGCATATATATGCACCTGTTTTCCAGTCGATAGGAGGGGTGTGTGTTATGATTTGGTGTTTAAAAATCGGGATAGATTATGATTATCGCTGCGATATAATAATAATGTCAACAAATAGTTTTTAATTTTTGGTAGCTATTATAATTTCGGTATAATAATATGGGGGCACGCCACGGCTTTCCATAGATATGTATTCAATCGTTCTTTTTATTGAAATGAAATACAGTTTAAACTAATGTTAATTTCTGTGCATCCTCGATAGAATACAATAATCTTGTTTTCTCTCTCTCTCTCTCTCTCTCTCTCTCTCTCTCTCTCTCTCTCGTAGTATCTTTGATAGCACTAGGCATACCTCCACGTATGCAATATCATTTTAATAATCTTAATGTACTCCATAACAACATTGTCAGAAATTTAGAAATATCATCTGCAAGCTTTACAACAATAAATCATTATTTCTACGTAAAGCCACCAACAAGGAATTTTCTTACTCTGTGTTCAGCTAGTAAGTTCAACTGGTATTATGCAATTTTCAAGTGCTTAAACGTGTCAAAATGTCGTGAATTGAAATGATGAACAGATACAAACAGTAAGAGTTGCGCATCTATTTCTCAGTCCAATATGTTAGATTTTATTGTATACATCTAAAAACCTTTCTGAGGATTTCTGTCCGTCTACTTTTAAGAGCCCGTCTGCCAGAAAACAGATCAAAATTCTCAATTTTACCAATTGTGAAGTAAATGTTGTGAAATTTGTTGATGCAATTTTCCCCAAAAAAAATCTTTGTTATAAAATTTTTTATGACAAACACAAAAAAACGTACTCATGGACGGTATTTATTCTTATAAACAGCTAGATTCATGGTATATTTTCTAAGAAATCGAAGTAATTCCATGTTGATGAAATATGCATAAATTTATAAAAGTTTTTATGTTTTGAAATACGTATCCTTGACGCCTTGAATCTGTAAATTTTGTAGTTTTCCAGCCCACTTTTGTCTACCTCGTGACGTAGATCTATCGTTCAAGCATGTAAAAATATTTTAGATAGAGTTTTGTTTTGTAAAATATTTTTAATATTTGCAATAGATAATTGTATTTAGATAGTTTTGTGTGGTTTTCTAACAGACTGATCCTTAAAAGTATATTCAAAATCCATGATATTTTTATCTTTTTTTTAAAAATTGAATATATCTTTTTCTCGAGTTTCAATATCTTAATAGAGTTGTCGGAAAACAACAGAGCTCACCGTATAGATTAAATAAAATCATAGAGACTATGGTCACGAAGGTTAATCAAGCCAATTTTGAACCGGTGGTCATGTTACCGAGAACATCTTTTACATATATCTATTCTATCAAAATACCATAACAAGAGGTCCATGGGCCACATCGCTCACACAAGAAATTATGGGCCTTTTAAACATAGAGCACAATATCCTACAATGCATAAGGAATCAAATTGACATATTGTTCCCTTGTGATTCTTTAAAGGAATATTCTCGCATATCTTTCCCTTGTATTTCTATGTAAATAGTGGAGCCTCTACCATGGCCACTCCTTGAACCACTTTGTACAAATTTGAATCTACACTACATGAGAATGCTTCCAAAATTTGATGCACGAAAATTTTTATGGTTCTTGACATCTTTGACAAAAATCCCTTTTTATTCCGTGTAGTATTTTGAACCCCTACTTGTACTATGGCCCTGCGCTGGCACATGATACCACGATGTGAACAACTTTGAATCTACACCGCATTAGACTCTTGCATATTGATTTAGCATGTTGTACCCTGGTGGTTCTGAGAAGATGGTTTCCTATATATTCCTATTTAAAACATTGGACCTATTCTGTTGCCCACCCTGAATCCAGATAAGAATATTCATGAAGACATGTGCATAGTTTCAGTTTCTTTATTTCCGTGAGCCATATGGCTCATTGGATTCACATACATATCAACTTGACTTCTTGAACTCCAGTGGTTCTTCAGAAGATTTTTTATGGAATGTTCATATGCGATTGAACCCCTACTGTGGCCCCACTCTGACCCCATGGTGCGAACAAACAAATCTACACTATACACGCTTGTGTATTAATTTGACAATCTTAACCTTGGTAGTTCTTGAGAAGATTTTAAAAGAATTATCCTATGTAAAACTTTAAACCCATCTTATGGTCCAGCTAATGTAAAACTTTAAACCTATCTTATGGCCCAGCTAATGTAAAACTTTAAACCTATCTTATGGCCCAGCTAATGTAAAACTTTATGAACAAACTTACCAGTACTACAAGAGGATGCTTAAATTGCATATTTTAAACATATTGCACTCGAGATGTCTTTAACTTGAAAATTCACCATTTAAGGGATTGTTCATACAGGTTTTGACCGGCTTTCCTGGTTTCACTATTTTCCAAATACAGTGTATTTCCCCTTGGACTCGGGGGGGGGGGGGGGGGGGGGGGGACACCCTTCATATATATATGCTTTGACGGTATTAGGGTTCCTAAAGTCTGATGGTTCCTGCAAGAAAGTCGAAAATGTGAAAAGATTAAAGAGACAAGCAGCGAGGGACAAACTCCACCAGAAACACTCGTTTGAGCTCAGGTGAGCTAAAGCTATAATTGTTTGGAGGAAAGATGCATCATGTATTTTACCTTAAATACATAGGCCATAAGCAGCATTTATATCATGTATAGTTAATATAGTTTCTTGAAAAAGGACCATTTTAACTTTCGTTCCGAGAAGCTAAAAAGTAATAATTATACTTTCAATTTTTTTTTAAAACTTTATTTAAAGAAAATGATGAAAATCCCAAACAAACATTTGGCAGGAATTGTCCATAGCTAGGTGTGTTCTTTTATGTGGTTAGAAAATGTTTTGTTTATCGATTCTAGAATCATCCGACATGGAGTGCGTTAAAAACATTTGTGGGAAAGACAAAACTTCACCGTCGGCGGATTTGACAAGCGACACGCATTAATCAACAGCTCGATTGCATTCCATTCACCTTGACGATTGTCAAAAGCAACTATCTGTTTTGATATTAATCAAGTACATATAATTCAGAAGTACCAAATTACATGTACTTAATTTACACCAAAAGAAATAGTTTAATGATATCAATAATACTTGAATTGAACATATTTTGACAAAAACATCAACAACAAAAAATTAGTCACAAGTTCAAAAACTTAGCCTTCTCCCATTACAATGATTTATAAAATTGCCTTATATTATGAGTAACCTACAATGGATACAGAGGAATACATTTGTGTTTCTAGAGTGCGTAGGTAGTATTGTTATTGAATTTTAGAAAAAAAAAGTACATATTTTCCTTGAGAAAAACAACCACATTCATTTAGAAAAGATTGAATAACCTTGAAACATTTTGTACATCAGAAAGAGAATCATTCCACCAAAGCATTAACAGCACATCTATAATGTATAATCATTCACTGATAGTAGTTTCACAGTGGCGATGACTTCAAATGACACGTTCAATTACACGGGGAAATGGCGACGAAAGTCAATACAAGGGGAAATTCAAATGAGCAAGTAACACCTTTATCAATAACGAATAGTAACATAACTTTTATCAACATTTGAAGACTTCTCACAGGAAGAAATATATACTAAAATGGTAATTCTACGTGCGATACTCGCCGACAGAAGCAGCTAGAGAACACTTGACACAGTTTTTTGGAGGTCGGGAAGTTTTTTTTTACTGAAAACAGTTAACCTCGCGGTGTCCGCAAGGTGCACTGCTGGCGCCACGGGTTTCACTGGCTGTAAGACAGCAAAGACATCGTATGTATAAATCGATGTTTTGCGATGTTAGAAATTTCGAATCCTTCATATTGTACAACATACGTAGTTCCTACGTTAATGTACAAGTATCAGCTCTGATGAAAGGTGAAGATAACGAACGTTGATCAATCTCATAACTCCTATAAGCAATACAAAATAGAGAGTTGGGCAAACACGGACCCCTGGATACACCAGAGGTGGGACCAGGTGCCTAGGAGGAGTAAGCATCCCCTGTCGACCGGTCACACCTGCCATGAGCCCTATATCTTGATCAGGTAAACGGAGTTATTTGTAGTCAAAATCAGTGTGTCAAGAACGGCCTAAAATCGTTATGAAACAAGTCAGACAGGATTTGACCTAATGATAGGTTGCATTGTCAAACTAGATCATTATAACGACCATTGAATTTGCGAAATGCTGACTTTCAACGAGACTGTTGAAACCCCTGCACCATCAACTTGTTCATCAGTAGCCTGCCTCGATTTAAAAACTGATCATACGCAGAACAAGTTTTTGCGTATCGAATCAGTTATGAGATATATAAACACCTACATATGCAGGTGATGATGGAATATTGCTACATAAATATGGGAAGCTGGCGATGGAGAAGCTGAAGTCATTCCGTTTATCATAAAGTTGAGTAGTTAGTTTGCCGTTAATATCTATTTTCAATAAGATATCTAAATATGAAGCAGAAATTACATCCCGGCTGTGATTGTTTTAAAGCCTTCAAAACTAAATTCATATGTTTTGTTACACTGTACTGCATATAATGAAACATAAGAAATAAGAGATAATTTGAACTATCCTCACTTCGATAGGTAGCAATATCCGGTGTCGGTGATACACGTACCGAGAATTTAAAAAAATAGTGAAAATTATGTGTCAGCCCCGGCCGCTGTGCTACCGTTGATATTACGCCCCTGATAGCAGATTTCTCTTATACGTAAAATATCGGAAGATTTGTCTAAAAGTATCCCTCTTTCGATGTAAATGAAACTGTACGTCTATCTCATCAGTTATCAACCTCTGTCCTTTATAACCAAATGGAATATTTTTCGACAGTACACATTTCATTGGGTATAAAAGGGGAAATAAATATCTTTGTAAAATAAGAAGGAAAAAGCTAGGTCCAGTAGTCGAGTGTCTGTGCCTCTAAAGATACGACGAAGATGAACAGTATAATAATATCCTACGGAAGCAAGATGTCACGCGGCGTCCCAACCACACCATGTACCTGTGGTAACAGGAAAGCTTACACATGAACTATTTCATGGAGTCAAGAACACGAGCGACTGCGAACGCATATGGAGGAGGTTGCTGACTCCTGTGATGCCCCCCCCCCCCCCCATATTTATACACAAAAATCTACACAAACCTATTAATATGAGATGCCACAAGAATTAAAAGCCTGTGGTCTGCTTGGTTCACTTAATCGATCAATTGATTCCAAACATTACTGAAAAGGTTTCCAAAGAAAAGTAGTTCAAGCTGGCCTTTTTATCAGAATAGAGCATGTTTATCTATATACATGTATATATACAATCACTATGCTTCACATGTACTTCCCTCAAGCACTGTTTCTTCTCAAAGAAAAAATATCAAGATTCTTTAAGTCCTTTGACAATTGCTGGACCAAGTTAAGCAAAAGTTTGTAAAACTTAAACTGACAATATGAATTTGACATTAACGATATCATTCAAAATTTAACAAGACATCAACAGTCACTATGGGCGAGGTTATATTTATTTTTTCTCTCACTACATCATGCAACTGGGTCACTGGATATTTTCACATTAAAAAATCAGATTGTCACAATGAGTTAAATTTATCTTCTTCACTCTATTGTAAAGACTTAAATCAATCGAAAGGAATACAACTACTAATGAAATAGGAACAAGATAAATCAATCGAAAGGAAATACAACTACTAATGAAATAGGAACAAGATTTTTTATTAAACAAAAACAATCCTAATGCTGTAAAATATGCCAGTCCAATATATTCAGAAATGCAACTACATGTAGAAAAGATTAACATTCAAATAAATCATTCTTTGGCCACAAAATGGTTAGGAGAGTGTTCATTCCGCACCTTTGCTAATATTGAAGAGTATTAATAAAATGTTAGTTTCAAGTTAAACATCAAATTGAAGAAATATTTCACTTTGATAAATAACTTAACAAACAATACTAGTTGTTTTCAAAATACACTTGGCACCTAAACCATAACAGATTGGATGATCTTAGCTTATTAGTATTGTTTTTTCCTTCATGATTACCAAAGGAAATATTACCTTTGACCTTGAGAAATAACAGGCGTGGGGAACGTCCTGTGTACCTGGTTTGATTATCTAGCCTTATTAGTACTTTTTCTAATGTTCCTATAAGGTGTTGATGGATAAACAAACACGGAAACACTGCACCATATCTTTATACATCCTGTCTATAGTGGTTGAATATGAATATCAAGTTTGATTATCCTAGCCTTATTAAGACTGTTTCCATCTTGTTTTGTGTCTATAAAAATTACCCCTGTTAGGCAGTAAGTCTAACCTTAAACTTTGACGTTGAAATCAATACTGTTCTTCCTTTAATAATTGGGAACATGTGGACCAATTTTCATTATCCTAGCCTTATATCTGACCCACAAAGGTGCTGACAGACAGATGCACAGACACACCATAGTATGACAGACAGATGCACAGACACACTGCCACACCATAGTACGACCTGTCTATGAATGGCAAATATAAAAAGAAAAAAACTTGTCTATTTAAAAAAGCACATGAAAGAGTAGCTTGTTCAATTGCTTTGTGTTTAAATACATAACAGTTCTACAATTACCTTTAAAACTAATCTCTACAGCAAAAATATCAGTCATAAGGTAAAACTAATCTCTACAGCAAAAATATCAGTCATAAGGTAAAACTAATCTCTACAGCAAAAATATCAGTCATAAGGTAAAACTAATCTCTACAGCAAAAACATCAGTCATAAGGTAAAACTAATCTCTACAGCAAAAATATCAGTCATAAGGTAAACCTAATCTCTACAGTAAAAATATCAGTCATAAGGTAAAACTAATCTTTACAGCAAAAATATCAGTCATAAGGTAAACCTAATCTCTACAGCAAAAATATCAGTCATAAGGTAAAACTAATCTCTACAGCAAAAATATCAGTCATAAGGTAAAACTAATCTTTACAGCAAAAATATCAGTCATAAGGTAAAACTAATCTTTACAGCAAAAATATCAGTCATAAGGTAAAACTAATCTCTACAGCAAAAATATCAGTCACAAGGTAAACCTGTAGTAAAACTAATCTCTACAGCAAAAATATCAGTCATAAGGCAAAACTAATCTCTACAATAAAAATATCAGTCATAAGGTAAAACTAATCTCTACAGTAAAAATATCAGTCATATGGCAAAACTAATCTCTACAGTAAAAATATCAGTCATAAGGCAAAACTGCAGTAAAAATAATAAATAATAACAGTTTTTAATTTTTTTTTTTAATATATATTAAAAATTTGAAATCACAGACTCTGACTGCACCATAATGTACCCTTTGAGTGTATTGTATATTAAAAACAATATATCAGTCTATGCGAAAGTTTTTTGGACCACACAGGACATTCGGTCCTGTGTAATCAATGAACACACTGGACCGAACCAAATTTTGTCAGACCGAAAAACCTAATGTAATGAAACATGTGAAAATGCAAAACCAAGGGAATCTTATTTATTATACTAGTAATACTACTATACTAGGGATCCCTCCCGTATAATACTTTAGACAGTCCATGTGGTTTTAAGCACATTCATTTACGTATTTGGATTTGTGTGCTATTTTTTACTTATAACAAACATTTAAATGACTCTGCATCAAAATAGTAAAGCTCAAAACCGAACTCTGAGACATCGGACATTCCGGTCTGGTGTTAAAAATGATGCATCAGACCTGAGGTACTGCACATCGGTCAGGTCCGACGGTCCGATGTCTTTCACATAGACTGATATATAAATAAATATACAATAAGAGATGTGTATAAAGGTATACATACTGCATGTATAAAGAGATTAAACAAACATCCAAACATTCTCACAGCAACTATAAATAAACAATTTCATCACATGGTGCATTTTCATCTTCAATTTGATAAAGCATTTACAGTATGGTACAAAGTAGTTATCCTTTCAAATAATCCCCATAATTTCTATTGCATGGTTCATCATGGTTATCTTGAACATAAAAATATCAAACTGCTACTGTACCTCCAGCTGTACAGGTGTTACTTAAACTACTCTGACAGAAGAGAAATATTCTTTATCACCACGATCAAGGCTATTCTCCAGCAACAACTAAAATAACTACCTCATTATCAAAATTGCAAGAGAATACACCTGAAGGCTGAGGGATTCTGTTGGAAAAGAATAAACATGGCCCCTATCAGGTTTGATTTCACTTTCCAACAAAATCTCAAGACTGGGGATTGATTCTTCAACAATCCTGATAACCATTTTTAAATCATTTCTAGTGCATTTAGGATGATTTCAGCCGTCTTCAATGGAAAAGTGAGAGCAACAATGAATTTAAGAAAAACCAATTGGAAAGGACTATATTTGGTACATGTATATCAATAATATCTGCCCCTATGAAACATTGGAAATTTAAATTGGTTTACATCTTTGATAATCTTTAAAAAAAATAATACATGTACAGTGTACATTGATGTTTGTTAAAATATATATAGTGAGAACATATCGTCTGCATATGAATGTGTCAGTGACTTCAGAAAACAGTGTCTGATAATGGCTGTGCTCTACATTTCCAAACCGAAAAAAAAAAATACAAGATCATGCATGTAGCTGAAAATAGTGAAAAAAAATGAAATATTTTCATAACATCTTTACTACAAGGTAACATAAAAAATTCACCAGTCTTTACTGTAACAGTTTTGAAAGGTGGTATTCCTAAGTTTTATACAGAAATCATATACATGTAGTTCTATCTCAAAATGTAATTTAGGGAGTAGAAAAGTCATTATCACACATCAGTCTTTTACACTAATGACCTTTGATGTTTAGGATGGAAGAATTTTAACAGAATGCAAAAGTACCGTATTCCATTTACAACAGCTAAATCTTTAGTCTTTAAGCAGTGGCATTCCTAGTTTTCGTCTCAGAACATTAGGAATATAAGGATTAGAATTACAATGGGCATGTCTGTTGGGAATATCTGATTCACGGTACACATGAAGCTGTACCTTGGAGCGAATATCTGTCTCTATATCCCTCCAAACCTGAAAGATACAACCTAACTAGATAACTATTAAAACACGAGGATAATGCTCTTTAATGTGATGGCACTATAAGAAATCTACATGATGCAATTTATTTTAACAAGATGTTCATCTTACATGTGTACATATTGTAATATCACTCATTTTCATTTGTCAGATTTTGTAGTTTAAAAAAAATTGAAGACTTCTGAGGTTTTCAATTCATGGTTGAAGAGTTGTCCCTCTTTCTGATAGTTCACCCTTGAGAACCAAATTCAGACCCCCATGAAAATGTGTGAAATCTATATATAGTAATATTCATTTGCATACCTGTACATATATACGAAAATTGTCCAAAGCAATTAAGTTCAAATGTCTCCATGTTAGATACCCTCAATCCACATTTACAAGTATGTAAACCTGAATATATTTTAGCTGTTTGATTTTCATTTTTTGATTATAGCCAAAGTACTTCAAATTAATATGAATTTACCTCCTCTCCAAGAACTTCAGCAAACTTTTTGGCCATTTTAACCTCAGGAAGCCAAACATTTCCCCTCGCCAGTATCATGTGCTCATTGTACTTTCCAAGGAACATAACTCTAACTTTGTCTGCCAGCAGTGGGAAATTATCCTGAGAATTTTCATCCAGAATGGTAGAAATCAAATCACTAAATCCTTGATTTCTTTCTTTGTAAGTACACATCAAATAACCTGCAAAAAAAAAGTCACATGTAAAATTGACATACCCCAGTATATGAATTACATACGTGTACTATACATTTTTTCATACTTGAAGAATATTGTAATAGTCTGCTCTAGAAATTACTGAAATTGTTACATTTATAGTAGATCCGAACAATTCCGCTATGAAATCACTAAAATTATTACATTTATAGTAGATCCGAACAATTCCGCTATGAAATCACTAAAATTGTTACATTTATAGTAGATCCGAACAATTCCGCTATGAAATCACTAAAATTGTTACATTTATAGTAGATCCGAACAATTCCGCTATGAAATCACTAAAATTGTTACATTTATAGTAGATCCGAACAATTCCGCTATGAAATCAATGTTATATGCACAATAGATAGAATTAATGCATGTTTACACATTGTAGTCATAGTATTCTATTTGTTACATCATTATCATGAATGATTTAATTCTGTAATTAGTGTTTTGCCAAGAAACATTAAATCCTTTCATGGATTTACACATTAATGGAAATGGTAGCTGTACAATGACAAGAGGCCCATGGGTCACATCGCTCACCTGAGTCACCTTGGCCCATATCTGAAGACTTTCCATATATATTTGCATGTAAAACCTTAGTCCCTATTATGGCCCCAACTACCCCTGGAGGCCATGATTTTTGCAAACTTGAATCTACACTACGTCAGAAAGCTTTCATGTAAATGTCAACTTCTTTGGCCCAATGGTTCTTGAGAAGAAGATTTTTAAAGATTTTCCCTATATTTGTATGTAAAACTTTGAACCCCCCCCCCCTTGTGGCCCCATCCTACCCCCCGGGGGCCATGATTTGAACAAACTTGAATCTGCACTATGTCAGAAAGTTTTCTTGTAAATATCATCTTTTCTGACTCAGTGGTTATTGAGAAGAAGATTTTAACTATATATTTGTATGTAAAACTTTGATCCCCCTTGTGACCCCATCCTACCCCCGGGGGCCATGATTTGAACAAACTTGAATCTGCACTATGTCAGAAAGTTTTCATGTAAAAATCAGCTTTTCTGGCTCAGTGGTTCTTGAGAAGATTTTTCCCATATATTTGTATGTAAAACTTTGATCCCCTATTGTGGCCCCATCCAACCCCCCGGGGCCCATGATTTGAACAAAGTTGAATCTGCATTATGTCAGGAAGCTTTCATGTAAATCTCAGCTTTTCTGGCTTAGTGGTTCTTGAGAAGAAGATTTTTAAAGTTTTTCCCTATATATTTGTATGTAAAACTTTGATCCCCCCTTGTGGCCCCATCCTACCCCCCGGGGGCCATGATTTCAACAAACTTGAATCTGCAATATGTCAGGAAGCTTTCAGGTAAATTTCAGCTCTTCTGGCCCAGTGGTTCTTGAGAAGATTTTTAAATGACCCCACCCTATTTTTGTGATTATCTCCCCTTTGAAAGGGACATGGCCCTTCATTTGAACAAACTTAAAAGCCCTTCACCCAAGGATGCTTTTGGCCAAGTTTGGTTGAAATTTGTCCAGTGGTTCTGAAGAAGAAGATAAAATTGTGAAAACTTTACGACAACAACGACGACAGACAACAGACAAATTTTGATCAGAAAAGCTCACTTGAGCCTTCGGCTCAGGTGAGCTAAAAATGTCATCATTATCAGTTCAATATCTGTACAAGCATTCATGTATTCAACAAGAGGCCTACAGGCCTTATCGGTCACTTGAGTATTAGTTAAAAGTATCACTAGCCCCAAGGGCTAGGAAATGTAGAAACATTTCCTGTTTTGCATATAAGTTGAATTCTAATATTCAGCAGCAGTATAACACAAGACATGTTTTTAAAACTTAAATACTCCCAAAAGTACCTATATTGATGAACGACTTTATATACCAATATAATGTATGAAACATTAATATAATATGACTAATTTGGACCACCCTGGAATCAGAACTTCTACCCTGGAGATCATGAAACTTACAATTTGGTAGAGACTTTCCTGCTCTACATGACTAGGCTTTTAGTTTTTTTAGTTTTTTTGTTTGTTTTTTTTTTTACAGATGTGCAGTTGTAAAGAAGATTTTTGAATATTGGTTGATGTATTGATGTATGGCAGTTTTTGCCCAACTCCTAAGGCCCAGCTAGGTGTGCAGAAGCCCTGAAAATAACAATTTAAGCCCCCCTTGTCCCAAAGATGTTTCATACCAAATCTGAAAGGAATTGGAATGGTAGTTATCAAGAAGAACTACAAAATTATAAATTATCAACACACAAAGGACGACACATGACCAATTGCAGTAGGTCTTACTCAGGTGACCTAAAAATCTCTGTATGGACTACTAAATATACGTTTGTTTCAAAGAAGGAATCTTGAATTTTTATTCTACATAGAGCAAAAGTAACAAGATGTACTGTGAGCAATGCTCACTAAGAATACCCCCCGCTTACCCCAATCTCCCAAAGGGTGTTGTTAATAGGTATAAATTACCTCTTTCCTGAGTGTAAAAATACGGTATGCATTTGTAGAAGAAAATGGAAGATATAGTCCGAACACAAATCCATGGCATAAACCTATAATTTTGACCTTGAGATCAAAGGTCATGGTCATAAAGAGGTCATGAATGTACATGACACATCGTCTCATGGTGATACACTCATGTGTCAAATATGGTATGCCTACGTCAAAGAACAAAGAAGTTATGGCCCGGACACGAATCCATTATAAAACCTTTAATTTTGACCTTGAGGTCGAGGTCAAGGTCATATGGAGGTCATGAAGGTACATGACACATCGTCTCATGGTGATACATTCATGTGTCAAATATGGTATGCCTAAGTCAAAGAACAAAGAAGTTATGGCCCGGACACGAATCCATTGTAAAAAACCTTTAATTTTGACCTTGAGGTCAAGGGTCAAGGTCATATGGAGGTCATGAAGGTACATGACACATCGTCTCATGGTGATACACTCACGTGTCAAATATGGTATGCCTATGTCAAAGAACAAAGAAGTTATGGCCTGGACACGAATCCATTGTAAAAAACCTTTAATTTTGACCTTGAGGTCAAGGGTCAAGGTCATATAGAGGTCATGAAGGTACTTGACACATCGTCTCATGGTGATCTACCTGTGTGCCAAATATGGTATGCCTAAGTCAAAGAACAAAGAAGTTATGGCCCGGACATGAATCTGCACAGACAGACGGATGGACGGACGGACGGACGGACGGACGGACAGACAGACAGACAGACAGACAGACAGACAGACAGACAGACAGACAGACAGACAGACAGACAGACAGACAGACAGACAGAGTGATTCCTATATACCCCCAGAACTTCGTTCGGGGGGTATAATTATAAGTGGAGCATCCCTTCATAACAATGTTCAGTCCCACTAGTTTATCTGATGCGCTCCTTGGTCATATCCATATTCCTACAAAGATCACATCACAAATGAAGAAGTCAGGATCACCCAGGAACAGGATCAGACAAGCTAATGGGCCCTATGAAGACCTCTTGACCACAGTTAAAGAAATGCAAACTGAAGTGGTACAGGCACGTCTCATGATCATCAGGACTTGCTAAGACGATCCTGCAAGGCACAGTATGGGGGGGGGGGGGGGGGGGGGGGGGGGGGGAGCAAGGAAGGCAGAGGAAGAGATGAGATGACAAAACATCCCAGAGTAGACAGGCCTAACACTGAGTAACAGCCTTCCTCAGAATAGCAGACAACAGATGAGAGTGGAGAGAGCTGGTTAGAAAGTCTTCGGTGGCGCCCTCTGGCCACCTAGACTACAGGAGAGGTGAAGGAAGGTGAAGTTTATCAAATAATCAATACATCATAGATGGCATATCACCCACAAAGATATCAAATATAGACCAAGTGGCTTTGACCTTTGATCCCTGACCTTTAATATCAATAGGATGTGACAACATGGGAAACAAGTATATATAAAGGATTTTGAGGAATATCCTTCAGTGGCCTTGACCTTTAAAATCAACTCAACATGAGGAACAATGTACCTATAAAAGCCCATTCTAAGCCTTCACATACCTATAAAAGCCTATTCTAAGCCTTCACATACCTATAAAAGCCCATTCTAAGCCTTCACATACCAATAAAAGCCCATTCTAAGCCTTCGCATACCTATAAAAGCCCATTCTAAGCCTTCGCATACCTATAAAAACCTATACTAAGCCTTCACATACCTATAAAAGTCCATTCTAAGCCTTCACATACCTACAAAAGCCTATACTAAGCCTTCACATACCTATAAAAGCCCATTCTAAGCCTTCACATACCTGTAAAAGCCTATACTAAGCCTTCACATACCTATAAAAGCCCATTCTAAGCCTTCACATACCTATAAAAGCCTATACTAAGCCTTCACATACCTATAAAAGCCCATTCTAAGCCTTCACATACCTATAAAAGCCTATACTAAGCCTTCACATACCTATAAAAGCCTATACTAAGCCTTCACATACCTATAAAAGCCTATACTAAGCCTTCACATACCTATAAAAGCCTATTCTAAGCCTTCACATACCTATAAAACAGGGCTTGAAGCTAACTTTTTATGTCACCAGTCCAGCCAGACTGATGGGGTATAATTTCAACCAGTCCGCTGAAACATTTACCAGTCCAACAGAGTTTTCCAGAAATAATTCAACACATTTCATTAATGTTAATATTAGAATGAAATTTAGCTCAATATGACTTAAACAATATTGTAACACTTAAATGTAGTGATGAAACGATTGTCGCCGACAATCGATTGTCGATCATTTTTGGCTCTTAGATTCTGATTATCGATTCTATTTTTCATAATCGATTGTCGCTTGTACACTAATTAATATCTAATCTGAGATTCATCTGACTGTTACTCCCGCTTTTATATTGAGACGTGCGGAGGAGAGTCAGAGTGGACTCCACATTGAAAATTGGGAATTCAGTGACACCAGTTAGTGTGTATACTGCACATATCCATAAAACTAAATAGAAATAACCCCCCAAAATAATAAACATTATAAACTACATGTAAATACCGATTATATCGATCATTGATTGAAACAGTTCTTTCGATTATGACCGATTATCGATTATGAAATTTTCTCGATTTTTCAACACTACTTAAATGTGGGATTTATATTTACAAATCAGATTTGTCTGATAGGTCTACAGATCGAAGCATGCCAAATGTGTAAATTTCATAAGTATATTTTCCAAAATGATGCTTTAGAAACTTAACTGGTCAGTCTCATCGGACTGACTAAAACAAATGTCAGTCAGTCAGCCAGGCTTTTAACCAGTCACAGACTGACGGGCATATGTTAATTTCGAGCCCTGTAAAAGGCCATTCTAAGCCTTCACATACCTTTAAAAGCCTGTACTAAGCCTTCACATACCTATAAAAGCCTGTACTAAGCCTTCACATACCTATAAAAGCCCATTCTAAGCCTTCACATACCTATAAAAGCCCATTCTAAGCCTTCACATACCTTTAAAAGTCCATTCTAAGTCTTCACATACCTATAAAAGCCCACATAGATGGTGTGTGCAGCATGCAGTAGTTTGCTCGTAAGTTCTGTATCGACTCCATTACATCCTTTATGGCATCCTCTCTCATTTTTATTAAAGATGCATCCAATTTTTTAAGCTCCTCTTGGTAGTCAACTGCTGTAAACATCAAAAGTCAAAAAGTTCACAACATGAAAATTTATTTTGATACTGAAATTAAAGAAATACATATTACTCTACTTCCACATATTAGTTGACTTTCAATGTTGGTGATAACTAGAATTAGTCTAATGCTGTTGAAAATTCTTGGATATGAATTTGAGTCAAGTCCTAATACTTTAAATGAGTCTAATACTAATACATTTCTTTCTTATTCATGGAAATCATCAATTTCACAAACATGATTTCGATTTTATTAGCATCCTAGAAGAACAATCATTCTGTAAGTATTCCATAGCAATACATGTCCCCTACCAGCCCCGAGTCTTTTGAGTAATATTCTGCATCAATAATCTTACATCAACGGTTTATGCATAACCATAAGATAGATTAAAAAATTATAGAACATAGAATTTAATAAGTCAATAAATATTGTCCAGACCATGTGCAGTCTGTATCACTTTCTGCATTTTCTTTAATTTTGATATTCAAAACATATCAACGATCATCTGAAAAAGAAGGTGTCTTTATCGTCACATCAAAAAAGAATTCATTTAATGTATCCTCAGCCTCAAGTTCTATTGCTGTTTTAGGAACAACCTCACTTCCTGTATTCTGAATATACTGATTGGCATTTTCACATCTATTTAGTGTCTTCGACACCCACAACATTATATTCTACCCATGTTTCTGTCACTTAGTGTCACATGGTGTCATAAGATTTGTTGTGTGTAAACTGAATAAAGTTGAAAAATTTATGATTGGATATATTTGGACCAATGGGCGGATATTATTTTTTGATACCAGGAAATATTACAATGTCTATCTCTTGTAAATAGATGCAGCGAATCCGACAAATTAATTACAAATTGGTATGCCCTAAATTACATAAATCTAACACAATATAATAATACAGAAAACTATATAGAGTACAAGAATTAACTCAGTCAACCATGAGACTAAGCTTTAAAATGTTTGTCAGAATAATCCAACTGTGACAAAAGTGGAATTTCATGTGTATATACTCTTTAGATAACCATATATCAAATTTCAGATTCCTATGTTAAAGCAACTACACTTGGCATGAAGTCCCATAAATCTTTTAAAAATCTGTACACTGTGATGAACTTAATCTTGATCAGTAAACATGCATTAATTAGTAAACCACATACAAATTTTTAGCTTCCAAAATGAAAGCATGAAGAAAAAAGTTGTGACAGACTGACAGAAGGATGGATGGACAGATGGAGTGCAAACTAGTAGTCACCTTCAGCTCTGCCTGTGAGTGACTATTAAAAATACCTGTGTTGGCAAAGTCGATATACTGGTTGTTCTCCACGGCTGATCTTACTTTGCTGTTGCTGTGACATGTGATGACCTGGCACATCAGTAGCCGTGTAAAATTAACCACATCTAGGTCAGGGTCAATCAAGGTCAACATCACAGGGAACAATATATGCTTATTCACAACTCTTTCCACCACTCTTGGTTTTGATGACACATCAAAATCATCTGAGTCATCATAATCATCATCACTTCCATCACTTTCATAGTCAGCATCAATATCATTCTGACCTTGACCTTTGGCTAAACATGGGCTATCACTACCAGCCTGTTGTTCCTCTTGGATTGGTGCTGGATCCTTATTCCAAGTTCCTTTGACAACTAGAGTATCCTCATCCTTATTCTGAGTGGAACAGTTTACCTGCTCTGTAACAAGATTAGATTAATGACGTTTACCTGCATTGTCATGCTTTACTTAAGAAATAACCATTCTATAACTTCTCTGGGATATGAAGCGGGGTAGTCATGGATAAAATCCTGTGAAGCCCAAAGGCAGGAAATTTAAGTGTTTATCAGGTCATATATTGTGGAAATGTGTAGAGTGTGTTGTATACTGACCATTAGTAAATGTGTGGAATGTGTTGTATACTGACCATTAGTAAATGTGTAGTGTGTTGTATACTGACCATTAGTAAATATGTAGAGTGTGTTGTATACTGACCATTAGTAAATGTGTAGAATGTGTTGTATACTGACCATTAGTAAATGTGTAGTGTGTTGTATACTGACCATTAGTAAATGTGTAGTGTGTTGTATACTGACCATTAGTAAATGTGTAGAGTGTGTTGTATACTGACCATTAGTAAATGTGTAGTGTGTGTTGTATACTGACCATTAGTAAATGTGTAGTGTGTTGTATACTGACCATTAGTAAATGTGTAGTGTGTTGTATACTGACCATTAGTAAATATGTAGAGTGTGTTGTATACTGACCATTAGTAAATATGTAGAGTGTGTTGTATACTGACCATTAGTAAATGTGTAGAATGTGTTGTACACTGACCATTAGTAAATGTGTAGAGTGTGTTGTATACTGACCATTAGTAAATATGTAGAGTGTGTTGTATACTGACCATTAATAAATGTGTAGAATGTGTTGTACACTGACCATTAGTAAATGTGTAGAGTGTGTTGTATACTGACCATTAGTAAATGTGCAGAGTGTGTTGTATACTGACCATTAGTATATGTGTAGAGTGTGTTGTATACTGACCATTAGTAAATATGTAGAGTGTGTTGTATACTGACCATTAGTAAATGTGTAGAATGTGTTGTACACTGACCATTAGTAAATGTGTAGAGTGTGTTGTATACTGACCATTAGTAAATGTGCAGAGTGTGTTGTATACTGACCATTAGTAAATGTGTAGAATGTGTTGTATACTGACCATTAGTAAATATGTATAGTGTATTGTATACTGACCATTAGTAAATATGTAGAGTGTGTTGTATACTGACCATTAGTATATGTGTAGAGTGTGTTGTATACTGACCATTAGTAAATGTGTAGAGTGTGTTATATACTGACCATTAGTAAATATGTAGAGTGTGTTGTATACTGACCATTAGTAAATGTGTAGAGTGTGTTGTATACTGACCATTAGTAAATGTGTAGAGTGTGTTGTATACTGACCATTAGTAAATATGTAGAGTGTGTTGTATACTGACCATTAGTAAATGTGTAGAATGTGTTGTACACTGACCATTAGTAAATGTGTAGAGTGTGTTGTATACTGACCATTAGTAAATGTGTAGAGTGTGTTGTATACTGACCATTAGTAAATGTGCAGAGTGTGTTGTATACTGACCATTAGTAAATGTGTAGAATGTGTTGTATACTGACCATTAGTAAATATGTATAGTGTGTTGTATACTGACCATTAGTAAATATGTAGAGTGTGTTGTATACTGACCATTAGTATATGTGTAGAGTGTGTTGTATACTGACCATTAGTAAATGTGTAGAGTGTGTTATATACTGACCATTAGTAAATATGTAGAGTGTGTTGTATACTGACCATTAGTAAATGTGTAGAGTGTGTTGTATACTGACCATTAGCAGACGTGTAGGCTTTTTTCACTGCCGCCTTAGCTGCCTCGATCCACTCTTTAGGTGGAAGTCCATCGTTCTGATCCATTTCTTCTGTGTCCATGGACTGGGACAGCCAAATCTCAACAAAGGCAATGCAGCCCAAAAAATGTGGTAGTGCTGGTTTGGTTTGATTGGAGAAAGTTTGTATAATCTGAAGAAGTAAAATACACAGTAAAATAACAAGTTTGTAACTATCTACATGCTCAACCCCCCACCATCCCAATCTTAAAGACACAGCAATACGGACACACAGGCACAAAAAGGAATGTCATTTAGTTGATGTAGAATTCTACAAGTGTATACCAACTTTATCCAAGTCGGTGAAAACATAATTACACATGACATATCATTTTACTGAATATGGATTAAATCAACCCGAAGCTATACACTGAAACATGAACTTCTACTAAATTCAAACCTTTGTCAGATGTTGTAGCTTTGATTGTGTCAGTTTACATGGATCATCCACCTCATTTTCTGTCCCAGACATTTGATCCACCACCACAGAAGCACGTCCTTCCTGCTGCCACTGGTTCACAGCTTTCTTCGCAGCATTCACTTTCTTCATTTGATTTTTGTTCTTGAATTGAAAGATTTCAACATATATGATTTATCTGTGACAAGTCTGCAATTACAGTTACCTAAAGGAATTATCACCTGAATGCATATAAAATGATGAAAGGTATGTTATAAACTTAATTTCTTATGTTGTACAGTGTATATTCCAGTATTCTAAAACTTATACAACGTATTCCAATATTCTATTGATACAGTATTTGAAATCCATCAGAAATGTGAAGTTTGTGGAATACAATGCCCCATGTCACTATCATTGGCTCCACCACCCAATCCCTAAAGCTCACTTGAGCTTTCACATGCTTAAAACTTCAATGATGCAGGAAATTCTAATCCCCACTTCTCCTAGATCTACTGTATAACTAGCTAAATCTGAATTGTTCATATCTATGAAGTCAGAAGTCTTAAAAATGTCAGATATCAAAATTATGGTGATTTAAAAACTCTCAAACAAGATGGATGGATAAGCCAAATAGTTAGATACAGAATGATGGATCAATTACTAGATAGCCCTAGATGGAATACAAGGGATGTGAAAATCTTGACATTACATACATATAAAATCAACAAACACCATGTCATCTTGAAAAAATTATCTAACAAAAAACAACATGAAGATAGACTGGCATACTTTGATTATATTCAGCTCTGCTTGTGCCCAAACTTCCATGGATTGATCTAATTTTTCATCATATTTCTTTGTCATGCTGTCATCGATTGTCAGACCTTCACGGGGATCAAATACTTTTGTCAGGGGTAAATCTTTACTGTTACTGTTGATTTCATGGTACAGACATTTCACTAGTTCTGAATATCCAGATTTCTCCTCAACCACATCCTTCTCTGTAAAAAATGAAAATGCATCAGTAAAAACTAACAACTTCTACAAGATATCATGTTTCCTACACTGTAGTAATTACATATGTAAACAGTGTACAAGTGTGTAAGAAAATAAAGATACAGCACACATTTATATTACTGTAGACTCTGTATCTGATGTGAAACTACTCGTATTAAACATCAAACTGTGAGAACATATGTGGTCTGTTGATCAGAGAGTTTCTACACACATTTAAGCAATATGTAAGTAAAAGTGAGTTATAAATTCATTGTGTATATTTAGGAATCTATATTAATAATCAAGGGTGTGACAAAGAATAAAATCATTCCATCTTTATCCAAACATGGGTTATTAAAGTAGTCTATGGTTATCACCTTTCTTCGCATGTAAAATCAAATCAATCAAGCCATGGCTAACATTGGAGCTGATTTCTCTGAGAAGTCTGGATCCACCTCTCCTCATACATTCTGTTACCATAGCAAGCCAGAATTTCTTCAGATCTTCTTTACCATCTGTATGTAAAGTGAAGAAATGTCAATTTATGTCAACTTTTTCAATAAAGCTAGCAAAAGAAATAAAAGCATTGACGATGGGTGTGGATATAACTGTAGAAGTAACTAACCTAGGACAGATTTAATTGTGTTGGCTGGCAGGGACAGAACATATCCAATCATGGTGTACAAGTTTGGGAGTTTATGTTTGAATCTATCTTCTGGTGAGGTAATGAATTTACCAACAGCCTCGGTAAGTTTGTTTTCCAATGAAAACTCAACAACACATGCTGAAAGAAAAGAATATGTATAAAATATGTATGATTATTGAATAATCATAACTCAGATATGATATTCAACAGTGCCCAAAATTCACTATAATAACATGTTTTAAACATCTACAAGTAAAGCATAAAACATCAAAATAATTCGACAAACAAATTAGGATCTGCAAACATATTTAATTCCTTTCTATAACTTATCAATAGTAATATGGAATGTTGTGAAATTGAAAAGATTTTCATTTCAGAGATGAAATCTGTGATCTCACCTTGACAGGTTCGGAGAAAGCAGAAGATCATCTTCAACTGCTGATCATTAGTTGTGGTGTCAGTGAGACCTCCCACCATCGACCCCAAGACCATGAACATCACATCCATCTGCTGGAAGTCGTAACCTAGTGGATCTAAGGCACAGAAATAACCCAGGGAAGGCTTCAGCAAAACCTGGCAGAAAATAGATACACACATAAAATATCCATTATATATGTAGATTGAATTGAATAGTAGACGGAGTGGACAGAAGAATTTTAAAAAAGCTTATCAATAAGGACAAGAGGCCCATGGGCCACATAGCTCACCTGAGTTACCTTGGCCCAACATATTTAAAGATTTTCCTTATACATTCGCATGTAAAACTTTGATTCCTATTGTGGCCCCAACCTACCCCTGGAGGCCATGATTTAAAGAAACTTGAATCTGCATTATGTCAGAGGAAATTTTCAAGTAAATGTAAAATTCTTTGGCCCAATGGTTCTTGAGGAGAAGATTTTTAATGATTTTCCCTATATATTTGTATGTAAAAATTGATCCCCAATTGTTGCCTCATCTTACTCCCAGGGGCCATGATTTTAACAAACTTGATCTGCACTATGTCAGGAAGCTTTTATGTAAATTTCAACTTTCCTGGCCCAGTTGTTTTTGAGAAGAAGATTTTTAAACATTTTCCCTATATATTTGTATGTAAAACTTTGATCCCCTATTGTGGCCCCATCCTATCCTCGGGGGTCATGATTTTAACAAACTTCAATTTGCACTATGTTAGAAAGCTTTCATGTAAATTTCCACTTTCCTGGCCTGGTAGTTTTTGAGAAGAAAAGATTTTCCCTATATATTTGTACGCAAAACTTTAATCCCCCTTGTGATTTTAACAAACTTACATCTGCACTATGTTAGAAAGCTTTCATGTAAATATCAGCTTTTCTGGCTCAGTGGCTCTTGAGAAAAAGATTTTTAAAGATTTTCCCTATATACACCATGTATTTTAATGTAAAACTTTGATCCCCCTTGTGGCCCCATCCAACCCCCAGGGGCCATGATTTTTACAAACTTGAATCTGCACTATGTTAGGAAATTTTCATGTAAATTTCCACTTTCCTGGCCCGGTAGTTTTTGAGAAGAAATTTTTCAAAGATCTCCAATTGTGGCCCCATCCTATCCCCGGTATCATGATTTTACCAAACTTGAATCTGCACTATATCTGGAAGCTTTCATGTAATTTTCAGCTCTTTCTGGCCCAGTGGTTCTTGAGAAGAAAATTTTTAAATGACCCCACCCAATTTTTGCATTTTTGTGATTATTTCCCCTTTGAAGGAGGCATGGCCCTTCATTTGAAAAAACTTGAAAGCCCTTCACCCAAGGATGCTTTTTCCCAAGTTTGGTCGACATTGGCCCATTGGTTCTGGAGAAGAAGTTGAAAATGTAAAAGGTTTACAGATATATGGACAACAGGCGATCAGAAAAGCTCACTTGAGCTTTCAGCTCATTGGTGAGCTAAAAAGGAAGTGGGTAAAGGGGATCAAAGAATAGGAGGAGAACAGGAGACAGAGATGACAAGTATGAAAGAGGGAATCAAGGAGGAGGGAAGTGATGAAAGAAAAGAGGGCCCTGAGAATAGAAGGGGGTCAGAGAACAGGAGGGAAAAGGGTAAAAAGGGAGTGGGGATTAGGAAAAGAGCAAGGATAAGGAGGAAGAAAGGTATGGAAGAAGGAAAAACATACCCCCTGACTACCTCAATCCCCATAACAATGGGTTACATGTGGGTGTGTTTTACTGGAAACCCATACAGATATATTGTAATTGAAAAGAAGATGATTTCACGTTGACCAGTTATGAATTGCAGTACTAGATTTAAGTTCCCTACATCTAGATTTTTACCTTGACCCTTTCCCAGTGTTGTCTGGTGCAATATAGAGGGAGCCATGCATTGATTGGTTCTCTTGACTGGCCCACAGTAGTAACACCAAGTGGCTGACTGAAATCAAATCCACCATGAGCTCTGAGCTGTCCTTCACAGTTTATCTTATATTCCAGAGCATCCAACATGGCACTCCTACTTACAAGTGTCCCACTTATAGAATGAAGGTCCACCTGTAAAATATAGTGATATCCCACTTATAGAATGAAGGTCCACCTGTAAAATATAGTGATATCCCACTTATAGAGTGAAGGTCCACCTGTAAAATATAGCATTTAAAAGGGCACATACATAAAAATAAGAAAATATATATCACATCTAATGTGCATACATTCAAATGATCTTACATAAATGTATAATGCATATTCCAATGATCTTCTATATATATAACACATATTCTAATGATTTATAGTTTATATATATAACACATTCTAATGATTTAGCTTATATATATAACACATATTCTAATGATCTAGCTTAAAGATAATACATATTCTAATGATCTACATAATACATATTTTAATGACCTTACCAGTGTTGGAGCATCCAGTACATGTTCTTGTCTGCGAACAGCCAAACCAAATCCTATCGCATCATCTTTATCACAGTCCAACAAAATATCTTTTACACTGTTCAAAGACAGAGCACATACAAAAAACTCCAGTGATGATCTAGACATTTGTTCAATTTCCTCACGATTCAACACCAGCTGGTCAAGCTGAGCTTGAGCTGACTGTAGATGAGGCATGTTCTTCGCTACTCGCTTATCCACGATCCTCTGTCTCCGGGATCTTGAAAACTGTATAAAAATAAATACAATATATATAGTCACTTCTTTTACTAAACACTTACTCAAATTTTCTAAATAAGTTATGTATGAAAGAGTGACTTTCCTTGAATTTCACAATCTAATGAAGAGATACCTTAGCCTGATATCTCATGTCATGAGCTCGAGCCAACATCTGCACAGACTGAGTATTTCCACGAGCATATTCTGCTAGTACTGATCTCATGTGATTGATCTAGAAATTTAACAAAACATATTTCACAGCCTATTTGTTAAAAAACATGAACAATCAAAAATAGAGTTTGGCTACGTTATGTAACTGCCAACAATCCTAACACTTCAGCTTCTGGAAAATATTTCTGGGATACTATTCATTTGTACAACTATTTGTCCAGATCTTTTACTTATCCAGACAATATTGCATGGAACTTTTACTTCAGTGCCTCGATTAAAAAGGCTCAACAGTATAAATTTTTCAAGTCTTAAAAATCTACATCAGAAATACCTTGGTTTTTATATCATCCAGAACTACTTTGAGAACATCTCTCAACTCTTTGTTAATCAAGTCTCCTCTGAACAGTGGCACGCGAGACACCCTTTCCTGAAGCTTATCCACTCTGCCTGTTAGGTTGTCTTTCACTGATTGAAATAAATATATTCATAAAGTCAGCATCACCAATTTGAGTATACAACTCATTTTAGTTTCCTTACAGTAAACCTCTTTTTAACCTACACAAATATTCCCTCTAATATTACAAAGCACGAATATGATATATGCTGAGATATTTTTGTTAAATTCTAAATGATACTACTGTGGGCTATGGTAAAAAAAAATTTAGGACAACAATTCTACAATATGTAGTGTGGTCATCAAAATCACTTTTAATAGCCTGCGGTCCTATGGTATTGCAGTGGTTAATACATTTTGTTGATCTATCTTAAAACTGAACTATCTCAGAAACTAATATATAACAGATGACCGATGAAACCAGTTCCGAAATGTGGTGTTTTTTCCCAGCATCTTCTTGGGTATTTATGGAGTCTATTTAAATGAATATGCATATAATCTATGAATATTGAAAACATGACAAAATATAACAAAGATGAAGCTTAATTAATAAATTACTTAACAAATGACATGGCATTAAACAAAACAATATTATGCAAATACCCTTGTGTTTACAATCTAAAAATTTACACCCACAAGGTGAAGTTGTTTGCACGTGGTGACAAGAAAAGGAAAATACCATGATACCACAGAACCCGCGATATCACAGGAGGGCAGTATAGTTAATGTACCAGCACAAAAATATACTGGAATATTTGGTTTTGTAGATAGAGTACTTGCATTTATACATGTAGTATCATATAATGGTGCATATACATGTAATGAGTGCAGCAAGTCAAGCATATCATTGAAGTACATTTAACAGTAACTGACCATTTCCATCATTGATGGCTTTCCCTATGGCTGCTGACAGAACATCGCTGTTTCTCTGCAGCACCTTCACATTCCACATAATCTTCTCCTCAGCATTTACAATCTGCTTTTTTGTTGTAGTAACTTCACACGGCACCAATACTTTCTCTGGCTGCCCGTCCTATCATAAAACAAAATTTTCATCAGTTAACATTCGCTTACTGTACCTCTACTGTTAATAAGGCCAGCCATCAGAAAAGCCAACCGACGTATATCGAGGTGACCAACATACAAAGGACACCTACATTAAACAAAATGGTTGGCTTAAATTTGGTGACAAAACTTTGTTAAAATTTTTGGTGCTCAAGAATCATGCAAATATATCGGAATGAAAATTTAACAAGTAAAATTACAGGATTTTACCTCAAACATAAAAATTCTTTTCATCTGTATAAAATTATATTCCTTTTTATTTCATGGACCTAAAAGCAATATGTTGTATACCTTCAAAATGGTCATTTCTATATCCACCGATATCTCTGTGGAATCGGGATCACTGACAAAAATCCACAGTTCTACTCTCAATTCAGCCTTTCCTTAAAAATAGAATAAAGGCATTTGACAATTAAAAGTTACTTATACACAAGATAATGTGCTTTCTGGACAATCTTCTCCTTCCTCATGTCTGGGATGAATGAGCATGAAGCCCATGGGCAACAATGCTCACCTGAATCACCTTAGCCCTGCTGTTCTTCATCAGAAGATTTTTACCCTCATTCATCCCATGTAATTTTTTTTACCCCATATCAAGACCCAAACCTAGCATCATGAGGTTGTGATTTCATTCATCAGACTTGAATCCACACAACATTGGGATACTTTAATACTAATATGAATAACATGACCCTGCTGTTCTGGAGAAGCATAATTTTAAAAAGATTTCCCCCCATTATTCACGTATTATGTAAAATTTGATCCCCAATTTTAGCCCCAACTCAACTCCAGGGTCCATGAAAAAACAAATTTCACACAACTTAGGAATGTTTGCCTATTGACATGATTTAGTGTGGCCCTGATACTCTTGAAAATATTTTTTAAAATTCACTATATATTCTCATATAAATTTTTGAGTCCCTAGTCAAATATGAATCTGCACTATATCGAAATCTTTGCACATCAACATGACTAATCATGGCCAGTGGCTTTTGAAGATAAGACCATATATTTTCCAAAATGAAATTTTGATCCATATGTTTTTTGAAGATTTTATCTGTAGATTTAAAAAAAATAACAAATAATGCTTTCAATTTTCAAAAATACCCCCCCCCCCCCCAATAAATAAGAACATCTATATACATGTATGTCTTTTATGCATGTATTATAAGATATCCATATCATGTATCAAATCACCACAAAATTCAGACTCTAGAATCTCTTATTTGCAAACAAAATACAGTACTTCTTTTACCATTCTGAAAAAAATCATATAAAATAATTACTTTTTCGGTTAGGGCTGTTCCAGAAATGATCAAATGGGGGGGTCGGGCGGCAAACGATATTTTTTTGTGTGGGTGGTCGTATTTTTTCATATTTTAATTGGTCCGTGGTTGGACTGTTAAAAAAATATTTATTATGGGTAGTGGGTAGTTTCTATTGTTTTATTTTGTGTCACGTGGGTGTTGAGTTTTCAGAATATTTTTATTGTCGCTCTTGTCGTGTTGGTTACAAAACGTGGGAGGGAAAATTGAAAACATGCTTTCGAAATGCTGCTTTTGAAATCGGAAATCGGAAGTAACATAGAACTATTCGAGTTGTCGCTCTTTGCAGCGCATAACTTTCCATTACGGCACTCTTCAAATTAGAGACGCGTTTAGTAGGGTCCCTTTGGACGTGATGGCGGCGAACTCTGTTCTGTAGATTATTAGTTTACAGTGCATCGATTTTGGGAATATTTTGAAACCAATAGGTATTCCGTTTTCTAATAAAAATAGGCAAACCTTAGTTGATTTATACGAGGGTACCGATGCGTTATATTTATCAGTCGGTGTGATGGTGATTTAGAGGCCTCCGGGCGCGGGCTCCATTAGAAGACGAACGATTCGTGGAAAAACATATCCATACCCATTTCATGATAATAGCATCGTTTGGACTCCCAATCTTTCCAACATTCCCGCCATAGATGCCTTTGATTGTTGATGTGACATCGTTTCTTCAGAACTACTGTGATACAATGTCGCACAGGCATTACCGCGTCATTGACTAGAATGTTTGTCCCGAAAACCTCGCGAGATTTGTACCGTTTTCATTTTTAAAAATATTTTTGTGGTGGGTCTGGTTAGTTTTTTTTTTTTTTTATTAGATGGGTCATTGTAAAATGAGTTTATTAATTTGATGGGTCATGGGGTAATTTTTTATTTTTTTTTATGGGTGCTTGGTATATACAAAAGGTGCCTCCCGACCCCCCCATGTATTTATTTCTGGAATAGCCCTTATGAAATCATGCTTCATACGAGGTGCTTAAAGAAACCATGAAATAAAATGTTGGTGTAAGGAGCCACCTTAAACACCAGAAATGGCTAGATCACTAGTAGACTTTATTGCATGTGTCCAGCAAAATGCTGAATCCTAGAAGTATTTGTGTACCCTGTGCATTAAATTTCATAAATATTTCTTCAAAACAATGACTGTAACTTTTTAACCATGGATTGCAAATTAAATGTAAAAGTCACTAAACAAGCTACTCATATATCAAGTGTAATACCTGAATTTTCATCTTTGGTTATCTCCCCAAGAAATGTGGCTGTGTTTTTCATTGTTACTCCCTCCAAAATTTGATTGGTTCCAGGAATGGAGATCATAACTTTCATCGGTGCAGTGGAACTAAAGATGTATATCATTTATGTCAGTAATAGAAGTACACAGTAATTTTGGCAGGCAACATTCTAGCAATGAGCTGTCCAATGGTATACATTTTATTTTAGTTATTCCCCAGTACAAGCATAAAAGGAAATGTACATAAGAGTTTTATCCATCAGTAAATTTCCAAAAATATTGATTTACACTTACAAGTATATATATTTCTGAACTCCAGTAAAACATACTTATTTTGACAGTAATATAATATTAGCTCTTTTCCAACTGATCTTGTCATGCTAACGACAATATGCACAGGTGATTCTCAAAAACTCAAAGTCCATGGGGCAAGGCAATAACATTTCAAATGTACTCTATCCATTATTTTTACAATGAAAGTTTGTTAATTTTACATGCAAAGTTAGATTCATGGACTGTTTGCTTCTTCCTTCCTTTTGCATAGTGGTGATGAAGTGGTAAATACACGTAGTAGTTAAAAACTGAATGGACATACTGTACAGAAGGATCAACCCCCCTCCCCTTCTTCAGGAGTTAGAGGTTTGGGCAGAACTATACCCATTTTAGGGGAGGGGGGTAATTACAGTTGACAACAGCAATCCCCCCCCGCTTTCTTTCAAAAGCAATTGTCCCTGCATCGGATCACAATAAAACTTTAAGAGTTTTATTGTCTAAAAATCTGAAAATTAGCACTTGATATGCCAAGTCTGTTTACCTTGTATGAGGAAGAAAACATTTATTATTTCATTTTTCCAGGTAACTTATTAATTTCATAACTTTTTTTTCTATCTTGTAATAATAAAGAAACAAGTAATTTTCTCTCTGCTTCTTTTAAAAATGAATCTTTGATTGACCAGTATCAAAATTAGTTTGGTGTCATTTTCAGAAATGGATTAGGTTAATTCATAATATGCAGACCATCACTGAACAGACGAATTAATTCCCAGGTTGGAATACCAAAAAGATGTCAAACCAATACATACTTGCTGAGAACAAAATCAAAGAGTTCCTGGAGTTTTTCCTTAAGAACTGTAGAGCCATCGTTTGGCTCACAGTACCGAAACATTCCTTCTCCTGATCCCTGCTCTGTTAACTTCTTCAGGAAATTATAATGGTGATCTACAACAGTTAGATAAGGGACATTAGATACTCTCAAACTCTGCCATCTGGGAACCTCAAAAACTTGATACCCATTAACATTAATGAGATCAGAGTACACATTTCTATTTCATAGGAATGGATTTAACTGTAGCTCTCTCACCTGAAAAATTCAAATGCTTGACTGGAAGAGTCCATTCCAATTTTTCAGACTAGGAAGCAATATTTTTGCAGCTGTATCCTAATATCCACTTTTAGTTTGATTACCTTTGGAAAATCCAACAGTATGAATTGTGAATGAAGTGTTCACATTTTTCAGTCCTCCCATCAGACATTCGAACCACTCATTGCGCACCTGTTTGGTTCCATACAGCTGAGCGTCCATCCCATCAGTAAGGAACACTACCACACATTTCTCTATCTCTTTATCTACAATGATATATTTCATGTATTTGTGAGCATAAAAGGGAATCAATCAAAATGTTTAACATGTAAATGATAACTTTTCAAAAATGTAAATTGTTGAAGAAATACCAATTAAAGCGGCACATAATCCTTAATCAGTAGACAAAAAGATGGATGATCAAATACGGAGGTGAAAAAACAAGAAATGTTTTAGAAACATAAATGACTCCTATGTGACAATATTGGTAAACTTTTTTGGCAGTTTGTGTCCTGTCCCTCAGGCCCCAGGAAAGCAGGAGTCCTGAAATTTACAATTTATGGCCTCCTTGTCCCAAATTTGAAAAACAATTGAAATGGTAGTTGTCAAGAAGTTAAAGAAGTTCAATTGTTAATGTCTACCAATGCATGACGGATGGCGACGGATGCTGACCAATTGCAATAGGTCACCAGAGTCTACTCAGGTGACCTAAAAACCTATCCCCAAACATTTGATTATTACCAGTCGTTTGCTCAACTCTTCTCATTTCTGATCCCAGGTGACTAAAAGCCTTTGTAAAATCAGTTCCTCCTGTGGCACGGATCTCCTCAACTTTGTTAAGATAATTTGTTTGGTTGAATTCCACAGTAAAAGCTATGTTGTGGAATAAAATTAAATCTGTGATGATGTTGGGCTGTTCCAATGCACTTCCCAGCATATCTGTAAGCGCAGACTTCACCTGTAAAAATATATATGCATTGACTAACACTAACAAACTTGACAAAAGATATAAAGTCTTTTAGATTTGTATACATAAATCTACAGTTTACACAACAAGTCTTTGGTTAGATCTACACCATGTTTGTTTTTGCATCTCAGCTAAATGTTGCAATTACAAGGCTAATAAGAACCAGACCAAGACTCGAACCCTGGCCCCATGAATCACTAGTCAGGTGCCCTACCAACTGAGCTAACTGGCTACCGATGATCGATCACACCAGAAGATATCAACCCAGGATCTTAATCCCCTGACAGGCATTTTCACCTGTCATTTCAAGGGGCTGGTCTACGGCACCAAAATGTAACAGGAAGAGAGAAAATGCAACGGACCAGATCGGGATTCGAACCCAGGTCCCCTGAATCTCTAGTCAGGTGCTCTACCAACTGAGCTAACTGGCCACTGGTGATCGAACCCGGCTGACCGTTACAATAACTACATACACCTAGTATCAGTTCTCTTGATGACTGAGAGTAAAGACAGAGACTTTTTACACTATTATTGGATGCTTTGGCCCCGTCCCTAAGACCTTCCTTCTCTAAGATACCCAATGATGCTCTACACCAAACATAGTGAAAATTAGATTAGCAGTTTTAGAAATGTTTGTGAACAGCCATCGTCGGATACCCACAGCTGATCTCGTCTTCTACTCAGCGAGTCGAACACGAGATCAGCCATGGGTATCCGACAATGGTGAACAACTAACAACACTAGACAGTAATACACCACAATAACCCAAGAGTGACAGGCAATCTTATAGAGGATATTGTTACTGCATTATCTCCAGAATCTCCAATTATCAACCCCACATAAAACACTATGGTTGCTAACAAATGAAACTCAACATGACTACTGTTTTGACCTGTTTGAGTGGGTTTCCTGACATGGACCCACTGATGTCAGCTACAATCAGGAGGTGAGTTACACTAGTCTTCACTTCCTCATGCTGCAAGTCTGGCAGATCGACAGTGACCTTAGCCAGCTGTTCTTGACTGGTTCTTCTGTAATTTGGTTCCTTTTCCAGGTCCTTGTCCTGTTGCTGTTTTTCATCATGAAGCTCTGTAATTTTGTTTTAAAGAGTTTTATCAACATAATCAATAATCACTCAACATCATGTACAGGAAACAAAAGCATTCAGAGAGACAGAGACTACAAACCTCTGCCAAGTACCACTAATGTTCTGTGAAACATGAAAAAGTCACCCAGCCAAAGACTGATCACAGCTGCTGTTGCTTGAATTGCATGTTCAACATATGAGCTATCTCATGCATTCATTAGCAACTGTCCTCATCAGCTCTTGCTAGTGTGAAAATCTTGAAGAAATCTGAATGCAGTCTAAGAGTTTATGCAATATTTAATTCACATATAAAGACACAGAGGTTTGAAATATAACCTTCATCATGCTCCCTGGCTGATGTAAAAAAGGACCTACTGTTGAAATACCACCATAGTATTTGCCAGCAATAATTTCTACATGTAATAAAATGAAAAAATACTGTAATGTAGCAAGATACTAGATTATTGAGTAATGTTAGTACATCTACATTTTTCTCATTTTTAGTTAATTGCAACATTTCTATCAATAACATTTTGAAATTCTAACAATGAATACCATGATATGCATTAGATCAATTCTTAAACCAGACTAAGCCATCTTAATGGGAATAATACATATCCCACTCGATCCCCAGGACACACCCATCACAGCATACACCCCACTCCCCAGGGCACACCCATCACAGCATACATCTGAAAAATCATCCCAAGACGTTTCACGTGTGCAATGTATGGCGCGAATACACTTTCTTAGTCTGAGTCACAGAAGCACAAAATATAGGTCAGATGCATCTTTCAGACTATATGTCAGCTGGATAAGTCTTTGGAAAGAAGTAGGTACAGTTTATAAAGTCATCTGGCCCAAAATATCGATGAATTCACTTGGAGCTCAAACCCTGGCATTCAAATAAGGAATAGATTAGCAAACCCAAAATTCGCTCAGTTTGATCAGCAAAATGATTTGTGTCATATGACGAGAGCTTGAAGTTGGCATAAAATTGCAAAAATGCCATTTTCAATGAAAATATCCATAAATTCGGGTGGTTTTCCTTTCAGAAAACATACAGCGCATGCATCGAGCAAATTCATATTCAAACATGTTTTTCATCTTAAAATAATACACAATATATATCATTTTCATTTTGCTCGACAAATGCGCACATCTTTTCCTGAGCAATAAACTGTATGACATTTGACAGTTTTCAGGCTTATTTTGAGAAAAAGGCGGGAAATGTCTTATTTATGATGTCATAATGCTATCCATTTAGGAATATCATTCTGATTTTGTTGACATATAGTATACCTGGCATATATTTTACTTTCTTAAAATGCTGTTTAAGGTTAATTCCAGACATATTTTATAGAGAGAAAATTTTTGGGCCTTTTTATGTATACAATCGTACCTTGTTCTTTGTCAGATGGGCACATTTAAATTGTGTTCCACTTGCCAAAAGATGAAAAAAGACTTAAACCAGTATTCCCATCCCACAACTTTGTTGCAAGGGGGAGGGGGTCAATGTATGTACATGTAATCATCACTACATGAGATCAGGCTTATCGTAATTCACCTTTGAATTAGAACGCTTTGGCCGATATAGTATTGCGTTGTGTGACGACACAATTGAATCTGTTTGTAATACAATTGCGAAATGCAACTGAAACTCTCATTGGTCCATATGTATAAGTCCGCCCAAATTCCCTTATACGGGAGTAGTCAGCATTTCAAAATATGACGGCCAGATGATAGATGGAAAAAAAAAACTTCAAAGGAAGAAATAGAAAAAGTTGTATTCTTGTGTTGTTGTCTCATAAATTTAATATAAAAAAAATTCCTAACATATTTTCCTACTATACTAACATACCTTCAAATATTTACTAAAGCCCCATACAACCCAAAAACTTGATCACAGCTTTTGATGATTTCGTTTGTAGACGTAGCCATGTTAGGTAGCCAGTCAATTCGAATCCCGATTCATTTCCATACTGGCACAATAGCGTCTAGATGTGTACTAATACCCCACAAATATTTTAGCTAAATAGTTTAAATAATATACCACGTACTCCAGTCCTATTAAATGATAATTATTCAAATAGCTAAACTCACGGCGATGCGGCTTTCATTAGTCAAGGGCAGCCGTGCCGGCCGATCTCCATCTAATGAGCTTATGTAGCATTGCATTTTCGTTAATCAAGAGCTTATTTTACCTTTACAAAAACTGGTACAAAAAATGTTTTAATTTCTATTAATTGATCGTGTTGATAATAAATGAAGAGCGAATACATAACTTACAACCAATTTTATGAATAGATACCAATAGCAAGAGTTCGAATTGACCGGCTACCTAACATGGCTACGTCAACAAATGAAATCATTTGAAGCTGCAAGTTTTCGGGTCGTGTGTGGCTTTAATGAATATTTGAAGGTATGTTTGGACACAAGTATATAGTAGGAAAATATGTTAAGATTTTTTTATATTGGGTTTATGAGACAGCAACACAAGAATACACTGATATCAGGCCTCAACCGTCCGCAGCTTTTTGTGACCAGTAAACGGAATTCAGGTTTTCGTAAGAGGTGGATCTTTTTAGAGAGCTACAGTTCTCCAGCTACACTGAATCCACTCGAGAAAGTGGGCGGGCTGTAATCGGCCAATGAAAACTCTTGTATTACATCAAACATGTCATTCAAATTGTTCGATCGTCTCATTCAATTGTGTCGTCACACATCGCAATACTATATCGGGTAAAGCGTTCTAATTCAAAGGTGAATTGCGATAATTAATTATATTCAATGTCTTTGTTTATCTGCATGTGCAACTTGAAGTTCTAACATTTCAGTGGACAACACTTTTGGAAATTTTAAATATTAGTTGCTTTTGTATTAAGTCCAGAATTCTGAAATGCTGAACACTGAGCAAGTGTGTTGTTTCTGATTCTATGCTGCCATTACTGGTATCAGCATTTAGACTGAGACGATTCTCATAATAGTTACATTTTGAGTATACATGTACAGCTACTGCTAATTTGAAATAGTTGTTAGGATTTTGACAAATATTGCACCAGCCGAAGAGAGTACACTAATTATCAAATCCCTAACTACTATTTTGACAAAATATGCTAAATATATAACATTATTATAATTATTGTGCTGACTGTCCATATTTTTTTTCAAAAATAGATCAATATTTAAACAAAAGGCGATCACTCTAAATGCGCTTCCAATGTCGAGTGATGCAGATATTTCAAGTGCAGTATTGATTAGTTTGTTATATTCTAGTCTACTGAGTATAACCAATTCAAAATGGATGATCACTCATCATTTTTTGTGTTAATCAAATATCTGCATAAAATTTCTTTATAACAGTTATACATGTATTTGTTAGTGGTAAACTTTGGCCGATATATATGATTCATTCACGATTTAAATAGAGCTTTGGTGGCATAAATGGATAGCGTGTTTGCTCAAGCAAGTGCACTGCCTCAGATTCGAACACGCTTATGAGCACATATTTTTCTCAATAAATGGAATTCTATAGTGACTGTGAAAAGTTTGAACACAAGAAAGTATTTCAAAACGTTAGACAAAAGAAATAGTGACTGTGTATGTATATCCGTGCTCTATGTGAAAATAGTAGGGCACCAAACACATGGGAAGATTTTAACTAACAGGAGTATAATGGTTATAACTATTATAGTTACCAGATTCTGTTTTCTTCTCAGACTCAATGTAGTCTATTGCAACATGTGCTTGCAGCTTCTCCATTTCTACTTTGTCTATGAAATGAAAATAAACAGTCTTATAATATATAGCATCTTACATGTAATAATAAAAGATACATATTAAAATACATTATTTGATTATAATTTACATATTCTCTGTCGGTTTTTTTTTTTAATACATACCGTTGCTTCGTATGGTGCACTTGTTATTGACAATAAATTCCTGCTTTTCATAGGTTTGACTGGTAGCTTTTGTTGCCGAGTCCGTTGTTAATTTCCATCCCGTATTTAAGCTCTAGTCATTTACATCTTCCTTGGTACTTTTTATCCACACGTAACGGTAACTTAGTAAGCTTATTTTGTCATGACAAAATTAGGCATTCATCTCTAGCGCGTAATGCTTCTGAACAAGACTGAGTATTGTGCTTGTTATACAAATTTCGTCATTCGTGTGTTTACAGCAGTGTTTCATCATCCCTGCTGCCTGCTATTGCACGGTTGTTACAAACAACCATGTTTACGGAATATCGAGTCCGATCTAAATTTAATTTTTTTAAAAAAAAGGGGGGGGGGGGTTATTCCAAATCAGGGCCCTTTTGAGCCACAGGCCCTCGACGTATTGAATATATATATATATATATATATATATATATATATATATCTAAAAATTTAAAAAATTCTTCTAAACAAACTAATTCACTGAATAGTTTGTTTAAAGAGAGACATTTTTTTTCTTACTATATTATTATTATTATTTTCTTATTATAAATCAGGGGCGGATCCAAGAACTGCGGTTACGGGGGGCGCCACTTTATGAGGCAGGGGGCCTGGATTTACATATTTTATAGGGCTTGAAATATGTCTCCTATTTAGTCATTTTTACTATTTTCTATCATTTTTTTTTTATAAGGTGAAATTAACAAAATGACGCAGATTTTAAGGGTTTTTGGAAGAAAAAATAAGTTCTCCCAATAAAGTAATTAAAAAAATCAAAAGATTTTGTCATTTATTTCTCCGGATGTGGAAGAAATTATTGCTTATTTGCTTCGTTTAGTACATTTTTCTAAACAAGATGCCACGATTTACCTTAAATTTGAAAATGTTACGGGGAGCGCACGCCCCCCCCCCCCCCCCCCCCTGTAAGTATTAAAAACGTCGAGAGCCAGTGTTTTGAGCACATAAAATGAATGATTATAAAACAATGCATACAAATACAACTTACTGCATGTATTTACATATACAATGTGATTTTTGGAGAGAGAGAGAGAGAGAGAGAGAGAGAGAGAGAGAGAGAGAGAGAGAGAACTCGGATAAAGAACACTGGGAATTTTTTAATTATTACAAGAATGTAAACTGTTTGATTACATTGTTTATTGATGAAAGTGCTGCAGATGTAAATCAAACTAGCGAGTTTTCAGCCATTTATAACCTGTTTTATTTATTTTATTGGAGGAAAAGGATCTACTAGTAATTAATTAATGTAAAGAACTCAAAGTTCCGTGATAATTCATATCTACCAGAATTATTCGTAAAAATTGTTTATTTTGGACATATGAACATTTAGCTTCTTGACAAATTACGATGTTTGGCAGATCACAATTATTTACAGTGTATATACATGTATTTGTATAAATAGAGATGAAAGTAGAAATTAAAGAGCGCGGAGAACCTGCATGTCTTCTGGTAAAAATAAAACGGTTATAAATGGATGAAAATTTGATAGTTTGATTATATTTGAACTATTATCAATAATTAATAAAGTCAAACAATTTACACACTTGCAATAGTTAAAAATCCCCATGGTTCTCTACGGTTCTTTGGCGTTCTCTGTTTAGTAGGACAGGTGCTTGGGTTCAGGACCCCGCCCCCTCCCCCTGAATAACATACATGCGTTGATTTGATTACCTTCACTGGGTATCATAATATCCAGTGGGAATATATTTTTTAAAAGGGCTTATTTTGAGTTATGAATTTTGGGATATGCAAGACTTTGTTGACGTGCTTCAGGAAACTTGTTAACAAAAAAAAAAAAAAAAAAAAAAAAAAAAAAAAAAAAAAAATATTCCAAATTAGGGCCCCAGCGGAAATTACACCCATATGTGATTCAAGTGACAGGCCACAATAGGAGATCAAAGCTGTATATGGGAATCCTCTATAAACATCTTCTCAAGAAACACCAGGGCCATGATTAGTCATATTGATATGCATATGCTCTTCAAGTAGTGTTTAATTCAGGCGACCCAGAAGTAAAGCAGGGCCAACAAAGTCTGATATGGGAATATACAGGAAATCAAAGTCTGATATGGGAATATACAGGAAATCAAAGTCTGCTATGGGAATATACAGGAAATCAAAGTCTGATATGGGAATATACAGGAAATCAAAGTCTGATATGACAGGAAATTAAAGCAGGATCTTTTGAAGATTAGTAGGATCACACTAAATCATATGAAAATTTAATGCAAATGTTCCCAAGTTGTGTTGACTCAAATTTTGTTTATGTCACCCATGACTAAAGCCAGGGGTGGGGTGTATTGTTTTTGTCTCATAAAATGTCCGAAACTTGAACCTTGAACGTTTGAATGGCGAGTGATAGGGCGCTCATATTTTGTATTCCTTGTGACAAGACCTTCTTTTCTGACCTTGTGACTTTAACCTTTGAGTTTGACCTACTTTTAAGAAAACCTAGCTAATCTAGGAAATATTTCCTGAACAATTCAATGTACCTGGCCTTAGAGTATGACTCAAATTTTAAATCTTTATTCAAAACTTAACCTTGCTCATAACTTTTGAATGGTGAGTGATATACATCTGTATATTTCCATTCCTTGTGACAAGACTTTTCTAATGGCATTAAATTTGTTGACCTTGCAACCTTGACATTCGATTTTGGCCTACTTTAAAGCTGTATGGTCTGAATTACAATATTTTTTTCCATCTCCAAAAAATGCTATTAAATCATCACACGTATGTAGTTATGAGGCTGTATGGCATATCATACATTATTTCACCTGTTTTAACCCAAATTATTTGATTTTAAATCGATGTTTACAAATAACCGAGTCACTCTGCCATTTCAAGTGACAGTCACGTGACCAGTTCAAACTTTCAAAACATCGGTGGTCTTATCTGTGTAAAGCTGTGTATTTTGTTACAACAGTACTGTGCCATAAGTTTAATAGAAATAAAAATATCAAATACCTCGTAGTTATTCGTTGTTTTACACTCTTTCAGCCTTAAAACTAGACAGTTGGGTATGAGTTAATACATCATGTTGTGATTCCCCTGACGCGCGTGGGTCTATTTATAGACGTCTATTATGGGATGATTTATATATGTACCACACTATATTTACTTTCTAAATAATATTCTCACTATTTTCTTTTACATGCCGATGTTTTCAAGCATGTAATTAAGGGAAAGTTAATAACTTTATAAAGTAATTAATCTGCTTTAAAGTAATTATGTACAAAAATAATACATGAAGATCAGGTCATATAGTTTTAAAGAAACATAAACCTGTGCAATATACTCTGAACAGCATACTTTTCATTAAGCACCAAGATCGTTCATGAAGTATACTAGCATGAGGCACACAGTTCATACCCTCGTGTACTTTCGAATATGAAATTCATTCTTTAAATGTTTTTTTCCTATTAACTCTTATGTAAAAGCTTTGGCACTAATTCAAACTTTACCTTGGTCTAAACAGCCCTCTAGGGATCAATGCGTCTACTCATGAATTATGTACAAACATAAATACAACATAAATTGTGCAAAAATGATTTATCATAATTTCTGCAAGCATTTCAATAGTGTGTCTCTAATTTTTGTCCGCACAATTTCTTCTCCATTACAAATGATGTGGGTGGAATCTCCCTCCACTTGAATCAAGGTGTCATCATTGGGCTGAAACAAAATAAATAGATGCATAAGAATACAAAGACACCTCTGAAGAACACACAGTACACAGGAAGAGATGCCCATAAATAAAATATTTTCATAATAAATTTCTTCATCATTCCTGTTGTCGAATTTTGACTCTTTTCATGTACACAGAAAACAAAAGAATCACAAATATTGGAATCTTCAAATACACTAAAAAGACAATATGGCTTGGACCTAATTTGACCCACAAAAATTACTTTAAAACTTTTTAAAGCAAAGCTGTTACAGTATAACTTTATTTCTGACACATGTTATCTTTTATTGGTAGTCACTTCTTAAATGTAAGATTTGTCCAAAATGTTTTAAATTTTGATAAAAAAAAAAAAGTTTCCTTTCCACAAAGAACAACTTTGTGAACAAGATTCAACCTATTACTACATCTATTTCTGAATGACACTTCATCGTAGATTCCAAGATATTTCTCATGTTCATGAAATCATTCTAGTATGTTTTTGAAATGAAAAACATGTAAAATGACTTTTCCATGAAATGACAGAATGTTGCAAACATTGCAGAAAAACTATGCATTATCCAATAATGTAGGTTATGCATTTTTTCTGCAATGTTTGCAACCTTCATCTCCTTTTTAACAAACCACAGAAAATCATTTTATTATTTGAATAACACCCTTGACATAATCTTGGACTTGGACACGACTCACCAAATCATGGATACGACTCACCAAATCATGGTCACGACTTACTAAATCATGGACACGACTTACTAAATCATGGACACGACTTACTAAATCTTGGACACGACTTACTAAATCATGGACACAACTTACTAAATCTCGGACACGACTTACTAAATCATGGACACGACTTACCAAATCAATGATTGATCCATCTTCTGTGTCTTCTACTTTAACATCAGTTATCCCTTGCTGTTAAGTATACAAAAAGAGTTGATTACCATAGCTGCCACAGTTACTCATGACATCAATTTACAAAATTCATAGATGAAACATCGCTATCCATATTATCCCTGATCTTTAAATGGATTAAAATGCATTAAAAATAAATGCATGTATTTCACAAAGTGTAAATTACCCTTGTAAGGGCATCAACAAAGGACTGCACATTAAGACTGCCCCAGATATAAGACTTTTGACGAATCAAGCTGCCATCTGCTCGCCTCTTCTTTCCAGACAAATGCCCATCTGGCAGCAACTTAAAATTGAATATAAAATTTGGATTTTAAAAAAAATGACACACACACACACACCAGCACAATTCATAAAAGCAGGAAATATATGTACATGTATTATAGAAAGGTACCTCCAGTGTGTACTTGTTGTCCTTGATGTTCAAGGCAGCTGTAACCATGGATACCATACAGCCTGCTTTCACTTCTACAGGGCTGATCTTCTTGGCCAGTTCTGGGGTGATTTCTACAGTTTCAAATGGTCTCTTTATAGGCAGTGTTAGAATCTCTCCTCTTTTGTAAGTTAATGGCGGTGGATCCTGTAAATCAAGGAAAAACTTTTCTGGTGATAGGCAGACATGGTACATGCTAGGAAGCAGGTAGTGTAATGCAATTGTTGGTATTCATTTCAATAACTAGAAAATTCTATTTATGACGGTTAATCAGGACTCAACTGTATGCATATTATGTTGACATTACACACACATACATACAATCATGTTAAATCTCATCAAACTCCATTGACAGGAGATACTAAATAAGTGTTTCTCTTAATACTTCATCAGCATATATATTCCTTGATACTAAATATGGAAATATGTAGGTTGAACAATCAAACTCTTATGTCAAATGATCCCCAAGTCATTTTGCTATGACCTTGACCTTTGGCTGAATGACCTCAAAATATGTCTTCCTTGACCTTCATTTACACTGACCATGAAGTCTATTGGTTGAAAAGTACTCCTTTATTATTGTACAACCTAAAAGTAAATCTTTATGTGACCTTGACCTTTATCCATGAATCTGAATATGTCTTCCTCCATTCAAATTAAAATGAGAAGTTTTGGATCTGCTACCTCTTGAGAATCGATAGTGAATCCAAAACATCTAATTTCAAATGGATTAGCCATCCTCTTACTACCATCAATTTTCATACTGAATAAGATACCACATTGTAAAAGTGTTAATGGACACATAAGGAAGAGATGGACAATAAATTACAATAAGGGTTCCTTCATCTTTGATGTGTGGATTGAATTAAAATCAATCCCTATACAGATAGTAATTCATTGATTTATTCACAAATGCTAGCATGGTGAAAGTACTCTATAACATAATTTTCTCGTCATTATTTAAGAGTTGGGCTTTTATGTATTACTATGATCTTTCGAACAATTAAAAAGTTGGTATAAGAAAAATAAGTGTTATCATATGCACAAGCAAATCTGACATTGTACAGATAACTTCTTTACATAATGTAGACAAGATCAGTATATTGAGGGTTAGGCTGGCAGGACGCTGTACAATAAACCTCCTTACGTAATCTACGACAAGATCTGTTTTGTGGGTTAGGTTGGCAGGAGGTTGAACATAGGACTCAGCCACAACAAGGTGCCCGGGCTTCAGATCTCTCATCAATTTGTTGGCTTGTGAAAAATTCAGGCTAGTGTCAATGGGACAATAGCAAACCTACAACGGCAAACAAGCATGAGAAAAACATGTGCATGTGTAAGAAACAACAATTTGCATACAACTTACAAACACATATAAGATAATCAGATATATAGCACGATGTTATACTGTTCTATAGCGGCCATACCTTCATCTGCAGTGGTTGGAAAGGTGCCAAAGCTTCTAGATAAGGGAAATCAGGCTCTGTAACATACAAGTATTGGAATCATATTTTTCAGACAAAACCTCTTATCCAAGTGAAAGAAACTGAATACAAGTACTACATTGAATACAAATACTAGATCTTGATAAAAGATATGAATACCAGGTACTGTATATAGAGTCTTATACTCGCTGCAGTTTATTTTTGGTCAGATAAATATCAATGAAATTCAAAATTTTATGAAAATAAGCATACCATACATGTAGCCATTGTGTCATGTAAAGGCAATGGCTTTGCTTATTTTCTTTTTTGCTTATTTGCTTATTTTCATAAAATTTTGAATTTCATTGATATTTATCTGTGACCAAAAATAAAAACCATGAATTGAAATTTAAAGGAAAACAGTGTTCAACTGGATATAAACATGAAAGTATCTAGGAACAATGACACTTTTTGTATAACACTTCACAATTTAATGAAATAAATAAAAAGACTGTTATGAATATTCATTTAACAATACCTGTGAAGAGAATTGTGTTGCTGGAAGGTTTTATGAATATTCATTTGACAATACCTGTGAAGAGAATTGTGTTGCTGGAAGGTTTTATGAATATTCATTTGACAATACCTGTGAAGAGAATTGTGTTGCTGGAAGATTTCCCCCACATTTCTATAAAGTGTACAACATCGCCCATCCTTAGTGAGGGATGACCAGCAAAAACAATACATGGAGATTTGAAATCATTCTGCAGGCCATCTGAAAAATCCAATGCATTTAGATATCAAAAATATAAAGGAAACTGCAAACAATTTGAAATAAATCTACTGTCATTAAGCAAAAAAATCTTCCATTTTGTCTGTGATTTAGGCAAAGTCAGAAAACTTTCAATCCCTTTGCAACAAACATGCTGCAGTGTTTATGCACTTGTTTGTACATGAGAGTGCAAATTTTGTACAGGATATTTTGTTTTACAGTCTATGTGAAAATGGCGCAAAACTGTCAAGATAATTATTAAAAGTTAATGATTGATTATGACATACCGTGTATATTTGTGTAATGTCTTAGCCTTCCAATAGACACAAGCTGAAATGATGTAATGAACATTTTAAAAATACCAACTTCATGATATCTTGGTACAGGTACAGTGTTTTTCCAATTCACAAGTACCTGACATTGTATTAACAAATGCATCATCACACAATAAGAATTAAGTAAGTGATTCACATGAAAACAGCCTTCTCAAAACTTTCGAGTTACAAATGTACTAACAGTGTATTAGAAATGAAACAGAATGTTTGCAGTATATCCTACCTCTGCATGAGGAAATGGAGGCTCTGGTAAATAAACACGGGATTGTTTGGATCCTGACAACCTAGTGGAATATCAAATTATTTCAAAAGTATAAAATCATGACTCTTATCATAAAGCAATGAACACAAAACTTCTAACAAGTTTCTGGGTCAAATGAAAATCATATAGGCATGCCCTTATTGGACACCATTGTATACTGGGTATTTTACACTTCCAAGACAATACATAAATCTTTCACAATACATGTCATTGTTTTCTCTTCATTTCAATCTACTTTTATTTGCCACATAAATACATGTACACTTTAAACAAACTTCATATAAAGAAATTATTGACATGATTATATATTCTCTGGTTCCTTAAACTTGTCTAGTTCAAATTTTCCCAAAATTCCTGTTAAGAAAATGTCTTAAAATTGAGAATCGTATAACTTCCCGATATATTTTTGTATATGATTTAACAGAGCTCACCATTCAGCATAGATATTGGAGTATGCTAATGAGCTGTCAGACACAGCAGACAGGAAATACAAAGGAATTGTGGTTAGTCCACAACTGTCAAGATGGCCACTTAAACATTCAAAAAGGTCAAAGGTCATTCCAGATGGATAACACGGCACAAGGACATTACCACCATTCTTTATGGTCACCACTAAAATGAAAGCTAATCAGTCAATAAATGAAAGCTAATCAGTCAATACTTTTCTCTCAGTGTTATTAGTCATAGTAATTTAGTGAATGGTCTTATGGTATCACATGCAATTTACATGTCTAAAATTATTTTTGCCAGATGAATTATCACTGCATGTTGTGTGGTTTTCTTCTAAATTTTGACTTGGATGCATTTACCTGTGTTTACACAGAATTCACCGATCATTTGATCTGGATTATAGCCTGGAGTTTTTGTCATAGAACTGAGGATAATTAAGTCACTCTGTCGCAAAGGTTCAGTGTCCATTGGCTGAAATAAGAAGCAAATAGTTAGATGCTGGTGTGATAAAGCAACACTTTACTTCACATCATTGTATAAATTGGATCATCTACCTCATGCCATACTTCAATATATTTTGCTACTAGTTCACAAGCTCTGATATTGTGCTTAGACAAAAAATATATTCTACATTTACCTTCTGTCAACTTTTATCATGGCAGCAGGCTGTTTGCTTACCTTAGGGTGAGTGGTCAAAGTCGATGTTCCAGAAATGTAACAGATCTGAAATGTTTCAGTATGGAATAAAGCATGCATGTATAACCCTAAACATACAATTCTTTTCATCATACTGTGTACCTATAGCTGTTAAGATAATGAGTCTATGTTGGGGTGTTACCTTTTGATATGGGGACTTGATTATCCAGTTACAACTCCCAATGCTGTATCCAGAACTACAGGCTGTTATAATCAAAGCTCCAAAGATATTCTGTAAACAAAATCAACAATTGAATAAAAATATAACAATAATTTCACCTGAAACAAGAAAGCATTTCGTTGCCTTTCTTTCATGTGTTTGTGTAAATCATTCTAACACCGTCACCTACTATGCTGGACACCTACAGTATGCAGTTTTGATTTCATAAAATAACAAAAACACCACAAGGCGAGGCATATCCTTGAGTGTCTACAAGAGTTTTCTATGAAGTCCAATAATGACGTTGACCTTTTCAAATATAACCCCAAAATCAATCGGTGTTTTCCTCTCTTGATAACAAAGCTACATGTGAAGTATCAAATCAATTGAACAAAAAATGTGACATGTAGAATGTCTACAAGCCCTCTCTGTGAAGTCCTGTAGTGAAATTGACCTTTAGACCCCAAAATCAAAAGGGTTTTTCCTCTTTTGATAGCAAAGCTATAAGTGAAGTATTAATTAAATCAATTGAGCAAAAAAATGTGGCCTCTAAAGTGTCCACAAGCTTTTTCTACAAAGTCCTGTAGTGATCATGGCCATTTGACCTCAAATTGATAGGGCTCTTCCTCTTCTGATAACAAAAATATATGAGAAGTATCAATTAAATTGAGCAGAAATGTGGCCTGTAAAAGCATCTACAAGCTCAGTGTTACACACACATTCACCCACACCCAAACGGCCCGTTACTAGATCCCCTCTTGCAATGAATTGCGAGGGGATAAATAGTTATATTTTTATAGATTTTGTCCCGTTTTTAATTTGTTGTTAACTCTCTCCTCTGTCACTGGAAACTGTGAATATGAATATGAAGGTATTTCAATACAGTGTTGAATCTATGATTTTGTTCCCCAATGAAAACATAAAAAATAAAAACTTGGATATAAAAAATTGGATATAATATGTACTTTTTTGATAACGTGCAATTTCAAGTCTCCATAATATATACATGTAAATAATGAATATCAAACAAAAGGGATACCATAAATATTTCTCATTACATAAAAAACAAACTTATTTATTTACTCTTTTCTCATTGTAACCCACAGTCTGTACTCTGGAAAGACAGGCCTGAATATCATGTCTAGTGTAGCATTCCCTCCATGCTGTTGGTCGAATTGCATCCCTAAGAAATGCAGGTAAAGATGGAAGAATTCCATCAGATTTCCACTTTGAACATTTTTTACTTCTGGGGTTCCTCTCTATATAGGTGACCAGTTCTTCCATATACTGTCTACAAAACATAACATAAATCACTGCAGCAACAACATAAACATACAGAAATAACGCATCTGTGGGAGGGACAGTATATTATGACCAGTCAACCAATTATCGCAATTCACCTTTGAATTAGAACGCTTTGGCCGATATAGTATTGCGTTGTGTGACGACACAATTGAATCTGTTTGTAATACAATTGCGAAATGCAACAGAAACTCTCATTGGTCCATATGTATAAGTCCGCCCAAATTCCCTTATACGGGAGTAGTCAGCATTTGAAAACATGACGGCCAGATGCTAGATAGAAAAAAACTTCAAAGGAAGAAAGAGAAAAAGTTGTATTCTTGTGTTGTTGTCTCATAAATTTAATATCAAAAAAATTCCTAACATATTTTCCTACTATACTTGTGTCCAAACATACCTTCAAATATTTATTAAAGCCCCATACGACCCAAAAACTCGATCACTGCTTTTGATGATTTCGTTATTAGACGTAGCCATGTTAGGTAGCCAGTCAATTCGAATCCCGGTTCATTTCCATATTAGCACAATAGCATCTAGATGTGTACTAATTAATACCCCACAAATATTTTAGCTAAATAGTTTAATGATATACCACCCCAGTCCTATTAAATGATAATTATTCAAATAGCTAAACTCACGGCTAGTCATGGGTGGCTGCGCCGGCAGGTCTCAATCTAATGGGCTTACATTTGTATGTAGCATTTTCGTTAATCAAGAGCTTATTTTACCTTTACAAAAATTGGTACAAAAAATGTTTCAATTTCTATCAATTATTCGTGTTGATAATAAATGAAGAGCGAATACATAACTTACAACCGATTTTATGCATAGATACCAATAGCAAGAGTTCGAATTGACCGGCTACCTAACATGGCTACGTTAACAAACAAAATAATTTGAAGCTGCGAGTTTTCGGGTCGTGTGTGGCTTTAATGAATATTTGAAGGTATGTTTAGACACAAGTATATAGTAGGAAAATATGTTAAGATTTTTTTATATTGAGTTTATGAGACAGCAACACAAGAATACACCGATATCAGGCCTCAACCGTCCGCAGCTTTTTGTGACCCATAAATCGAAGGTTTCTAAAAGAGGTGGATCTTCCAGCTATAATACACTGAATCCGCTCGAGAAAGTGGGCGGGCTGTAATCGGCCAATGAAAACTCTTGTTGCATTACATCAAACATGTCATTCAAATATGTTCAATCGTCTCATTCAATTGTGTCGTCACACAACGCAATACTATATTGGGTAAAACGTTCTAATTCAAAGGTGAATTGCGATCAGCAGTTTTTCCTGATTTCTTAGGTTTTTACATTGAAAGAATTTGGTTCCATTAACATCCATTTTAAAAGTCTGTTTAGTGAGACCTACAGAATCTGCTACTGAACATGAAAATGAACTTTACTACCTGCCTATTTGTAGAGTGACTGTTTAGTAAGGCCTACAGAATCCGCTACTGGACATGAAAATGAACTTCACTACCTGCCTATTTGTAGAGTGACTGTTTAGTAAGGCCTACAGAATCCGCTACTGGACATGAAAATGAACTTTACTACCTGCCTATTTGTAGAGTGACTGTTTAGTAAGGCCTACAGAATCCGCTACTGGACATGAAAATGAACTTTACTACCTGCCTATTTGTAGAGTGACTGTTTAGTAAGGCCTACAGAATCCGCTACTGGACATGAAAATGAACTTTACTACCTGCCTATTTGTAGAGTGGGTTCTGTGCAGTAGATTATTCCCTTGAACCCCGAATATTCTGTGATATAGGGCAAGGCTAGCATGGTGTTGTGATTGGACAGCAGAATAGCATCAACTTCTGACAAAGTTGTCATACCAAACTACAAAACCAACTAAAATATAAAGAGCTGCAATTGGAAGTTAGATTCAAAGAATAGTAGTCATAAATCTTTAACTTCATGTCTTAATTTCATTACATAAATGGTTTACCTCAGGGGCACATAACTCTGGTGATCCATCTACAAACACAGACCCTGCAACATCTCTCAGTTCATCTCCCTGTCAGCATGAAAGCATGGCATAGTTTGATCATGAATATTTCACTGTTACATTTAATACACTACATAGAAATCATTCCTTAGGATATCTTGTCCATCCTATTTGAAAGCAATACACATTCATCAAATACATAATGTATATATATTTAAAAAATACAGTCACTTTGTTTCAATCTGCTTATTATTGCAAAAATGTTCCAGAATATTACATACAATATACAATAAATGTAATATGGTTATTAGAAACATATCAATATTCATCAAAGCAATCCTTATTTTTTTTCTGTTACAAGATTTGTTATATTAAAAATGATTAGGTTGGTATTTCATTTTCTTCATTCTAATGCAAAAATCACATAAATTCCATTTTTCATTATCAGCCAGGGAGCAAGTAATTTACTATGCATTAGAATTCAATAAATTGATTGTCATGAACGACTGACTTTCCCCACCATGTTTTGATCCTGTCAAATTATTCTGATTTTCAAAAAAAAAAAGAGAGATATGAATGAGTAGAAAAAAGTTAAAATTTTCTAAACAACTTACTAATACTTTGTCTTTCTCTTTGTCATTGTGATTCCATTTTTTGGTAAAACTGTCTGATCTGAAAGAAATATATATTACATTCATAGTTATTATCACAATACCACTTAAAGAGAATACAGCTTCAACACCAATGGTGAACGATCACAATGATGAAACTAGTGATTGTTTTTATTAAAAACAAATGTCTCCCCAGCTCCCCAAATTGGAAGTGCTCCAAATGAAACCCCCTCCTCTTAATGTACTGCATGGTATGGAGGAGAAAGCATGAGCAGGAACATAGATATCATGAACTCCGATATGACACATAGGAAAAGTGTTCACAAACTATATTACATCCTCCACCCTTCAGATCCACTATAACTTTAAGGATAACAATTGGATCCTCCTGTCCCTACAAAATGCACATCTGCAAATGGCATTGAAGTATTGTACACAATTTTAAGTGTATTGGATAAGCCATATGGGAGGAGAAGCTTTCACAAGCTATTTTACATCCTCTACCCCTCTTAGATCTACTATAACTTTTAGGAAAATAATTGGATCCTCCTGTCCCACCAATATGCACATCATTAAATGGCAATGAAGCATTGTACAAAGTTTCAAGTCTATCTGATAAGCCATATAGGAGGAGAAGCATTCAAAAGATTTTGTGACAGACAGACGAATGGATAGAAAATACAAAAACAATATGACTCCCCCTAAAAGAAAGAGGGGAGACATAATAAACCACCAGAATTTACATGAAATACAATGTACATCATTTTAAGATTAACCATGGGATAAGAGAAGGCAACACTATTGGATCCTCCTGTCCCTACAATATGCACATCTGCAAATGGCATTGAAGTATTGTACAAAATTTCAAGTCTATTGGATAAGCCCCATCATCAGAGAAGCATTCACAAGCTATTTTAACATCCTCCACTCCTCTTAGATCCATAATAACTTTTAGGAATTAGCATACCATGTGCAATTTTCCCACCAGCAATTCTTAGATCTGTGCACATCTAACTACCCTTTTGTGTTTTACACATGACCTAGCATAATGAATTTAGTATAATGTGTCTTAATCCTATATCTACAATTGATGAACTTAATGTCAAAACTCAGACACTACTGTTTTCTTTCCAACCACCTGTGCAGAAGGTGCATACAATGTATACATTATATAAATATGGCAAACCAAAGTTAAATTAGTCAAGAATGAACTAAAAATGTTGACGTAATCCTTTTATCTGGGATAAAATCAAATAGTTTAATATGTTGCACAAGTTATTATATTTTGTCATTATAGATACATTAACCATATTAGTTTGGAAATGAAAGAATTTTGATTATTAGTACCTATACAGTAGCTTTAAGGATATTTTTCAGGAGTAGATTTGCCAATCTGTTATAAAATCATACTTATATTTATGCCACATTTGAAAATTACTACATTATATCACTGACTCTTGCAATGGCAGAATATGTCTAACATTAGAATAAAAAAAATTATGCTAATGTAGTATATATAAATGTAGTATATATAGGAGAGGAGAAAATCTTTGGCTGGACTGGGAATCGACCCCAGGATCCCTGCATTACCAATCAGGTGCTCTAACCACTGAGCTATCCAGGCCAACATCCACGGTCCGTATAGCCCTAATTACTAAACTAATATTGTATATATTCTGCCAGTGCAAGATCAGCATACAATACAGTTGGGCCCCGAGTATTGTGGGCTTCCTCACGATATGATGTGTACTAGTATCATGATACAAACATGCAATGCGATGTATATCACAATAAAACTTTCATGTCTTCGATTAATCTCAGCAAGATTCGTTGAGGCTGGATATTTGGATTGACACCTCTTTCAGAAGAGGTGTCAGTCCAAATATCCAGCCTCGATGAATCTCACTGAGATTGGTCTTCAATAACTTAAGACCTCTTAGAGTTTTGTTGTTTATTGAAGTGGTAATATTATTTCCAAAATGACAATCATGTGATCTACAGCACTTAAATGTAGTTCATTAGCTGTGTAAAAGTATCCGGCTCGTCGATTAACCCAAAAACACCCAAAAATAACCAAGAACACCCAAAAATACAATGAAAAAACCCCAAAACACAATTTAAAATAAAATATTGGTTAAAACTATGTTATTTACGCAGAAAACTGAACAATTTCGCCGTATATTATTTGAAATGGTATCAATATACAATACATAAATGAGTTATTTTAAGATCGATAACTTGGTTAATTTTCCCTGCTCATCGGAGTCACATGACATATAAATGTATATTTTATATTTAAATAAAATCTAAAAAAAAAAAAAAAAAAAAAAAAAAAAAAAAAAAAGGAAGAAAAAAAATCTGATTTTAACTGATATTTAAAAAATAAATAAATGAAAATTCATATTTAATCAATGATCGATATTACAGGCTAAATTATTACATCAAAGGAAAGCAGTTAAACTTTAATTACTGGAGACCATTGCAAAGCAGATATGAGTAGATTGTAAAATTAACATAATTCGAAAGTAAAGAAGACTCATGATTGTGCAATCGGCGGCATCAAATAATTTACTGTTTTGATCATTTAATGAAATATTCATATTGTTTGTTTTACACCAAATGGTATTGGTTAAATTATTTATTGGTTAAAATTTTTACTAAAAAATTCAATTTTTCTTTAATATATGAACGATATTGGTTGTTTACTGTGCTGTTCTATGATATTTTTGGGTGTTTTGGGGTATTCTTGGGTGTTTTTGGGTAAATCTATGTTCCCAAAGTATCAGATGAAATTTTTTAGAATAAGAGTTAAATTATACATTTTTAAACTTCTGCCACATGCACTCATATAATCATTCCAGATTAATGACAGATATGACCTACAACTGTATCACAATATCATATTGCCGATAAAATATGTGTAACATACAGACTTGCAAGCAGTACGATCATTGTATTGTCATATTGTTACAACTCTAAAATACACTACTGTAAATTCTTTGCAGAACTGTCCATTCTGAATTATTAATTACAAATTAATTGACAACTTATTTCTCTCAGCTAGGTTTGATTGCTATGAACCATAAAGCTCCGTTGGTAGAGCACCTGACCAGAGATTTAGGGTGTCCAGATTTGATTCCCAGTCTGGTCTGCAGTTCTAGATCATCCAGATATTCTTTTATAGACTTACTTTGGTACCACAGATAATGGAAGGAACTTCAGAATCTGAGCAACGTCTAGTGCGCAGTCCAACATCAAAGTGACACCTTTGAAATGAAGGATGAAGCATGGTTTGCTTGGATTACCCGACAGACATGACTGCAATGAAGAAAATAAAAATGAGCAAAAATGCACGTTACATATCTGCAGATTTACATTTAGTTATTCTCCTAGTTCATTAGCTGAAATGTTATTCTATATAATCATACGAATATAGACTATTGTTGGTAAATACCAGCTTCATGCTTATTTTTTCTTTAATAATTTAACTCAGTCTCAACGATCATTTCCCATGGACGCAGACATATTGAAACCGAATCTTTAATACGTTTCAATCGAATAGTGATGCTCCTAAGCGCTTGAATGACATTGATGTCCCTTTACTTTCATTTTAGAAAGAAAGCGGAAACATGGGTACATCATCAGAGACAAACTGCATACTCTATGTACGACACCTGCCATCTGAACTTAACAGCAATGACAAAGAAGACTTACTTATACATTTTGGTGCCACAACAGTTAAAGTTATGGGAACAAGAGGATCAATGGTAAATAGTTTAACTTCTTTTGAAGATGGTTACTGAACGTGAACAAAATGCTGAAATTAACTTTAATACTCAATGCATTCCTTTACCCCCAGAAACATACAGCTTTCGCCATGTTTCCTGACCATGATTCAGCTAGGAAGGTAAGAGATAAGACCATTTCCACGTCATGTAATGTTAGCGATGGTATTTTAATTAGGTACTGTTTGATAAACATCATGAATGTTTCTTGTAATTTACAGGCACTGAACCAGCTTCACCAGCTAGAAGTGTGTGGTTGTAAACTTGTTGTAGAATTCGCAAAGAGTACCCAGAGTAAAAATTTCCCATCCCTATTAGAAAAAAAGAGGTATATGACCATCTATTGAACTTGTATAGTTGATCATTTGCGTATTACTCCCAAGGAGCTTAGGTCTGCGAATTATAATTCATTAGAACTAGAACTAAATAAAAGTAAATGTATAGAATAATTGATTTTAAAAGATAGCTGTATTAAAATTTAAAACCTGTAGATTTAAAGTAATTATGCAAAAAAATTGTAATGTTAATTAAGCTGAACTAAAGCATGAAATGGATATATTGAAGATTTTTAATTATAGTTTCTTCTTACATGTAAATTTAACTCTTTCTAACTACTTCTATATTCTCAGAAAGAAACTTACAGAAGGCAGTGAAATTCTTCAAGACTCCAAAAAAGAGAAACCCGATGAGTATCTACCCACAGAAAACACCTTTAAAACATGGCAGTAAATAATTGTTTATTTCAAACACAAATATTAACCTTAATTCATTGCACCAAATGGTTTGTTTTATTTCCTCTTAAATATGACCCTATAAAATTATTGGGATCATAGATGTTTTTAGATTTTATATGTACAGATTATGTTTTATAAGTTAAATAGTTATTTACCCTTAAAATATGGGGAGGAAGAATGTACACAAGTCATCAGAGATGATATCACAACAAGAGAGAGATAACCAGAAAGAAGTCACATTGGCAAACAGTGTAAACTAAATCTTCTGGAAGGGAATATATGATTTGAAATATTTTTGTCATTTAAGTAGAATGAGACTTTTACACAGGTGTATTTTTCATGAAATGCTAATGTGCATCTTTGAAATATGCTGGTTTGAGGAGTCATAACCTCATGAAAATTATCAAATGACACATTTCTTATATAAACTTGATAAATGCTGCTACAGCTTCACAATATTCAAATTTGTGAATATATTCACTGATGTCACTAGTGTTTTATTCATGTTGTGTATAAATGTAGCGAAGCAAATTAATTGTGACATCATTAACAAGTGATGAGATTTGGTGGCATTTTCCAAGTTGAAAAAATTGTAATGTATTTTGAATATGAGAAATTGTTCCATATCAGTATATATGTATATTAATATAGCAAATAAATGTTTTCCATTCAGATGTAAAATACAATCAAAGACTGTAAACCGTCTTTTATTCACGACAACTTTATTTACAATTTACTCATGAAGACCTGCTTTGTGGTGACTAATTTTCGCAACCAAAGATAATCTAAAACGTACAAAAAACATTAAAGGTCTGGTTCGCAGCAAGAAATATTTGTGATGAGTGGTTCTCGCGAATCTTGTGAAAATTTCTCTCGTGCGAATAAAAGTTGGTTTACAGTATACTAAATAAACACCTATAGGGCAATATAGGATTTAATCAATATGATCAACCACACTTTACTCATGTATCAGAATGATGCTTTCATAAATTTATATCATTTCTTACACAGTGTATCTTCATGTACTACGTTCCTCAATGAAACTTACACAATGTGTGTACATGTACTACATTTCCTCAATGAAACTTACACAATGTGTGTACATGTACTACATTTCCTCAGTGAAACTTACACAATGTGTGTACATGTACTACATTTCCTCAATGAAACTTACACAATGTGTGTACATGTACTACATTTCCTCAATGAAACTTACACAATGTGTGTACATGTACTACATTTCCTCAATGAAACTTACACAATGTGTGTACATGTACTACATTTCCTCAGTGAAACTTACACAATGTGTGTACATGTACTACATTTCCTCAATGAAACTTACACAATGTGTGTACATGTACTACATTTCCTCAGTGAAACTTACACAATGTGTGTACATGTACTACGTTCCTCAATGAAACTTACACAATGTGTGTACATGTACTACATTTCCTCAGTGAAATGTATGTACACTGTACTAATAGTTTTTAAAAGTATTAATTAAAATACATGTACATATAGATAAATCATTGTAAAGGTAACACCAAATATAAACTGTATGAATGGTTATTGACGAATTGTAGGATGGAATACCCAAGGAACCCAAAGCTGCACTATTTATATCCTCCACCAACTGTTTCCATAGTAACCAATATTGCCAATGCTCTGGCTTCATACCCTAAATTCTATGTCCAGGTAGGTACAGTATATTGTTTCACTTGGCATTTATTTTTGAGATATGGACATACTAAGATGACTGTTTCAAATTGTAGTCAGGTCTTCTGATTTTTAACCCAGCTTTGGAGCTATGCATTGAGATGATTATGTTACACATATGTAATATAATTCATATATATATTTGTGTTTTTAGTAAAATGATAATGAAATTTATCTTTCTAGTTATCCGTGGAGTGTTTTCTGTAAAATTAATGACAAAGAAACATGTTTTCTGTAAAGAGTTAGATAGATACTTAAAAAAAAGAAAACCATCTCTGGAAAAGTTGCATTTTATTGTATAATCTCTACAAATATGATCAAATCACATGAGACCATTCTTGACGGGTCTTTGTGAATTTATTGCACTTGATGATTGCTACATAATTATGATTGGTTAGAAATTCATGGATCTGTAAAAAATATTTATTTACAAAAGCTACCACAGAAAATAGTGTATTAGCTCACCTGAGCCAAAGCCTCAAGTGAGCTTTTCTTATTGTTTGTTTATTGTCTGTCATAGTTGTCGTAAACTTTTTCACATTTTCATCTTATTCTCCAGAACCACCTTGGCCAATTTCAAATGTTCAAATGAAGGGTATTTTAAAGGCAAGATAATTTTAAAAATAACCTGAAGATTGGGTCTAAAAAATTCTTTTTCCAAAGAACCACTGCACCATAAAATTAAAATATATACAAAAAAGGTTGTTATGTAGTTTAAATTCAAGTTTGTTTAAACCATGATCCAGGATCAATATTGCTGCCACAGGTTCAAAGTTCTACATAGGAATAATAGGGAAACATCTTTTAAAATCTTCTTCTCCAGAATCACTAAGTCAATTTGAACTAAACTTGGCACTAACTATACTTTTGTAAAGGGGGTTCAAGTTTGTTCAAATGAAGGGCCACATCCCTTTCCAAGGGAAGATAATAGCAAAATATTGTAAAACATAGTGATGTCCTTTGAAAATGTTATCTTCCAGAATCAATAAGTAAATTTTAACCAAAGAGCTAGAGCCACGAAAGGTCAAAATCGGCCCATTCTTTGAATTTAATGAAATTGTCAAAATTTAATCTTACGACAATGTACTTCATGAAAAAATAAAATATAGCATGATATTGCTTCCTTTGATGGAAAGGGTTACTTGGAAAGTTGCCTTTGTATAACGTTGCGTCGGCAGACAAGATATAACGTCATTAACATGTACGAGGGTTGTCCCAAACTTCCGTGGACAAGTGGCGTTTTTCAATAATCTAACATCACTGAGAAATTAATCTTTTACAACATGAAGAGCAAACAGTTTTCAATAAAAATATGGAAAAAGTTTTTAATATTAATTGACATTGAATAGGAAAAATTCAGGGTTTTCATTATAGGGAACCATAAAGTAATATTATTTCTATGTATTGTAATGCACTTCAGCATTGGTTTGTTTTATATCACATGTCAAAGTATAGAAATGCGGATTGACTGGGTCTTTCTGATTATAAACATAAAAAAAACTCGGATTGACCTGTACTTTCTAATAATAGATTAGGGAATTGAATTTATTACTAAATTGTTATAATTTCCGGAAATGGGTAGATGCTTTATTCATTACATGTTTCATAAAATTACTAAGTATAAAGAACCCACACTGAAATTAAAAGAGCTTACCATATTTCTTAATCTCAACATATTAAAAAAAAATTAAAAATTGCAATTTATGTTCCCAAATTTTGTCAAGCATTCTTTGAAAAAATAATAGCAAATGTAGCCCTTTCAATTGGTCGATCCATAGATATATCGATTTCACGGAAAAGCATATCAACCTCGCACTTCGTGCTCGGTCGATATTCTTTTCTATGAAGTCGATATATCTATGGATCGACCTCATGAAAAGGCTATATTTGTATATTATTGAGTAATCAGGATGATTTGTTCAAATGAAGGGCTACCCCAGCTCCTCCTTTGCAACGGAGAAAATTGCAAAATGGTGAAAATATTGTGATGTTTTTTTTTAAACTTTTCTTTTCCATAATCACCAAGGTTAAATACATGTAATAGCAAAATAATGAAAATACTGTGATTTCTTTTGAAGATTTTCATTTTTTATACGCCCGTCTTTAGACGGGATGTATTATGGTACAGTGATGTCTGTACGTCCGTCCGTCCGTTCGGGGTTTTCTCTTTATAATTTCATTTCCCTTTCACATATCATAGTGAAACTTGATGTGTAGCTTCTTTGTGGGTCACTCTAGATCATACTGCAATTTTGATCCATTTCAACCTTTTTTCCAGGAGTTTTGCCCCTTTATTTGGAAATAATTATTATATGGAGGGTACATAATTTGTCCACCCTACTCCTCCCACAGTTTTCAAGTGAGAACCTTCTTATTTTGTGGTGTGTTTGTATGGGTATTGAAGATGTGCATGTGGGATGGATTTTGATTTTCTACAATTTTTGAGAAAATTACAGGTTGTTGAACTTAGTCTATTTGGAAATTAATATTCTATGGAGGGTACATAATTTGTCCGCTCAACTCCTCCCACAATTTTCAAATGAGGACCATCTTATTTTGTGGAGTGTTTGTATGGGTATTGAAGATGTGCATCTGGGGAAGGATTTTGATTTTCTTCCATTTTTGAAAAAAATTACAGGTTGTTGAACTTGGTCCATTTTGAGGAAATCTCGATTTTTAAGCTAAGACCCTTTGTTCATATGAAAGTTTGTCACAGCCTCATGATGGCTGATACTACCTGAAGCAAAGTTATACAAATTATAGCACAAGAAAAACACCCTATGTAAGCATTTCACGGGCGTATTATGTACTGTTTGCGGTACTCTTGTTGGAATAATTGTAATGGTATTAGCAAAACATTTGCTTAAGATTGTTTACCTTTGGTAGAATCATGTTTGTTTAAGCCATAATATCTGAACAATAGGGGTCCAAAGTGTTATATAGAAATATTTGTACATATAAAATACAATCTTCAGATTTTATTTTTACTTTTAGAACAAGTAGATTATAATTTTTGAATTAAATATGGAATCATGCTAATGTTTGGAAGATGCCTAACATCCTCCCAAGGTCCAAGAAGGGACCACAGTTGAAATGTGAAAGTCATTTAATCATGCTAATAGGGTGTTGTTTCAAGTCTATTCAAATTGTGACCTTACTATCAAGAAAAGTACAATTTTTTAAATGATATATATTGTGACCCAACATTAATCAATTTGTTGCCCCTTGAACCATGTAAGGTTCACAATGGATCCATTTCATGTTAGATTATAAAGTGAAATTTTTGTGTTCTTAAATCATGAAATGAGGAGCAAACAATTTCCTATTCGTTACAACAAATTGTTTAACCATGACTCCCATAACCAGGTAAAGGATACAAATTAACCATAACCAGGTAAAGGATACAAATTAACCATAACCAGGTAAAGGATACAAATTAACCATAACCAGGTAAAGGATACAAATTAACCATAACCAGGTAAAGGATACAAATTAAATTAGTGGCTAAATATTTTGTTACAGGTGTAAACTGCTGCTCAGGTGAGCAATGTGGCTCATGGGCCTCTTGTTACAGTTTACAAAACATACAATATGCATGTATTTAAATAATGCAGTGTTTATTTTGATCTTTCATTGAAGGTTCTCCACCTGATGAACAAGATGAATCTACCTCCCCCATTTGGTACTGTAACTTCTACTCCCCCCATAGTGAGTATGAATCCCAGTCTGTTTAACACAGTTGGTACTGTAACTTCTACTCCCCCCATAGTGAGTATGAATCCCAGTCTGTTTAACACAGTTGGTACTGTAACTTCTCCCCCCCCCCCCCCCCTCCCCCATAGTGAGTATGAATCCCAGTCTGTTTAACAGTTAGTACTGTAACTTCTCCCCCCACCCCCACCCCCACCATAGTGAGTATGGATCTCAGTCTGTTTAACACAGTTGGTACTGTAACTTCTCCCCCCCTCCCCCATAATGAGTATGAATCCCAGTCTGTTTAACACAGTTGGTGCTGTAACTCCCCCCCCCCCCCTCCCCCATAGTGAGTATGAATCCCAGTCTGTTTAACACAGTTGGTACTGTAACTTCTCCCCCCCCCCCCCCCCCCCCCCCCCCCCCCCCCCCCCATAGTGAGTATGAATCCCAGTCTGTTTAATACAGTTGGATAAGGGATTGTTACCCCTGCCACAGCCACAATCATAGTTTTGAAATTCTGATAAATTCATCAGTAATTGCTTTGGGGGAGGGGGCATACACTGGTACATTTACACTGTACATTATAGATAAGAAAACTGATACAAATACACGGTTTTTCTTTAAACTTTATTTATTTTATGTTGATCAACAATCAAGTTACATGTATATTAATGTCTCTCATCAACTCTGTTATTGGCATAGAGGGGTCATTGATGTGGAAGGAAGCCAGAGTAACTGAGAAAAGCCATGTGCCTGAGTATGCGACAACAATACCCTCTCATATGCAACCACTGTTGACCACAAATACATAGTATGATAGAGTGTTTTAGAATATTTTGCTTTCTAAAAATACAAAAGATTGACATTCTTTTACCAACAGCCGAGTGATAAAGAAGATACACAGATGTTAGGAAAAGATCAATTAGAAGCAGAAGAGATGGAAGTTATGAGTGAAGAAGAATCCGAGATAGAAAGTGATGGCGAAAACAAAGGGTAAGGAGAAAGTGGTGGTAAAACATAGGGTAAGGAGAAAGTGGTGGTAAACACAAAGGGTACTAAGGAGAAAGTGATGGTAAAACAAAGGGTATTAAGGAGAAAGTGATGGTAAAACATAGGGTAAGGAGAAAGTGATGGTAAAAACAAAGAGTAAGGGGAAAGTGATGGTAAAAAAAACCAAAGAGTAAGGAGAAAGTGATGGTAAAAAAAACAAAGGGTAAGGAAATGCTACATCTTTGTCTTCATTATATTCAAGTACTCCAAACTTGTATGAGAGTGTATTTTACCAGTGTCTGTTTACGTCAATTCATTTTGCAAATGAAATTTAATACTTTTAATTCAAAAGAACAATTAAAGAAAAAATAGCTACCAAACGACCAATGAGGAGGAAATCCAGGTTACCCAGGAAGAAACCAAAGTTAGCTCCCTTGGTTCCCCAGACAGAGATAATACCTGCCAAACCGGCACAAATACTGAGTACAAAAGAAGTATTTGAGCAGACAACAACACAGGTTCCACACAAAAAGATTGAACTCATACTACCTGAAACAGTTCTTAGCAAAGATGACGAAAAAGGTTAGTTGTGTATTATAACAACTTTGAAAAGACAAGTACATGCAACCTGTAAGGTCTATAATGTAAATTACTGGTGTGTCTATTGCGTTGATTCAGAGCACCCAGACGTGTTGTCAGTGGTCCAGTCAGCTGAACAGACAGTTAAGGAGGAGAGTGGGTTTGGGAAAATTCAACCTGTGGAAAAGGTAAGATGTGTCGGCAATGAAGCAATCATATTTTACAACTGTACTCATACTTTAACAGGCCTGTACAAATTGTATCATTGTTATTCAGATGGGGGAGGACCCAGGTTTTATACGATCTTCAAAATCGTAATTCGTGAGGGGTGTGTGTGTGTATTGCAGACTTCTACTGTGATTGTGTGATTGACTGACTCGGACTATCCTTTTCCCCTGAACTTCATTTTCTTAAATCGTAGAAGAGTTGGGTGGGGGAAGCTGCAGTCTCCTAATATGAATATAGTGTGGCTGACTATATCTGAATGACTGACTCAGATTGTTCATTCAAAACTTTTAATATTACATTCTTCTCATTCACTACTACTACCCCCCCCCCCTACCCCCCCCCTATTCTATGTGCCAGTTTAAGATGATAACTATCAGGGTACAAATGTATACTCTCTTTCATTATCCCAATGTGTCATTATTACTTCTTTCACTATATCCTCACCTTTTTTTCAGCCTCCACCAGAAGAAGAGTTGAGGGAATCTGACCTGCCATACACTGTAGATCCTACAAAGTTCTTGTCTATGGCTGATATCAGAAGTGGCAGAATATCTCCGTCAGGTACCTTATGACAAATCCAAGGATAGCATTTCCAATATTTTGTTCAATGGAAATCAAATGTATTCAAATCTATAGTGTTAAAAATTTGCCACAACTACCAGTATCTAACATGAGAGCTCTTTTGAATACATGAGTAGATATAAATTTTAGATTTTAAAGAATTTTCAGTTACACTTAGTAATTGACTTGACTGGTCCTTTATTTTAGAAATGAAGAATTTCTCAGTCTTTAAGAATTATGACAGCGGTGAGATTGCAAGTCGATTATACATTAAGAATCTTGCAAAACACACCACAGAACAGGTAAAGAATACCAACTTGTTACAAAATGCTTTTCAGCATAATTAACATTGTTGGGAAATAAATTGTCTGCATAAAAAGTTCTTTCTCACATATTCAAACAATATATTTATTTTTAATTCATACATATTTCATATTTTTCCTTTTATTGAGTTTTTTTATTTTTGTTTACAGGACCTTGTTAATATATATGGAGGCTTTGTAAACTGGAGTGAAGAACTGGAGAAAAATATGTAGGCTAAAAAATTCAATGTACAATATAGCTCATGAACTTTACATATTATTCTATTAAATTAGCCAATTAAATAAGATAATTTGATATAAATGTCATTTTTTAAACACAGATTTGATATACGTTTGATGAAGGAGGGCAGAATGAAAGGACAGGCATTTATAACATTTGCCAATGAAAATTCAGCTCACAAAGCTCTCAAAGCAACCAATGGATTGGTACTCAATTCCAAACCTATGGCAGTGGTAGGTACACAATCTGACAGTGGAAGACTCGAAAACGTAGGGTACCCCCAAAATTGTTTAAAATTTTGTAAAACTACAACTGTATTTGTAAATGTTTTGATATTACTAAAACGCTATATTTACCACAAAACCACCTTTATCTTTGCATTTTTTATACATCTTTCCTTGAAAATTCGATGGAAAAATATTACCCAAAAATTGAATCCTTCAAAAATGTCTTTTTATTGGTGCATCTCATGTTTTAGTGACTGATTTACATTGATTTCCTCAAATTGTGGAAAATCCCATGTAAGCACAGCAAAAATTTACTTCATTTGATTGTGTTCAAAATGTTGGGTACCCTAATATGACCATAACTGTGATTTTAGTTTATACAGGTACTATTCATATTGTGTAATTAATATATTTGCTGAGGTTGACAAATTCATTTCCTGAGCACTTGTCCTCGGACATATGACTGTGAAATCACTTGCTTGACTTAGTATACTGGGTTTGATTTATTTCATTGAAGACACATCTCATTAGTGTCTGTTATAAGTAGAAGTTTGTGTCAAAAAGCGTACAAGGCAATTTATGCTCCACTGACATAACACATTTTTAGAAATTCCTATAAAATATTTACGTTGTGTCCAGTAAAAGCATTTGTCTAGTGCACTGTTGATTTCAATGCTATAATTATGCTATATTTCCCTTTTTCCAGCAATATGCAAGATCTGCAAAAGCAAAGGAACCTACAGAGAAATCTTCAAAGAAATGATTTCATCAGTTAATGATAGAGTTTATGAAGGTCACACTCAGAGAGTACAGCAAGAATATTTGAGAGAAATCGTGGTAGTGAGGTGTGCCGAGAGACGCCTCACAAGAACAGAAAGAAAATTATGATGAACAGATTTAACTTCTTGGACATCTTGGATGTCGGTGAAGCAGGGGTGTTTACATCAAAAGCATTGATCGTACACAAATGTCCACCAGGTTCTGACCTCATATGAAGCCAGCATGAAGGACAAAGTGTATAATGTATATCATAACAGTCTAATCCGAGGATATTCCACCTTTGTGTTCAATAAAAGTGTGTGCATTTGAATGAAGGATTTTTGTAGAGAATCATATGTATACATTTGTTTATGGATAACATACATGTACATATAAATAGCACTTTGAAAATTTCAGTTTTATTAATGACTTTTATCATATTCAATACCAGCTGGCGGTCAGACTGAGGAAAATGGATTGTTAAAAGGGAGGCTGATTCACTGAAAATTAACTACTGCTAATTAGTTTAATGTCCCTTTTCCAAATATTCTACGATCAGATGGTAATCAGTCAAAAATTTTTCGACTGATTAACTGGTTAATTATTAAAATATATTCACAGTAAAGATGAATTACTGCTTCAAATTTCATTGAATATTGCTTTGCACCCATTAGTCTGTAGACCACGTTGTCCGCTCAATATCTTGAGAACCATTCATTTGAACATAATGATATTTCATATGTTGGTTGGTTATGAGTAGAAGAGGACTGCTATTGATTTTCAAGTCAAGGGTCAATCCACTGTGTACAAAGGAAGATACTGTCCGCTCAATATCTCGAGAACTTTTCCTTCCTTAACAGACATCAAACTTGGTACAATGATACATGGTAAGGAGTAAATGACTCCTATTGATTTTGAGATCACATGATCAAGGGTCAAACTGGACATGGGAAGATACTATCCACTTAATATCTGAAGAACCCTTTGCTTGACAAACATCAAACTTGGTACATCATAAGGAGTTAATGAACCCTATTTTGGGTTCACATGGTCAAAGGTCAAGGATTAAACTGGACTTACAATTGTCTCTTTTTAAAAAAATCATTTGCATGATTAACACCAAACTTGCTAAAGAACTCTTTGCTTGACAGACATCAAACTTGGTACACTGGTACATATTAAGGAGCAGATGACCCCTATTGATTTTGATGTCAAGGGTCAAACTGAACATCATAAGGAAGATACTGTCCATTCAATATCTTGAAAGAAAACCCTTTGATTGACAGACATCAAACTTAAATTGGTACATCCCTAGGAGTAGATGACCCCATTGAATATTAGGTCAAAAGGTCACTGGGTGCAATGCAGTACTATACAATTGGTGTCCACCCAATATCTTGAATACTCTTTGTTTGATATTGATGATATTTCATACATGGGTTGAACATTGGTAGGCTATTGATTTTCAGGCCCACAGGTCACTGGGTGCAATGCATTAATCTGATTGTACAATTGGTGTCTGCTCAATATTTTTAGCACCCAGTTTTTGATAATATTTCTTACAGGGGTCAGTCATTGGCAGTAGATCAAGTGCAATGCAGTGCATTGTACAATTGGTGTTCACCCAATATTTTGAGAACTTTTTGTTTGATAATGATATTTCATACAGGGGTTGGTCTAACCTTCATTTTCAAGTCAAAATATCAAACAATATCACAAGGTGCAATTTAGCGCTATTATACAATTGGTATCCTCTCAATATCTTGAGAACATTTTGCTCAGTTGTTATATGATATTCATAATTATGTGGGTTGGTTTTGATTTAGGTCAAAGGTCAGCAGGTGCAATAAACGGTATCTGCCCAATATCTTGAGGAATACATGTTTTACAAACATTTTTTGTTATTGTTTTTTCTTTATTCTCTAGATTTTTTGTTTTCCAATGAAATATTTTATATTTATATTATGAGGTAGATGGTTCAAGTCATTAAATCTGCATGTCCATACACATGCTTCATTTTGATTGGATAATATCAAGACATCTACAACAATCTAATGAATTAAGGAAATGAGACGATATTCAAATCATATCTATAGGGTCATATAACAAAAGTCCCAAACGTGGATGTACATGCACTTGCATCGTCTTTTTGAATGTGCCATTCTATGAAGGACCTCAATTACCTTTTCTGTATTTCATCAAAATCTCTGAAAATTTATTTCCTGGGTGCATCTTAGTTTGATTTGGTCAAAAATTACTATTCAGCACATGTTTGGCAAATCACCATACCTTTCTTTAAAATGATGGAAACACCATGAAAAGGTTTTCTTTCATTTTTAGCTCACCTGAACCGAAGGTTCAAGTGAGCTTTTCTGATCGCTTTTTGTCCGTCGTCTGTCTGTCCGTCCGTCTGTCAGTCCGTCTCTCTGTTAAACTTTTCACATTTTTGACTTCTTCTCCAGAACCACTGGGCCAATTTCAACCAAACATGGCAAAAAGCATCCTTGGGTGAAGGGCTTTCAAGTTTGTTCAAATGAAGGGCCATGTCCCTTTCAAAGGGGAGATAATCACAAAAATGCAAAAATAGGGTGGGGTCATTTAAAAATCTTCTTAAGAACCACTGGGCCAGAAGAGCTGAAATTTACCTGAAAGCTTCCTGACATATTGCAGATTCAAGTTTGTTCAAATCATGGCCCCCGGGGTTAGGATGGGGCCACAAGGGGGGATCAAAGTTTTACATACACGTATATAGGGAAAAACTTTAAAAATCTTCTTCTCAAGAACCACTAAGCCAGAAAAGCTGAGATTTACATGAAAGCTTCCTGACATAATGCAGATTCAAGTTTGTTCAAATCATGGGGCCACAATAGGGGATCAAAGTTTTACATACAAATATATAGGAAAAATCTTTAAAAATCTTCTCAAGAACCACTGAGCCAGAAAAGCTGATTTTTACATGAAAACTTTCTGACATAGTGCAGATTCAAGTTTGTTCAAATCATGGCCCCCGGGGTTAGGATGGGGCCACAAGGGGGGATCAAAGTTTTACATACACGTATATAGGGAAAAACTTTAAAAATCTTCTTCTCAAGAACCACTAAGCCAGAAAAGCTGAGATTTACATGAAAGCTTCCTGACATAATGCAGATTCAAGTTTGTTCAAATCATGGGCTCCGGGGGTTGGATGCTCGGGGCCACAAGGGGGATCAAAGTTTTACACACAAATATATAGTTAAAATCTTTTTCTCAATAACCACTGAGTCAGAAAAGCTGATATTTACAAGAAAACTTTCTGACATAGTGCAGATTCAAGTTTGTTCAAATCATGGCCCCCCGGGGATAGGATGGGGCCACAAGTGGTGGGGGGGGGGGTCAAAGTTTTACATACAAATATAGGAAAAAGCTTTAAAAATCTTCTTCTCAAGAACCATTGGGCCAAAGAAGTTGACATTTACATGAAAGCTTTCTGACATAGTGTAGATTCAAGTTTGCAAAGGGTAGTTTGGGCCATAATAGGGACTAAGGTTTTACATGCAAATATATATGGAAAGTCTTCAGATATGGGCCAAGGTGACTCAGGTCAGCGATGTGGCCCATGGGCCTCTTGTTTGGCATTGACATTAAAATGGCTACAACTTCCTAATAAGACTAATATAAAATAAAATTTTTACTCTAGTTTATGATATGTCTACCGAATGGCATGAACAAAAATTCTTTAATAACATGCACTTGAATGTGTGTGATGTAATTTTTAACATCTAAAATCCATTAATCTATATCAAACATTTTTAGTTTTCCATGAAATGTGTTGAAATTCATGTAGATGTATTTTCAGACTCCTTACTAGTCTGGTGAAATTACTTTCCAGCACTCACAAGCATGTGCACTCAATTTTGATTGGATAAAACTTAAACACCTCTTATAAATGAGAGAAATGAAGTGACATGTAGAAGGAAGACACTTTACTTTTATTTCTCAATAGTAGAACATCTAGTTGCATAAATTTTCATTAACATATTTTAGAATCTTTATCAAATTTAGTAACACAAGACACCCAATGTGCCTTGATGCCTCAAACTAAAATGACGTTTACACTACATGCGTCTGGTTTCACAATGAGCCAAACTCATCTTTTTAAAACTCTCAGAATCTACATGTTCCTAATTTTCGAAGTACAGTGTATTTGTGAACATTGATGTAAGAAAACAATTCCAATGTATTGTTTTATTTCTTTCCTCCAGTTGAGGTGTTCATAGAATGTGTCAGTATTTAATGCCTCTGGGGATTTAAATGCATGAATTCCTGTGATCACCAACTGTAGCTGGTTTTGTGAGGGAGTACTTCCTGTGTCTGTTAACAGTCAATTCTAAAAACGGTCATTATCAACTTTAAAGGGTGCTCAGTATTATGAAAATCTCTGTACTCTAGTACATGTACCTCATTGACGGTAAACGGAGACAATGGACGTGGCTTGCGACGATACAAGTGGAAGTGGGTATGTTTTTTATCTATACTGTTTGTGAAAATTATGTCTCACTGAACAATCGGACAAGAAAAATATATGCAGCTAAAATAAAGTCTCATTAACTATAAGTGATCACCAGTAAACGTTGTGTATTGAGGTGACCTTCAATGGAACATCCATTTTCCAGTAGTCAATGGTTTTATTTCTCTAGTACGACAGAGAAGCAGTGTTCGACAAATCCCAGGAGCCCGATGCCCAGGAGCTGGTAAAATTGGAAGCAGGCATGAGGAAATTGCATACTTACAAGCCCAAAGGGCATGTAAATTCCAAGGTTTAAACCTCCTTATTTTTCATAACAATGTACTTTTGCTTTTGATTCGAATGATCAATCCATTCATAAGATGTTTCATTTTCCTTCGTGAATAATGTAATATATTAAATTAAATACCATCTATAGCATTAAATATACTTAAAGTGTTTATTTTATTCTTTCAAAGTGAAGCATAAAATTTTAACGACATCATTCTACTGCGATTTCCAAGAAACTCTTTTGTATTGGAGACACAAAAACTGTACAGATTGAAAAAAATGGTGACAATACATGTGGGTTTCCTTGGCATTGAAAGACAAATAAGAATAAAATTACTTAATAAAATTGTGGACATGTAAATATTTGTTCCGGCTAGTAGAATTAGTGGATATAAATGCCTGAAGGGCATGTGCTGAAAAAAAGATCTGAAGACTGGAGAAGCCTCGTGCATAATGTAATACAAAGTCTAAACTGTAAATAACTGATATTAAAAAGTGGACCTCATAAAAAAACATGATACATGTACTTTTCTGACTTTATTTCGTGCATTCTTAAAACTGATATTGAGTCAATAGTTTTCTTTTCATAGAATACTTGTTGCTGAAACAAGTATATTTTTTACCACTAAAAACACAATACATAATTGCCTATATGACACACATAAAACAGCTAATAACGTGATATCAGATCATCACAGAGCATTTGGCTTGGAATTTTGAGTCACTAGAGCCATAATCTATTTAATGTCCATAACTCCATATAAATTAACTAAATCTCTGAAAGGTAAAACCTGTCGGAGTGAAAATATACCCTATGCACTAAAATGTTTTTATCACATCTTCTGGACCATATACATGGTAGCACTCTTGCAGATCTGCACCCTAATGTTGATTATCATAAACTCTCATCACTCTCAGTTGCATGCAATTGAAATTCTCCTGATGCTTCGTCTCCATGCTCTTCCATTGGCAGTAAAACTACAAGAACAGGAATCCCATGTAAACAATAAAGAAACAAGAAATGTTTTAGAAGCATATAGCTTGTGTGTAGCAATATTGAAAAGGAAAATTTAGAATGTCTGTAATGATAGTGAAAATATGGGTTATCTACTAGTCAGGGGCAGTCACAATACTAACTTTAATTTCTTGAGATATTGAGCAGAAATTTCTATATAATCAGTCATTTGAGTCATGACCTTTGACCTTGTCACTTGAAAACCAATGATCTACACTTTAGGGGTGTACCAAGTGATGTCTGTCAAACAAAGTGTTCTTAAAATATTGAGCAGACAATATTTTATTAAATCCAGTTTGATGACTCTTAGACCTTTGACCTTGAGTTCTCAAAACCAATCAAGGTCATCTACTCCTGGTAGAACCATCATACTATGTTTGATGTTTGTAAAGCAATGAGTTTTTCAGATATAGAAAGGACAAAATCTTACTATGCCCAGTTTGACCTTTCAT
>NC_079165.1:64966585-65024208 GCF_947568905.1 Ostrea edulis
ATGCATTTTGGTTTTTTCCAACAACAAAAATGAAATTTAAAATTTAATCAAAGCATTTTCTTTTCTACATCTACACATGGTACTTGGTGTTTTTAAAATTACCTTTTTAGGGGCTTGGAGGTCTGTCTGGCAGTTCACGGGAGGGGAGGGGGTGAAAAAGGGTAACCCTGCACGAGGCAGATCCACTGATGGAGTGATGGGAAGAAGGCCAAAACTACAAAAATCCAACATGACAGTGCTGTCAATCTTTCCAACTGAATTTTACTCCATTTACCAGTTTCTGAACACATGCGCATGTACATTGTACTTTTAATACATTTATTCTTTGTGTAATATTTTATTTACAAATCAAAAACATTTCTGTGAACTTAAGTGTTTGGTGAAATAATTTTGATACATACCTCGGTGTAAGAGGACTATGGAACAGAGTTTTCTGAACACACTGGTCACTGATCATCACATTTTCTGTACGGGGTTTAACTTTCTTTTTTGTTCTTGGACAACCAAAGATATTGGGAGGTGCCTCAAGGATGTTCTCTGGGGTGACAGAGATCTGGGAAATGGTAGGTGTCTGGGGCTGAGGAGTCTAGATAAAATTGAACATCATTTTTAATACATTCTGCATAGAGCTTGGGAAGAATAATATGTGTGAAGGGCTGAATATTCAAGAAATTTAGGCAAGCAAAAATTTGAAAGACAACACACACTTTTATTATATACCCATCAATAATCTGTTTTGATACTGTTAAATTCACAGAGTGTGATCCAACTTTCCGGATCACCACACTGTGGTTTTCTGAATCCATATCATGTCTCTCTGAAACTTATGATGTCACAATGCATCATCGCAATGTTTTTTGCGAAAATATCGACCGTGTTACAAATTGTGTACACAAAAAATAATTTCACTTTGTGGTTGTGTTTTTGATCATTTGGAATACATTAAATATCTTATAAACTTGGATTTGAAAATACATAAGGAGGTATATAAAAAATTCATCATCATTACAGTAACTTGATCCAAAGAGTTGGATCATGTCTCGTTGACAGGTGAGGATCATCAGATCAAAAGACACTTTGCATCTCATTTGATCTGATGATCTGCGACTGTCAACTTGATGTGATCTGATTCTTTGGAGGAAGTTACTGTAGTAATAATATATATTCTTACTTCTAAAACATTTGTATCCACTTCTGTGCAGGCCTGAGAGCTGTCTGACACAGGAGTTAAAACATCAGAGACTTTGAGAATGGGGGCTTTCACTGTTGTTGAAGTTGTCATAGAACTAGGCACCTCTGTCAACTGCATGACTGGAGTAAACTGACTCTGGGTAGGAACTTGAAAGACTTGGCATGGATCAGATTTGTCACCTGTTAACCCAATGAAAAATGTACATTTATATGACAATCTGAATTCAACATATTATGACATCAATTCATTCAAATTGTGTCAAAAAATCTATTTCAAATGACAAAATGTTGTTGAGTAGAAGTATATATACAAATATAAACTTTTGTACAGTCAAACCTTGTTATCTCAAACTTGATGGTGTAGATAAAAACTTTGAGATATATGAGGGTTCAAGATATTGGGGTTAAAATACATAAAGAAAATGAATTTGGGACTTCCAATTCACTTTGACATATCCATGGTATTCGAGATATTAATGTTCGAGATACTAAAGTTCAACTGTATTTGATTATCAGAGTACTTACCTAGTGAACACAACCTTTCAAATGGTGACCACAACAGTGGGTTTAATTTAAGAGATTTCTTGTAACATTCCACTGCCTTTGAAATTCTCTCAGTTTTACTGAAAAGAATAAAATGTTAATATGTTTCACACTTACATAGGAGAGACACATCAAACATGAGTAATAATTTCCCTTGTACATTTGACCACAGAAGTTTAAAGGTTTTTCCTGACACTCACCTGAAAATAGCACCAAGAATAGAAAGTGCATGGCATGACATGCTACCAAATTCGTTCTCAATCTCATCTACATTTTTTGCCTTTGAAAACAGATTCCCAGACAAAACTTCTTCTGCTTCAGATCGCCTGAAATTTGTTTGTGCTAAACTGTACACATGTGTCAATAGAACAATTATCGAAAATATTCACAGTACGTAAACAAATTATCACATTTGTTACACAAGCAAGTTCCATCCATCAGAAATTCTATAATATGTATTTTATACTAAATTTTCTCAGTGATCAAATTTGTTGAAAAGAAATTATAAATGACATGGCAAATTTAAAACATTTACAATGAAACCTGTGTACAATCTGACAAACTCAACTTACTTTCCTATGTCCATACAACATCGTGCCATGAGGTATTTACACTGAGGGGTGGGGCATCCTTGTTTCTGGAGCAAACCATAGGCCTGCATTAGCTGTCCAGCTCTGTAGTAACATGTGGCAAGCAAGTACAGGGCTTCATTGTTTGACACTGGAAATTCAACAGTAAAACATTCACATTTAGACTGCTTTTTTATGTTGATAGTCCTTATTGTGCAATTCTATAATATAGTACATGTAAGAACTACCGGCTGCAAAATTGAACCAAAAAATATAAAACATCTTACAGAATACCAGTGTGCTGTGTGAAATCATGAAATGCAAAATACTTGCAAGCTTTCCATATTAAGTAATATGCAGTAATTACATGTAGCTTTATCATGTTTATATGTGAAACAATCTAATAATCAAAAACTTATACGATGTAATTTCAACTACTATATACCAAACTGCAGTATTAGTGAGTACACATATTTTTAAGTCATAATATAATCATTATACGAATTAAAATGATATGTTACAGAATTATCACATTTAATTCAATACATGTAAACACATGTTTATCAACTAATATCCTATATCAATCACTATAGCATCTTTATAACAAAAACATCCTAAACTTTTTGACCTAGAAGATATTATTCTTTCTTTTTACATTCAACTGTGAATTAGCAGTTGATCTTCAATAAATCTTTAACAGTCATAGAAAACCCCAGAAAACAAACCTTCAGCAAATAGTCTCTCTGCCAGGAATATTGCATCAGCATAGGAATAGTGATTTAACGAATCCCAAATAGCAGCCTACAAATTGTACAGATAAGTCATATTTGTGTATTTAAAAAGCATTGATTAGGCCAACATAAAATATAAAGGTTTCCTATTTCACTTCCAAAGAAATTATGTAGGGTAGGTAGGTAACACATTTTACTGTATCAAACCATTTTATTTGAAATCTTAGTTTTTGATACACTTTCAATACAGGTCTTAGGCTATATTCATTACAAATATTTTTCACACATTTTGAAGATCAATAGTAGTTAAAATGTAAATCAGAGAAACTTGAATGCAAAAAAAAAAAATCTAGTTTGAAAATTCGAGATTTTCATTTTCTTTTATATATACATCGTCAATAAATTATTTAGGGTCAGCAGCAAAAAGGAGGAAGGGTTGGGAAACCGGAAACACACATATCTTTTATTTAGGCCTTATATAAATCACAAAGTGAATTCATAATTTGCCAGGTCCATGATGGAAAACCATCCAATATCAGAAATCAAAGATTTGTCTCATGGATGGATTTTCAAATCTATCCATCCTAACAATCACAATTCTCTGGATGGTTTCGCTATCCAATAGGTAAGGGAACCTTTCTCCCATAAAATGGATACATGTATAGTTTTCTTTAGACTATTCATAAAGTGAAATCAAAACTAAAAATAAACAATTTATGGTCTCAGTGGTGTCAAACCTTGTTCACAGATAGCATAGTCAAAGAGAATGGCATTATCAGGGTTGTAGTCATACTTATGTTACCAAATGTTGCTGTTTTCCCACAGGTTAGCTCTAAAGTTGTTGAGAAAACATCTACTTGTAATTTATAATGGAATTAATCTGAGATTCTTCTGACTCTTCACCCCTTGCTTTTACGTGAGGGGGAGAGTCAGAGTAGAGGACATACTGAATTAGGAATTTGGCGACACCAGCTTGTGTCACTTATATATCTACATTTTCGATAAATAAGCTTACTTTAAAGAAAAATACTGTGACTAACATTAAGATTACTCCACTGGATACTTGGATACTTGATAATTATTGTAAAATGATGCAAATGAATAGTCAATTTGAAAATGTGATTATAAAATTCTTACTGATGAAGTCAGTTGCCATTTTTTGATGACCGTAATATATACTACAGTCATCAGCTTGTATATCATTTTGGAGAAAAATCTTTAAAGAATAAATTTATATTGGATAAAGGTATGTAAATAGCTAGCAGATATAATACAAACATCTGATGTGGACTGGGGTGTTTTGAATGTCCTCCATTGTGCTGTTATATATATACTGTATATTTTAATAGTATGTCATGTGTATATAAAATAATATGTGACAGACAAGTCCATGTGATTAAAGTTTGCAGCTGTTCATCAAAAGTAACCAGTAATACCGAGCGAAGGTCTGTCCGCGAAGTAAGGCTCTAAAGGTAACACGTATGTCAGAGAAAAAATGAGAAAATCAACAAATGAATAGAGAAAATCTCTACATACGTTCACTGAAAATTTTGTGATCCATATGGGCGCCACCATTTTGTTTTGTTCATTAGTTGTTTCTACAGTTATTTGTGTTTTAATTTTGAATGACAAAATTACAAGACTGATGTGTACTTTTTAATCAAACATTCAGTTTGTTAGAAATGAATGGTATAATTATCAATGTTAGAGATTTTAGCCGATCATCGAATAGAAAAACAGTAATACGACTAAACAGAAGAACGAGTTCATGAGCTTCTTTAAATAAAAATATATGATATATCTACTCTTACTGTTTTAAGACCTTGAATTTATTAGTTAATTTTGTTTAGTTTTAGATGTCTTTTGAATTGCAAACGAGATGTATTGTTGTTATTTATATTTAGTTTGATTTGAAAGAGAGAAAAAAGTTGAGGCTAAATGTGACGTCACAATGCAGGGTTTACGTTGGCTAGTGTTATATTCCCCAAGGTAAACAAATAGATGGATCCTGTAGTTGTCCTCATATATATTCCCCCTTTCATATTTAAATGCTATTAGGCATTTAACGCAAGGGGAAGTTCATAAATAAAATAAATATTATAAAGTGAATTCCAATTTACCGTTCTTACTCAAATTCTGAACGCCAATGACCATTTCACAGGTTGGGAACACTTTTCCTATAGAGAGATCTTCTCGCTAAATGGCGATTATCCCTCTTCAGTGAGAAAGTATTAAACATTACCATAAACTGGTGTTTTGGTGTCTTTATTGAAAATAATGGCAAATCCCGTGCACTGTTGAATAAGTGCGACACACACTCAGCATAACGCGAACTGTCTCTATTAAATTTAGAACACAGTCAAGAAATTTCATATGAATGTTGCTGCAAAAGAGGGAAGGATTCTGAAATCCAATGCACATCGTGAGTGTTTTTGTTTAGAGAAATATATTTGCAGAAGTATCAGACATTTCAGCACTTTTTCTTCTTAGAGATGTACTCCACAGTCGGGTGTTTTTCTCGGTTGTACAGGGTATATTTACTCACGCTATAGAGGGATAATTGCATTTTAGCGATAATATCTTGCTATAGGGGAAGTGTTCCCAACCCGTTTCATGCTTTGCTCGGTCCAACTGTATATATTACATTAACACATATGTCATAATAGCTTATCAAAGACAGATGGCCTATCACTTAGGCTAGTGAATGGACTTCAAACAAAACACATTTCTGGAACTAGCTAACTATTTAATTTATAGTTGCTTGTACTTATTACAGATTGTTCAGTAACTGACTTAAACATCACTTCAAACCGACAATGACTTCTAAAAAAAAACTATCTGATGGTCTGCGAAAAATTACAGCTTCCATTCTTCATTTTAACAATACCCATACCTACATTTATCGATTGTTTGACATCTCAGCTTCGTTATTACACGAATTTTGAACTTCTCCTCCTCAAACGTGTAGAAATTCAAAATCACAAAAATTTCTAGGTTTAGGAATTATCAATAAGTAAGCTTCATTGGGACAAAAAAAGTGCAAGAAAATTACCTTAACAGGCTCCAACAACAACATTTTCATTCGTTACTGATATCATCCGCCATTTATTATGGGAACTTCCGAGTAAATGTCACGTGACTTTTATAACTGTGAAAACCAATTAGAGCGGAGTTGATCGTTTTCAAATTTTGCATCTGAAATAGAAAAGAAACAAACAAAAAAGAAACGAAAATGTAAAAGGACCAACAACAAAATAAAACAAAAATACCCCCCCCCCCAAGTTAACATTGACCAGTTTAAGTAGTAAGTAGGCAACTTTTTAAGAATTGGCTGAAAGAAACCTTTTAATTAAAGACAACTAAATCGCCATAAAAATACCAGATTTGCACAGCAGGTGCCCGTTTCATTCATCAATACCTCATGCACATAATGATTGGAGCAAGATAACTGAGTAACTGGTGATTTACTTCCCCTTGGGACCACAGGCACCTGCATGATGTGTGGGTAGCTTGTATGGATCTTTTATGTACATACCCCCCCCCCTTTTTTTTTTTTTAAATACAGAACCAATAATCTATCCAAAATATGTTATTTCCCCCATTGATCACCCTCACAAGTCGTTATGAGTAGTCAGTTTCTACCTTCTGTAAGCTTTTGAGATGACCGCCATAGTATGTAGCGCCAAATTAACATAAACTCAAATAATTGAAGATATCTTCACTTATTTGAAGATATCATCAATTCAATTATTGCTCTCTTTAATTGAATTAATGCGCGCATTAATTCAATTATTACTATCTTCAATTCAATTGATGAGAGCATCAATTTAGTAGAACTATTGCTTGCAATAATTAATTTAGAGCCCGGTATAAATAATTTGATGATCTCTTTAAATTCAATTGAAGATATCTTTAAATCATTTACAATGCTTTTGTATAGGAATTAATGCGCGCATCAATTCTTTTAAAGAGAGCAATAATTCAATTAAAGATATCATTAATTCAATTGTGGATATGTTGAATTGAAGATATCTTTAATTATATAGTTGCTCTCTCTAAAAGAATTATTGCTTTTCTTCAAATGAATTAAAGATATCATTAATTCAATTTAAGAGAGCAATAATTGAATTAATGCGAGCATTATAAATCAACTATTGTTCTCATCAAATGAATTAATGCGCGCATCAATTGAATTATTGCTCTCATCAATTGATTTAATGCGCGCATTATATCAATTATTGTTCTCTTCAATTGAATTGTAGCGCGCATCGATTCAATTGTTGATATCATTAATTCATTTAAAGAGATCATTAATTCAATTAAAGCGGGCATCAATTTAGCTGAAGAATTGATGCTATCATCAACTCAATTAATGCGCGAAATAATTCAGAATTGAAGATATCATTAATTATTTGAAGAGATCATTAATTCAATTGTTGCGCGCATCAAATGATTTGATGATATCTTCAAATAATTGAAGATATCTTCAATTATTTGAGTTTATGTTAAGTTGGCGGTCCATACTTGTGAGATACTGATATACACATCATAGGCGGATCCAGGAATTTGTGAAAGGGGCGAGGTCTATCACTTGATCTATAAGCTATTTTTCACACAATCTCCACCCCCACCCATTTATACCTTTTTGCTTGTGTACATAACATCTTAGGGAGATCTTGAGACAGTTTATGCATGAAAATGATTTGTTAATTCACTACTTGTTTCCCAAATTCTAGTCATTGAATTGTTATCGCTATACTCAGACCTGATTTGAAAAAGAAAAAGAAAAATATTGTGAAAAAGCTGATTTAAAGGTTACTCCCAATAGGTCATGGGGTCTGGGGGCCGCCTAGTCCCCCAGAAGCTCTGTGGTAAATGGTACAATATCCTGCATTCTTAGCATTTCCTGGCACTTCTTTTTCACTTTTAAATTGTCTGCTTCTTAAACAAAACTTTCATGTTACATATACTTTTTAAGAATTCTTAAGTGATACTTGTATGATGTACCTGACGAGAATATCGTAAATATATATCAGTGTTTCGTCTTATCTATCGTGGAATTAAATGATATACTGGTGTTCATGAATTTGGATGATGCTATTACATGCAAATATCAACCGTTCATATCATTTCGACGCAAAGTCTCATTAAAATTGAATAAGTTTTTTTTTGGTCCGCAAAAAAAAAAGGGGGGGGTCCGAACCTCTTGGACCCCACCCCTCTCTGGATCCGCCCTTGCACATGTAAGGTCTATACAAGCTATCCACACTTATTATGATTTCTGTCTTTTTCATCAGTGAAGGCACGTATGCATCGTCGCTAGCCACGGTTACTGAGTCCGCTAGTACCTATCCTACTAGTGTCAACGGAGTCAATAGGCTTGGCTTGCGACGACAGCACTTATGGTACTTTTCAATAAATAACTTTGTAGAAAATCATGATATTTCCGTAAAAACGGTTTCATTAGAAAGAACAATGATGAAATTTGTTATTTAAATCAGTTATTGATCCTTACTTTATGTACTAACATTTTTTAATTGCTAATTATTTCATATGAACGGGATCTTTGATTTTATGAAAATATTAAAATTAAATTGTCGGTACTATAATGGGATCTGCATCTGGTCAATTATGGTATCCTTGTAGAGCCCTTTGATTACGCTTATTAAGATTAAACCTAGTTGATATTCCCACGTAATCAGTGTTTAAGATAATCACCCTCTAATCTGTCAAGGGTTGAGCGTATAAATTTTCTCGTTCTTCAAAGCAGGGGTACCACATACATAGGAAGACTAAATTCTGTTTAAAAACAAAAAATAAGACTGAAATCTGGATGGGCAATATGACATTTTAATCCTTACAAGAAACATATCTAAAATATTTCCTTAATTTTGATTCTGAAGAAGATGTAAGCTAAGTATAGTGACATTGAATAACAAGTACTCAACATGCCCAATATAATAAGACTATCTAATTAATGACAAACTAATACGCAGGACAGAACACATTTTTTTGAGGGGGGGGGGGGGGTGATCAACGCTGTAGAGAGCCGGCAACAGAACATGGTGAGGATCACGCCCCAGGCCGCCAGTTTACCTGATAAATATAGTATCACAATTTGTGAAACTAGGATTAACAATTGTGAACTATAGTTAACGAATGTAAATTATAGTTTACAAATGTGAATCTGTATTTATCAGCAAAATCTATCGTTAACGTTTATTTAAAGACAGATAAACTTGGATTAGCATTTGTAAACTATAGTTTACAACCGTTAAATATAGTTTTACGGATGAAAACTATAGTTAACGAATCGTTAACTATAGTTTACGGTCCGTAAACTAGTTTACAGTCGATAAACCTAGTTTATCAACTGTGAAACTATGTTTAGCTCATTTTTGTGAACTCGGCGCATTAAATGACTATAAACTATATCTTACAAACCGTAAACTATCATTTACATTCGTTAATAATCATTTAGACCTGTAAACCGTAGTTTACAATCGTGAAACCGTATTTATCAGATAAACTATGTTTTGCAATCGCTAATGATTGTTTTCTTGTGAAACATAGATTATCTGTTAACTACGGTTTACAGATGTGAAATATAGATTAACGTCGTTAACTATAGTTTACGGTCCGTAAACTATAGTTTACAGTCGATAAACCTAGTTTATCAACTGTGAAACTATGTTTAGCTCATTTTTGTGAATTTGGCGTGCCATAGAGGGGACTGTCGAAATAAATTATTTCTTTAATTGCTCTCTCTAAAAGAATCGAAGTGCGTATTTTCCGTATACAACAATGTAAATGATTAAAAAATATCTTCAATCAATCTAATTAATTAAAATTAGATCCTTTGATCCGCTCGTGTGAACGTATATCGCTACACCTTCTTGTGTAACGATATACGTGAGCGGATCATAGGATCTAATTTTAATTAGATTGATCTTCAATTGAACTAAATTAAGGGATCATCAAATCATGGTATAAGTTATATATCGAGCCCCAGATTCAATATTTTGCGATCACTACTTCCAACACATCACTGCACACATCAATTGAACTGATGGGAGTATTATCTAAATTAATGTGCGCATCAAAGCAATCATTGTTCGTATTTTAAAAATTCAATCAATGCGCGCAATAATTGAATTGATGCGCAAATAATTGATTTTATGTGCGCATTGATGATATTTTCAAATGATTAAAGAATTCTTGAATATTATTTGAGTTTATGTTAATTTTACGCTCCATACTACAGATGAAGACCAACACCACTGTCCAATTACCAGTCACAGTTGGTGGTGAGCCCATCAAAGAAGTTGAGTCTTTCATCTACCTGGGGAGTGTGATGGACAGACAGGGTGGCACAGACCGCGACATCAAGTCAAGAATCGGAAAGGAACGAGCAGCGTTTACCATGCTAAAGAACATATGGGCCTCAAAGAACATACGCATTACTACCAAACTGCGGATCCTCAACTCCAATGTTAAGTCCGTCTTGCTGTATGGAGCAGAGACATGGAGAACAACCCTGCAGAAGATCCAGACATTTTACAACACCTGTCTCAGGCGCATCTTCAACATCCGATGGCCTGAAAAGATCACAAATGAAGAACTATGGAAGAGAGCAGGGCAGGAACCCATAGACATACAAATCAGACGTAGGAAGTGGGGCTGGATTGGACACACCCTAAGGAAGCCACCTTCCAGCACCACACGCCAGGCCCTGACCTGGAACCCACAGGGTAAGAGAAAGAGGGGTCGTCCAAGAAACACCTGGAGGCGTGACTCGGAGGCAGAATTGAAGGCGCAGGACGTGACCTGGCACGACGCAGCAAAAGCAGCCCAGAATCGTGTTCGTTGGAGGACTGTCGTAGATGGCCTATGTTCCTCACGGAACGACAGGCCTAAGTAAGTAATACTACAGAGCCCAAGTCGACGATTGATGTTCCGCCAAGGTATAAAAAAAAAAAAATGATAAGAAGAATAATAATTAACACTACTTAAAACGATAATTATTTTATCAAATAATTTATGGCTCGACTCCAAGTCTGTACAGAAAAATTTAATCATACCTTAACAAGGACCGCAAGAATTTTGTAGAATTGTTTGAATTATCTATATTTACAGTAAGTAAGTAAGTAATTTATTTCTAACCTTCGGCCCAGAGGGCATACAAAGTCTACAAAGTTCATATACATAAATCATAAAAGAGTGATTATTCAAAAGATAGATGAAAAATAAAATTTTCTTAGTAATGAACAGCTATATATGTAATTGGCAATTTTTTCAATAATATTGTTACATTCGTTGCTCATAAGCCAGATAAATTGTTGTCTATTACACAGGTTTATAAAATTCTTGCACAAAATGCCCATGGACCCTATGAATGGTTCTCTTAAGTGTTGGTATGCTATGCAGTCAAATACAAAATGGAATTCATCTTCTACACAGTCAGACTTGCAGACAGTACATTTTCCCTCATTTACATGTGTTTGTGTGTAACGTCCAGTTTCAATAGCCAAAGAATGAGAACTGATTCTGAAATTTGTGAAACATTGAAAAACATGAGGATTATGAATTACATGAAGGACTGTCAAGATCATTTTTCGTTGCAAAATTTCGTGGATATGATTTCTGTGTTTTGAAACATCATAAAAGTTGTTATTATGGTCTTGAAATTTGTGGGTTAGGGTTATTCACCAAATTCATGAAAATATCAGGGACATTTCGGAATTTAAAGTCTTTCACGGAGTTGTTTTATGCATTACACACCAAGGTTAACTTTCACTTTCAATATGACTATCGGAGGAACTTGCTTAGTTAAACTTACAATGTAGTAAGCTTAGTAAGCCAATAACTTGTTAGAGGATGACTTTACTCCATCTATCTGCCAGTGAAAACCTCTCAACATGATGACCATAGAAAGTGACGACGATCTACAAGCGGATGAAGGTAAATGCATTCTATCTTTGACACAATGTTCCTTCTGCAATTCTGTTTAATCATGAAATTATGGTAAATTTTATCATTGGTGTTAGAAGTAAACTAGAAAAAGGAAGGAGGGAGATCAAGAAAGTAAGGCAGTTTGTCTGGGAGCCACCAAGAAACCCCAGGGGGTTCAAAGCAACAGCCTGGTGGCCAACAGCTGGTCAAGGGTTTAGGATATATAATTCTTGGGTAAAAGAGAATTTCAACTTTAAAAAGTCCTACTGATAGATATATCACACTACATACAAAATCATCCTATTTTAATCCTATTAAAGTCATTTTTAAAATTTGACACAGTTCAGTTTAGAGGAATCAATCAAATGAATAAGAGTACCGCCAATGGTGACACAATAAGCGTGTAAAAAGCTAATATACAGTGTTTTTCTTACACCATGGTTTGTAGAACTTGGCCTCAGGTAGTATCAGCAATCATAAGGGTGTGACAAACTTCAGTTTCTTTTCAAATTTCATCATGCATAAATAGACAAATTATGTACTCTCTATGTAATATTTTTGCTAATTGGCATATTATTAAGGTGTACGTGTACCAAGTTTGATAGTCCTAGCCCCAATTGTTCAGTCTGTATCTTGCTACTACGACACTTACCTGTGACCTTGAGAAACAGTAGGTATCCTCCACTTGGCATATTAAGATGCACGTGTACCAAGCTTGACGGTCCTAGCCTTAACAGTTTGGTGATCAAATACACCAAGTTGTAATATTCTGGATCTTACGTTTCAGTTTGCATCCCACCTAAAAATGTTTTCCTACTAAGCGATACTATAACCTTGACCTTTGACCTTCAAAAGCAAAAGGGCATCCTTCACTTGGCATGAGGAGTATGTGTACCAAGTTTGACAGTCCCAGTCCCAATAATTCAGTCTGCACAGTATTCTGCCTACAAGGTTTACCTATTAACTGATGCTACAACCTAGACCTTTGGCATCTGACCTCGAAAAATAATAAGCACCTTCCTCTCATCATGGTTATCAAATGTACCAGTTGCAATATCCAAGACCTTATGGTTCAGTCTGTATCCTGCCTACATGGTTTTTCTACTAAGTGATACTGCGACCTTGAAAAACAATAGGCATCTTTCTCTCATCATGGTGATAAGATGTACCAAGTTGCAGTATCCTGGAGCTTATGGTTTGGTTTGTATCCTGCTTACAATGTTTTCCTACTAAGTGATACTGTAACCTTGACCTTTGACCTAAAAAAACAATAGGCATCTTCCTCTCATCATGGTGATCAAATGTACCAAGTTGCAATATCCTGGAGCTTATGGTTCGGTTTGTATCCTGCCTACAAGGTTTTCCTACTAAGTAATACTATGACCTTGAGCTTTGATTTTTGACCTTAATTAGGCATCTTCCTCTCATCATGGTGATCAAATACACCAAGTTCTAATATCCTCAGGCTGGAGCTTACAGTTCGGTGATCTGTATCCTGCCTACAAGGTTTTCTTACTAAGTGATACGTCCTTGACCTTTGACCTCAGATCTTGAAAAACAATAGGCATCTTCCTCTCATCATGGTGATCAAATGTACCAAGTTGTAAAATCATGGAACTTAAGGTTTGGTCTGTATTCTGCTCACAAGGTCTGGACAGACAGACGGACGACGCCATACCATTATTCGTCTCGTCTTTGACGGGCGCATAAAAAAATGGCCTTAGAAATATTCTCATTATCTTTTAATGATTTTAGTTATATGACCACCTATTGTAGAGATATAGCAATTTTAACACAGTTTAATTTAAGGGTACTTAATTTTTTTTTGACGGTAATGTTAGATACATGTATGGCCTTCCTACTACTCCAGCATGCTAGAAGTTCACGGTGAGATACTTTGACTTGGCACCGCAGTATATAAGGGACGTTAACCAAGGCTCTAACTTGTTGGGAGTAGCCTTCCTACTAGCTATGGCTAGTGGGTTAACACTTTAGCTGGAATCTGTACTGGACTGTCATGACAGAGGTCCTAGGTTCCATCCTCAGCAAATGCATAAAACAGTCTGCTGCATTTGGTGCCCACGTTGGGACTCAGGTACTTTCTGGCGGGTGAGAGTGATTGCCCTTAGAACTTCACCCCACAAGTATTGGCACTTTTGGAGAATCAGAATGCCTCTCTTTCTGGAATGGGAGTCGACAATATGGTAGTTTTAGATAATAGGTCTTACTTCTAGCTTTGGCTAGTGGGTTTTTCCTTTAACTCAGTTGGAAGAGATCACTGGACTATCATATCAGAGGTCCTCAGCAAAGGTGTAAAACAGTCTCTGCTACAGTACACCTCATTGATATACAGTGGAGCCTCGTTAATCCGGACGCTTTGGTTCACAGCAAAATCGTCCGAATAAATGAAGCGTCTGGATAACTGAATCGCATATTTTCTAAGCAATATGCTTACTTTTTTGATGCGTAGTGAATTAAACACATTCTAACATTGGATTTAACCATTTGCATTGGTAAATATCTAGCCATGCGCACCTATTATTTTCATGATGCGATAATAACGGAACTCGGATGAAACCAACATTTTGGGTACATACAAAATTTAATTGTCATTTTCCTTGAAATGGTAATTTTCTCACTTCTACCCAGAGTTTAAAAATTCGCAAGCAATAAAGTCCTACAACATTGTAACAAGAATCAATCGTACACAGGTACATTCTACATGCGTGGCATTCTAAACATTAAAAACTTACTACATATACATGTGCATGAACATACATGTATATTTCACGCCAATCAAGTGCAGTATAAAATTCAGAATCTAGAAGTATAATCTACACTCTTTAGATTTGAATAAACCAATATCAATTTACGAATCAGCTAGTACAATTGATAGGTGTAGCAGTTCAAAAAAAAAATATCATTACGGCATAATGTTTAATCTATTAATACTATTAGGCTATTGATCAAGACTATAAAATAATATGCTACAGATTTATTTACAAAATTCAACACTATACACGCAATACAGATCTTATGTGCAAATATTGGCAATGCAATGTCTCGATCGGCACGTGCTATTTACCTGACATAACACCACACACCACCTAATTAAAGGGAGGTGTTGTTAGGGTACACTGTAATTGCTTCAATTAGACAGTTTGGCTCGTTTTCTTTATAATTCACGTCTTGGTAAAATTGTCCAACACAGACCTTCCCTCAAAAAACTACCATCCAGATTAACGGTACAATTTTCAATGCATTTTAACGTTTTGTAGTAAATATAATGACCGTCCAGATCTGGAATGCGAATTTCCGGATTAATGATGCAAAATTACGTATAAAAATTTTGTTCCTTAGAAAAATCGTCTGGAAGATGAAGCATCCGGTTTAATGGCGTCCGGATTACCGAGGCTCCACTGTATATATATATAAGAGTGATTTTTTAAATAATTCAACTGATTAATTTGTAAAATCATGACAGGAAATGCTGACATTTCTGAAGTTATTGTTTTGTTTTCATCCAAATCAAGGACCGGCTGTAAAAGAAGCTTTTGAAGGGGAAAAAATGGTTTTTGTATGAAATATATATTAGGAAATACTTTCTTGGGGAACTCACTTTTGTCGTACAACTGCACCAGAGACATATAAGTGAGATGAGCAACTCCTTACCACTTTTACAAGATGTGTCACAGTCCCACATCCCACCTAGAAATTTTTTGATTTCCATTCATTAGGTTGATAAATTGATGCTAAATTAAATTTATTTCATTCCTATCAAGAATTTGAATTTATTTCAACAAGTTTTGAAATGATTTGATGATTGACAAATTAATATAATATTTACAAGAAAATTGGCAGATTGTAAAAATTTCTTGAAATCTCACTGATTTTGGGTCATGCTTCACATTTTGAAACATCATTTTCATTTTACTTTGATGTGAAATATCTTAATATGAAAATATTATGTCATAAGTGTTTTAGTGATAGGATTTGGAAGGTTTGAACTTGATATACATGTGTATATATGATTATGCAGCGATTTTTTTCCTTATATAACTGGTACCGATAAACGGTACCATTCCCAATGCCAAAAACTGTTGATTTTTCCCAATTTTGAGACTAAAAATTCCCAAGTTACTTTCCGAAAAATAGACCGCTCACATCGTAATTTACTTAGTCTGAAACGTTGTACAAGTTAACTAAAATGTTCACTTCTGGTATTAAATCGAAAGTACAGATCATGGCAGTGCGCATGTTTTGTAGAGCTACAGTGATTCTTAAACAATCCAATAGCAAATATTACCGTAAAAAGTTTGTAAAGAGATGAATAGTTCTTGTTTTGTTCTCTTTTTATACGCCCGTCTTAAGACGGGACGTATTATGGTATGGCGTTCATGTCCGTCCGTCTGTCTGTCCGTCTGTCTGTCCGTCTGTTAGCTTTTTCGTGTCCGACCCGTAACTTAAATACTACAAGGCCTAGAATCATCAAACTTTGTCTGTAGATACATCTTGGGTAGAAGGTGTGTCGCACATTAAAACCAGGTCACTGTGACTTTTCATTAAGAAGATATCCGTCTGTCCGTCCGTCTGTTAGCTTTTTCATGTCCGACCCGTAACTTAAATACTACAAGGCATAGAATCATCAAAATTTGTCTGTAGATACATCTTGGGTAGAAGGTGTGTCGCACATTAAAACCAGGTCACTGTGACTTTTCATTAAGAAGATATCCGTCTGTCCGTCTGTCTGTTAGCTTTTTCGTGTCCGACCCGTAACTTAAATACTACAAGGCCTAGAATCATCAAACTTTATCTGTAGATACATCTTGGGTAGAAGGTGTGTCCCACATTAAAACCAGGTCACTGTGACTTTTCATTAAGAAGATATCCGTCTGTCCGTCCGTCTGTTAGCTTTTTCATGTCCGACCCGTAACTTAAATACTACAAGGCCTAGAATCATCAAAATTTGTCTGTAGATACATCTTGGGTAGAAGGTGTGTCGCACATTAAAACCAGGTCACTGTGACTTTTCATTAAGAAGATATCCGTCTGTCCGTCCGTCTGTTAGCTTTTTCGTGTCCGACCCGTAACTTAAATACTACAAGGCCTAGAATCATCAAACTTTGTCTGTAGATACATCTTGGGTAGAAGGTGTGTCGCACATTAAAACCAGGTCACAGTGACTTTTCATTAAGAAGATATGGCCATATATGGCAAAAACTTGTCCGGCTCATAACTTGAAAACTATTAGACCTAGAATCACCAAAATTGGTCAACTAATGCATCTTAGGTAGAAGGTGTGTCACATCCTACTTTAAGGTCACTGTGACATTTAATTAAGTTGATATTAAAAAAAAATGTTTTAATGGGTACAATCTATACTGTTAACAATATGTGACAGGCGTATCATGTGCCGTGGCGGTGCACTTTATTTTATTTTCTTTTAGTTAAAATCATTTGCTGAAACATTTGTAGAAAATTCCCAATTTGTTCGATTTTGGCGCTATTTTTCCCAATCGAATGGGTACCGGTACCAGTACCAGTGGGTAGAAAAAAATCGCTGTTATGAAGATGGTATACATAATCTAAATCACTGTGCATTTTTACCTAGTAAGTACCACAGGTTGCGAAATATAAGATTTAGGGAAGTTGCTAATGTGTTTTATATACATCATGTATGTCTCTAAGGAGCATGCACTGCAGAGTGGGCCATTGTTTGTAACTATAGTCTCAGAACACGCACAAATTCATGCAAAATATATGCATCAAATACTAGCCAAATTAATCTAACTGTACATTAAACAACAGAGGGTAACACTGTTTGACGATGTGATTACTGTGACTAGAGACATATTTAGATTGCAATATGTTTGCTGAATTACTTCCCTTTCTGGGATTATCAGAGGTCAAATAGGAAAAAATTAATTCCTTTTTTATAATTCAATACCAAATACCTGAACTCACCACTAGAATATATGAGATTGCTTGCTTACCTAGGGGTTTCCCCATATCAGGGGAGTGTGATTGGTTGGTTGTATATTGTTTAACATCCCTATTGAGAATTTTTCACTCATATGGAGACATCACCATTACTGGTAAGGGGCTGCAAGATTTTGGACTATGAATGGCGCTGACAGCCTTTTAGCAGGGAGGGGTCTTTATCGTGCCACACCTGCTCTGACACAGGGCCTCAGTTTTTGAGTTCTCATCCGAGGGACCGCTCCATTTAGTTGCCTCTTACAACAAGCAAGGTGTACTGAGGACCTATTCTAACCTGGATTTTCATGGGATAAGGGGAGTGTGACAGTTGAAAGCTATTTACTAGTATGTAGAAACAAAGTTCCAAAGATACTGACTGAAAATCTGGAAATGCCAGAATGGGAAAAAATTGGATTTTCTTTGTGAGATGGTTTCTAAGAAACCTAGATTAACTATCGATATGCATATTGTGTAGATGTATTTCATATTTATGTTCTTTTTTATTGCATCATGTTCTTTGTGAGCCAATCTGTTGCATGTTGTTATAACCAAAACACATTTGGAGTAATTTTCTGATGATCCAAAATAATAAAAACTTAATGACATGTACGACAGCTGTGGCAGACATGTATACTGTTTTTACTTAATTGTTACAACAATTGGAATGCACTTGTAACACAACTGTATAGGTTAATTTGAATTTCAAATTGAAGGAATTCCATTTTAACTTTATAGCCTCTAGCTCTCTGTATGTGCCTCTCTCTCTCTCTCTCTCTCTCTCTCTCTCTCTCCACACCTACACCCCCTCATACTCCTCTCACCCCAATGTAATGAACAATCTGATACAAGTTCAATACCACATTCTTTACTATGACCAATTGGAAGTAAAAAAAATATTTAAGGAAAATTATTTCTAATTTTATTTTCAGGCTCCCTTTTGATTAAAGAAGAAAACCCAGAAAGACCCATTGGAATCAGGAAGATAAGTGAGAAAGCAATGGGGCCTGTCAGCATGGTCAAGGTAAGGCAAAATGTTCTTTTGTTATCTAAGCAGTTAATATCAAATCTTCAAATGCATTTGCCAGGTACTCAGTAAATGAAAATTTCAGCTGGAATTTACAAGTGTTGTAACCTTAACAAGACCAAGTTTGGTTGTGAACTTTTGTCAGTCCATATCAGAGCTCAACTGAATCTTATGATATTACGTGCATTTAATGAAAAGTACATGTAATTCCACATTAATGTATTAATACAGTAACAAAGAATATGGTTACGTTGATATAAATTATTATATAATTATATATAATGATATAAATTGGGCTTATAGTTTTTCTGAGTAAATTGAGTTATGTTGTGCTATAAACAATACAACAGTTTTTTTTAAAGACACACAGGCATTTATAGTGATCACTTCGCTAATGAAGTTTTGAGATATATTGGAATTTTCCTGTCCATCAGTAGACATTGTTTGAGAAGAGATTTCTTGCACTGTATATTCAAAAAAAAAAAATTCCAATATTTTGTGGGCATGTTTTATATTATGTAAACTTGTGCATCTGATATTTTTTGACTGATTCAGTTATGAATTTGTGAAAGTATGGCTATTGTAAGATTGTTATTTTTATGATTATGCCCACTTGAAAAAGGGGGAATATTGGTTTACACCTGTCAGTATGTTGGTCGGTCAATATCTTAAGAACCCTTTGCTTGACAGACGTCTTCCATGGGAGATGGAATACATAGTTGAAGTATTTTACATTCTTTGGACAATGCACAATGGAGATTGGTAGAAAATGTATGATGTGAAAATTCTAATTTATTTCATTGATTGAAATTCTGTTCAATGCAAGGGAGATAATTTGCCGGTGATCTAGTTTACATACGACTTAACAATTTTCAATCTTATAAAATGAAAGAAAACGAAGAAAATTGCAATGTACTTTGATCTTATTCAAATTCAATAAATAACAGAAATGGTCTTTTTGCATGCAAAGTTTAAAATTCTTCTCAAGAAAAATTTGGCAATTCTAAGCTATCTAGTACATTTTGTTTCTTGCTGTTTATTAAACACACTGAACATCTGCTTTTCACTTTTCCACTTTCACCTAGATTTCTAGTGGATGGTGGATCCACTTCAAGTACACATGTAGGTTACAGCCTTCGTTTTTCCACTTGTTATTTTTATCATTACATGATAATTTCCACATGGCGCATCAATTTTAAAAATGTCAAATTGACACTGTCGAGCAAGGTCAAAGGTTAAACGACTCTGGACATATTAAGATACTGCTGGCTTATTATTTTGACATTCATCAAAACTATGTACACAGATACATCTTAAGGAGGGGATGACCCCCTTTGGTTTTCAAGTTACAAGGTCAAAGGTCATGACTTATGACAGGTTATTTGGAAATGTCTGCTCAATATATTGAGAGATTAAACTTGGTATTGTGGTTGCTCCTGACTGGTAGATAACCTATGTTTTTCACTTTCATAAGTTATGGTTACTAAGAGAATATTGGCATTTGCATGAAAGTTTTCGAAAATATCCTCTGAGAGATTTATTTTAAAATAACGATATGGAAACTGCGAATGTGAAAGAGAAAACAAAACAAAAGCATTGTTCTTAAACGGACAAAATCGCCTATAAAAACATGTACTGAAATTTCTGATCACTTAAAACTGACAAGTATCTACAGGAATTTAAGGGAGTAACCTTTCAATTTTTATTGGGATATAGAGGCAACTGTGGATCCTGCCTTTTCCCACAGCAATTTCGATCCCGTCTTTTTCTTTTCTTTTCAATATTCAGCACTATTTGAATTCTGGGATATTGCTATCCTGCCTTTTCTTTACATATCGGAGCTCGCTTTTTTCACCCTGTATTCCCCCTCCTATACCTATTGATACTGCGATGGATTATAAGTATAACACGGTTATTCCTGTTTAAAAGATAAAATTTATAAGGTATCTGATAAAAGTCATATCTTCTAAAGTTTACGAGATATCTTGTATCTTTTATAAGACATCTTATATTTTTTTCTTTATAAGATATCCCATCACTTTTATACATGCAGATATCTTTATAAATATGTATAAATTAATTATGGAGGGAAAGCATTACCTTGATAGACATACAGTAGAGAAAATACCAGCATAGGAGTTATTGCCCTTGTCATCACTTTTTAGATTCTAAATAATTGGCTATTTTGATATGGAAAATATAAACCTTTTCAGTATCAATAGTTTACCGATTTATTATTTTATTCAGTGAATAAAATTCCTCCAAAAAGTATATTTCTATCAGGTGCAAATAATTAAGTAAATATTTTGACATCACATGGGGATGGAGCTGTCTTAAATTTTGCTGGATCAGAAACCGAACGAATCTAGGGTATGTTCTCTTGGTCTGCTTTTAGCGTTATGTTGTGTTTTGGTTGCATACTCATGTAGAATAATTCATTTTACTTTTTTTATTTAGAATGTTGTAACTTTCTCCCAGAAGTACCCCAGCAGTATATACTTCATTTTGGGAAATGAATTCTGTGAAAGGTTTTCATATTATGGCATGGGAGGTACGTAATACATTGACAATAGATACAGAATTTTACGTACCAGAATACGTGTTTTGTTTGTTTATATTTACGAGAATTTTGTTTTTTGTCCCATTTGAATATTTTTCACACGTAGAAACATCACCAGCTTTAGATGAAGTGCCTTATATTTCTTTATATGGATGACACTCGGAGTTGTAGCAGAGAGGGTTCTTTATTTTGTCAATGTCTACCACGGCAAGGGACTTCCTTGCAGGTTACCATATCCAAAAGACCTTTCACTTGTAATGCCAGGAGCTTGCTGAGGGAACACATGCAATCATTACCTATGTTTTAACGTCTTGGGTTTGATAGTTTGAGAACCAATCCCAGGCCTTTTGGTTGCAAAGTGAGCACCCAACTCAATAGGCTGCTATAGCACAATACATGCATCCATGTAAATAGATAAAAATGCATTACATGTATTGATACTGAGAAATGAGGTAAAAATTTTAATCATTAAAATTTAATTGTATTTCTTTTGAAATATTTACATATCAGGACAGAATATTGTTGAATCATATGCTATACATGTAATCTAATACTTTCATGAATATGTTCCATTATTGAGCCATTCTGAAGTGCTGTAAACCTGAGATTTGTCTCATTATATAATTAATTTACAGCTGTTCTGATTCTATACCTGACAAAGTGGCTCGGCTTCAGTGAGGATGTGGGGACCTGAGATTTATCTCATTGTATAATTAATTTACAGCTGTTCTGATTCTCTACCTGACAAACTGGCTCGGCTTCAGCGAGGATGTGGGGACCTCAATCTTCCATTCCTTTGTCATGCTGTGTTACTTCAGTCCTCTCCTTGGAGCAATCTTAGCTGACGGATACATTGGAAGATACAAGTAACTGCTTAACGACATTATGGGATGTTTAATTATGCATAGATATCAGTATTTGAAATGTATTCCAGATTGTAGGAACCATGAATCTATATCCCCAAAAAGGTTTTGAATGGATCCCTGATAGTGAGAATGAGGATACTGTCACTTGATCTGAAGAGTCGGATCATGTTGAGTTGACAGGCGAGGATCATCAGATCAGACAAGACACGAAGCATCGAGTTTGATCTCATGATCTGTGCCTGTCAACGAGATGTGTTTGTTCCAACTCTGTAGAAATGATAAATTTATAACATAATGCCTAGTATGTAATTTTATGTACACATTTATAATTTTTTATGTTATAATAAATGTATTCCTAATTAGCAAAAAGACAAACATACATTGAAAGTATTATTTTTGTATATAGTTTTGTTTGTGGTCGATCTATTTTCACAAAAATGTTCTCTGTTGATGGATTGTGACATCATCAGTTTGAGAGAGATGTGATCTGGATTCAGATCACCACTGTATGGTGATACGGAAAGTCGGATCACACTGTGAATTTAACAGTATCAAAACACAGATTATCATTGGGTATATAATAAATATATATTATTTCTACAGTAACTTGATCCAAAGAGTCGGATCACATTGAGTTGACAGATGCAAATCATCAGATCAAATGAGACGTAAAGCTTCGAGTTTGATCTCATGATTTGCACCTGTCAACAAGATGTGATCCAACTCTTTGGATCAAATTACTGTAGTAATGATATATTAATTTTGTCATATACCCCCTTATGTATTTTTAAATCCACATTTATAAGATGATAAATGATCAAAAACACAGACAGTGAAATTATATTTTGTATACGCAGTATTGTTTGTGACACTGTTGATCATTTTCCACAAAAAATGTGTTGATGCATTGTGACATCATCAGTTTCAGAGGATACTGTTACGGAATCAGAAAACCACTGTGGTGATCAGGAAAATCACATCACACTCTTTGAAATCAATAGTATCAAAAAACGAAACATTGATGGGTATATGATAAAGTAAAATATGCTTGACGTAGTGAAATGCTAGAGACAAGCAATTTTGATTTGCTATATTAAAACATATTAAATAAATTCGTTATATCCAATAAGTTTGTAGTACAATGTTTTAAAACTACAGAGAATGAAAATCACTTCGCTGTAAGTGTGAATTCATTATAAGAATATTCGATGTTACACAGTATCTGTGTTTAACTGTAGCATGGTCTTTTCAACAACCTATGAGTACCGAGAGTTGATTTACAACATGGTATGGTACATGTATGGATAAACTGTGTGATAACATTGTTATGGAACTTTTTTTTTTGGACAGGACTATTCTGTTTGTATCGCTGCTGTATGCCACTGGAAATCTAGTTATGGCTGTAACTGCAGTACCCCCACCTGAATGGTATGTGTTTTGGACACAGAAATATTCTGTCTGCTCAATATCTTGATAACCCTTTGCTTGACGGACATCAAACTTGGTACACTGGTACATCCTAAGGAGTAGATGACCCCTTTAAAATTTGGGTTCATATGGTCAAAGGTCAAGTGGCAAACTGGACATAGTAATATATTGTCTCCTATATTTTAAGAATCATTTGCTTGATTGACACCAAACTTGGTATACTGGGACATCATAAGGAGAAGATGACCCCCATTGATTGTTTGTCCAATTGGTCCATCCACTCTGGACATAGGAAGATATTTTCTGCTCAATATCTTGAATTGGTTTGGCACCACTATCAATTAAATGATGCATGTATATAACCTTTTTCAATTTCTCACTACAGGGGCATATATGTTTTACAAACATTTCTTGTTGAACAGGCATTGATCATATATCACACAAATAAGTAACAGGCAAATGGCTTTCATACGGAGGTCACTCAAGGTCATTTTGTAAAGATGAAGGTCACTCAAAACATATACCTTATACGGTATATGAAAAAGGATTTATTTCAACAATATTTCAACTGTTATTTTAATTCTACAAATCATTCATCATATGAAGTAGTTCATTGGTTATATGCAGTTCAGGGAGTATCCATCAGTTTTACTGATATTCTTGTTTTTCGATGTAACCACTTTATGAGAAACAATGAAATGTGTGTGAAAGCTTCCTTATAGAGTATATGGAAAGTCATACGAATAAGGTTTGATGGCAGCAGCTGCATCTCCAAAACACAAAGACTTAAATGATATATTATTTTTAGATACATATGCAAACATCCTTATACAGTGTACAAACCATGGCCAATTTAGAGCAGGGTGGCCCAAAGTCTTAAAAATATACATATGTATACACTTTGTTAGAAAATCTGTATAAAGATCATCCTCTCCCGAACAACTTTTTTTAAAACAACCAGGTTAGAAATTCAAGCATTTATATGTAAATGAAAATTCCGCAGTCAGAAAAGAAAGTTATTTTCTCATGTTGAAACAAAACGTGGTCAATGTGCTACATTGATTAGAAAATGTAGATGTGAACCCGAGGCTCTCTTTTGTTAAAGAAAAACTTTCATAGTGAATTGTTCGTGCACTTTACAAACTTTTGACACAGACATGATCCAACAATCCTTCATCCCAGCTGGACTAAATTAGAGACTGAATGCATTATGTAAATATATATACGTCATGTTAATAAACTTGATGATCATTGTGTATGGCTTGTACTACATTGCATCTCTACTGATCTGTATGGAATTTTATGGTATTTATCTTCCCAGTTAAGGACATGCGCGACATTTCTCAATGATATATAATAATTTTCTATGACATTTCATGTACAATTCAATTGCATTCTATCTTGTTTCTACAAAAAATCTTTGGGTTTATTACCATGTCTATTTTAGAGTTAGCATATTTTGATAGTTCCTTGTTATTGCAAGTAAAATTGTAAAGTCAGTTTTTATGTACGACAGTAAGTTGTATAAATATACATTACTGTAGCAAAGAAGAAGTGAAAAATCAGTGAAACAATCAGGAATCGAACCTGAGACCCTTGCATTACTAGTTAGATGATCTGACCACTGAGCTACCCAGGCCAATATACAAAGTATTGTAATGTTACTACAATACAAAATTCAAACCTATTTCAGAAATCATATAGGAACTCTTCATATCTAGGAGGTGAAAAAATAATTTTAGAGAAAATATTAAAAATATCGTATAAGTCCTGAAGAGTAAAATGAACACACCTACGCACCGATATTTGACATCTGTAGAAATTCAGGCAATTTACAACTCTGCTATTTTAATTATATTTGAATATGATGTGGGTATTGAATTTGTTTGACTGTGTTAACAAGATAGATAAAGTGGTGAATTTGAATTAAATCAAGTCTGTATCCATTATCAGGTGTGCTGTTGTGCAAGTGTCTACAATTGTCACCCGTTGTTGCTTCGAATCAACATTGGGATTGCTAGAAACCTGTTAATTGTCGATGATAGTATTAATTTGGAATGAACTTTGACCTTACAGTTTTAAGTAGTCAGTTTAAGAGAAACTTTAACTGAGAAATAAACTTTAAATGTATTTCAATGAAAATGCGGTAGCTTGAGGAGGTATTGTATCCATGTGCAAATAGCAGTAATTTTTCAATTTATCTTCAATGTGACATCAAGTTTTAAAGAATTATTCACCCTATGTTGAATTCGTGGAACTTTTATTTCTGCAAATATAACAAAAATTTCCTTTGCAAGTTAATTTCCTGATATACAGTATTCTAACACATTTCAACTTCTCTAGAACCACAAAACAAATTTCAGTCAAATCATTAATCAATTTGGCTTAACAATAAGGATTGCAAGGTCATTGGAAGGGGTACATTGGGTGCAATTAAGTTAAAAAATCATAAAGCAAATGAACAAATTAGTTCACAAACAATCTTATCTTATATTACACATTTCATTCAAAATTTGTTTTGAGTTGAACTTTTTTTTTTTTTTTTTTTTTCAATCATGATTACGTCAAACTGTGATGTGTCAATATGCATCTTGTGAAGGAAAGTCTGCTCTGTCGAATGCATTGTATTATTTTTTGATTTATTACAACAATCGTTAGATACCTTGAATACAGATGAAAAATCCAGAAAGATTGATTTCTTGAATTCACAAAAAACTGCATGCATTACATAGAAAGAGTATGATATCTAGTAATAAAAAAAACCACATTCCATATAACGATATTTTTTTTCCACACTGTTGGACTTCAAAAGCAAGTCTGACCAGTCCATTTCATTGTAATCAAAATGGAAAATGTAATTTTTGAAGCACAATATATTCATAATTTATCTGTTGAATATTTTTCTAGAGTTTGTTTATTCAATATTTAAAAACTGACTTTCAGAATGCACCAGAATCCACCAAAATGTTAACTATTTCTAATAAGTAAGTTGTGGCTTCAGGGAGAGTGTAACCCCCCCTCCATTGTACCATTATCTTAACACAGCATAAATCCTATTTTTGCAAACCTTAATTGCAAAAGGGGCCTAAAGTTTTAAAGATCTCTTTCTTAGAACAAGCGCACTCAGGTTAGTACTTCAGCCCTAGGTTGTGAAATGTGATATTATTTCAAGGAGGTACTCTACATGGTCATAATGGCCGACTTCCTTTAAAAACATGGAGGAAAAAATCAATATCAGCAATATTTGACTTTTCCTTTTCAATTGATTCAAATACCTAGCCAAGTAGCTCAGTAGGTTAGCATACCGACTGCTGAACTGTAGGTCGCAGGTTCGAGTCCAGCAGGGGTTTTAAATTTTTTTCAGATTATCTTCTACTAAAACTGTATTTTTTGACAAAATGAAATAAATTTGAAAATTTTCGAATTCAAAATATTGTACTTATTCTCCACTTTTCATCTACATCGAATTTCTCTGGTGTACGTAGCATACGTCCTTAATGAGGGGCTTACTTGAATGGCATGTGATGATTGTGTGATTATGTGATATGAATATTTCTGTGTCTTTGTTAGGTATGGTCCAGCTGTTGGTTTGATCCTGATTGGTTTTGGTACTGGGGGAATTAAACCCAATGTGGCATCATTTGGTGCTGATCAGTTCAGAGCAGATCAGGTAAATACTGTATCAAATCTCATTTGTTCAACAAATTCATATTAAGTCTCATTTGTCCATGTGCAACAGATATAATTTAATACAGATTATCACATGACATTTTTTAAATTGCATTCTTTATCAGCCATACATTTGTATGTCACTTTATATTGTCCTGGGAGTGGTCAGCACAAAGGCTGATTTAAAGTGACTGAAGGCTGTTGTATGATACAGTATAAAAAATACCTTATTAAGATTTTTATATGCCCTTCTTTTGATAAGTCATATTATGGTATGGACTTTCCTGTCCATCTGTTCATTAATTAGCTTTTTTGTGTCCAGATCATATCTTTCACACTGTGAGGCCTATGACTATCAAAACCTAGTCAGTTAATGCATCGGGGGTGGGGAGGTGGGTGTCAGGACCCAAACATAGATCACTATAGCCTCCTACTGGAATTTTATGGCTCTACATATTCAAACCATGTTCGAATTACCCACGGTATATCTAGAGCACTGTGAAGCCAAGGACCATCAAATTTTATCAGTTGATGCATTGGGGTGTGTGTGTGTGTGTGGTGATTCAAAAGTAAGTCACCAAGGCCTCTTTTGTACTTTTAAGGCTACACAGGATCATGTACCCTGGCAGTACATGTTTTTTTATATTATATGTTTATACTATTATAATTTTCATGTGATTAAATGAATTAAATGACAATGTAATGTATTTGAGTACAATGTGGTGTATGATAAAGCTATACAATGTCAGAAAGGGGTGTATAGTATGTCTTAAAAATGCCAGAAATGGATGTATGGAAAAGCCAGCCATTTTTTAAAAAGGCTGCATAATAAAACCAATTTCACAGATTGTTGGAAATATAATATTTATGATACCTTTAAAAATTATTTTCTATGTGAATGTATAGCAAATGATTGGGCATTTCATTTTCTGGTAAATAGTTTGAAAAGTATTTCCCCAAAGTACATGTATATGAAACATGTATGGTATGTCTTGGGAGACCCAGTGACAGACCAAAGATGAAACATATGTCATGTACAATTAGTAAAGAATAGTAGATATCTTTCAACCTCTAGAATCTGCACTCTTTCTTGTCTTTACTGATCATTTGAAGGATGTACTCATTTGCATTTGTCACAGGAAAAAGAGAGGTACATCTTTTTCTCAGCCTTCTACTTTGCCATCAACCTTGGAAGTATGTTATCCATTATTTTGACACCAATACTTCGAGGTTTGTATCAAAACAATTTTCTTGACTCTGAGTAAATATGTATTATGTACTCTCTAAGATCAAGGATTAACTCCACTGTCCATTTCTTTGTCTGCCACAACTTTAATCTCTATCATATCTTTAGAGCTTTGCAATGTGTATGTAATAATTCAATAAGTCAAAACTTTATGTTAAATAAAGTTCAAGGTCATACATATACATGTAGTAATATGTCAAGGCTGACTTTTAACCTGGACCATGGTTTTTGAACTATTAAAGATCTAGACTATATATTTACTAAGTTAAAGTCAAAACCCGTCTGCCAATGACTTATAAGGAATCTACAGTATTCAGGGTCAGTTTTGCCTAAATAGGACTTCTTATATTGGGGCAGTATTGTGTCACATGTTCTTATTGTGCCATTACAGCTGATGTGAAGTGTTATGGTGGTGAGTGTTATCCGCTGGCATTTGGAATACCAGCAGTACTGATGGTTCTCTCTACTGGTAAGTACTGTTTAGTTAGTCCTATAACAGTAAGGGGGGAAATGCAATGGACCAGATTGGGATTCGAAACCAGGTCTCCTGAATCTCCAGTCAGGTGCTCTACGAACTGAGCTATCTAGCCACCAGCCATCAAATCTGTCTGACCTGTTGCATTTTTAGCTCTTCTGAGCTGAAGGCTCAAAGAGCTAATCATATGACCATATGTCTGGCGTGCGGTGTGCGTCAACTTTTTTGGAAAAAGGGCTATATCTCAAGAACCCCTTGGCCAATTTTTGTCAAATTTGTCACAGGGTATCCTTAGCCTAAGGGCTTTCATTTGTACTAAAACTAGGGTAGTGACCCTTTAACAAGGGGAGATAATTAGGAAAATGCAAACAAAAGTAGTGGTTGCTAAAAAAATCTTCTTCTCAAGAACCACTAGGCAAATTATCACCAAACTCATGCATAAGGATGAGGATAGGTTGTAGATAAAAAATTGTTCAAGGCATCATCCTGGGGCAAAGGGTGTGGTATCAAGGTCACTTCAAAGTTGACCTTAAATTTTGTTTTGTTAAAACTTTGATATTTTGCTTAGTATAAGGACTAGGATCATCAAATTTTGTCAGTTGATGCATCTTGGGACCTAATTTCATGTTGTCTCAAAAGTAGGTCATGGTGACCTACTTTTTGAATTTCGCAGGTAATTATTATTAAATGGATTTTGATGCATATCTTGGACACTTTTGAGCCTATGATCATCAAAAGTTGTCAGTTGATGGATCATGGGACCTTGAACTGCGTCATGTGAAAAGTATGTCACCATGACCTACTTTCTGAATTATGGCTAATCATTAATGAATACATTTTAGGTTGTTATTTCAGATACCAAGAGGTTTAGAATCATCAAACCTTGTAAGTTGATGCGTCTAGAGGCCTCGAAACATATTTATAAAAAAATGTAGGTCACAGTGACATACTTTTTGAATTTTGCAGACATTCAAATTTCACATTTTCAATTTTAGATGCATATTTTGGACACTATGAAAGCTAGGATCATCAAACTTTGTCAGTTGATGCATCTTGAGTCTTCATAGTTTGTTGACCAAAAAGTAGGTCACTGTGACCTACTTTTGGAATTTGATGGCTATATTTTAATATTTCAGATACTATTTGACTTACAATTATCAAACTTTGACACTTGATGCATGTTGAGTCTTCAGAGTGTGTTGACTAAAAGGTAGGTCACCATGACCTATTTTTGGATTTTGACGGCTATATTTGAATATTTCTTGAGTCTTCAGTGTGTCAACCAAAAGTAGGTCACCGTGACCTACTTTTGGACAGTTACATTTAAATTTTCAGGTACTATTTGAATTAACATCATCAAACTTTGTTAATTGATGAATCTTGGTTAGTGAGAATTTTTGCCTGTTCTACAATGTATCAGAAGAGCGATTCTAGGCCCATGGGCCTCTTGTCTCACTTTCTGTTACATTTGGTGTCACAGACCAGCCCCTGGAACTGGCAGGTGAAAATGCCTGCCTGGGGATAAAGATCCTGGGTTGATGTCTTAAATGTATGAAGACATTTAAGAAGGGAGGAATGTGGCAGGCCAATGGATTTGATTGTTGTTGGCCAGATAGCTCAGTTGGTAAAGCACCTGACTGGAGATTCAGGGGCCTCTGCTTCAAATCTTAGTCTGGCCCATTGCATTTTCTCCCTTCCTGTTACAGTACCTTTAGGCAGAAAGGGGACAATCAATTTTTACTTGGTCTGAAGCCTCTATACAGATTGTCCTTTGTCTCTCTTTTTCTATGTACAGTGAAACTTCTCCAAACCGGCCCCTCAGAAAAAAACCGGCCACCCCTGAAAACCGGACATTGGCCACTTTTTAAAGTACAATTGTTAACAAACATGTGTAAATTACCCTTATAATACTGGCCACATTTGAAGACTAGAAAACTTTGGCCAGAGGGGTGATTAAGACTGGCCAGGTGTGAAAAATGACTGACCTACCAGCCAGGTGGGAAATTATCAACTGGAGGTGTGAAAAACACCAGTGGCCTCTATAAGTTCTATAGTTTACCTGTGCTGTCCAGGGTGTTAATTGGTGCTTGGCTAATCCAAGTGACCCTTTCAAATTTCCGTACGAAATGTTATAAACAGATATGCACATCTTGAATGAATACAATCAATACGCCATATTGTTGCACCATGAATATAAGCGGTAGTTAATAAACAACAAACCCACGACTGTTAATGATAATTTTCAATAGATAAATGATTTTGGGGAGTTTTAAATAGACTTAAAATTCCTAAGAAACATCAAAATTAAAATTATATATTTAATTACTACTGCACTTTTCAAAAATGTCAAAACAAATTTGTTAACGATATAAGCAATGGACGTAAACAGGGTTTTTATAGGTAAGAGGAATTCCAATAATAGGCCTCCGTGTTTTCTTTATGTATCCTGTTATAAATATTTAGTTAAAATTAGATGATTGCAACAAAGCTCTTTCTTGTAATAATTACCTGTAGGTACAAGTGGACTAGTTTGATCTCCACCGATAATTGATCAAAGATCCCCATATCAAAGTAAGCAGTACCTACTCTGTGTATTAATTGCAGCAATCGAATGGCTATATGTGTTGGTTTTGTTTATTAAAACATCAGCCGAAATTCTACATAAATGCTGCTAGTCTACAAATTTCTATACATATATCAAATGCAGTTTTATTGAAACTGACTGTTTTCCATTATCTATGCATGTCAATGTAAAAATGCTTATCATGTTTAATTAGTTTTAGTGCTATAAATTGAAAATAAGCATGTTAGTAAATGATTTTGTTTTATTTCTAATAGTGAAATAATAGTCCTTGAACACTATATTATATGGTTTGTGGTATGTCAATGAAATATTTAATAAAAATTGAGCTGACATGTCTCTAAATGCTAAATTCTCGGTATACCGGCCACCCCTCTAAACCGGCCGTTTTTTCCGGTCCGACAGCTGGCCGGTTTAGAGAAGTTTCACTGTAATTCTATTAAACTTGTCATATTTTCTACATTTATGGACCAATTTCAACCCATATTAGCACAAAACATCATATTCATTTGGTGAAAGGAAATAAGTTTCTTTAAATAAAGTGTTGTCCTCTATTAAAGGGAGATGATTAAAAAAAAAAAAGAAAATAGAATTTGCACATGCGCTATGAAACTGCACATCCAGAAATGACAAAACTGATTCCTACTAGTCAACCTAAAACACCTAGTGTCTACACTTGTATGTTGATCTCCCTTCTTGACAGAGCAGCAAGCAAACAGCTTGTATGGCAGCATTTTTGTCAAATAAGAAACTTTTTTTCTTGTATCATTTGATTAGTTATGTGATATATTATCCTGCAAAAGACATTGTTTTTAATTTTGTAAAGTTTTCAAAATATTGCTTGTTGTTTACTGTGATATTATCTTTGTAATAGGTTGACATTGGAAGTTCATTATTGGTTCAGAATTTGTATATATTCAAATGTTGCTTACACCCACATGGAAGTTCATTATTGGTTCAGAATTTGTACATATTCAAACGTTGCTTACACCCACATGGAAGTTCATTATTGGTTCAGAATTTGTACATATTCAAACGTTGCTTACACCCACATGGAAGTTCATTATTGGTTCAGAATTTGTACATATTCAAACGTTGCTTACACCCACATGGAAGTTCATTATTGGTTCAGAATTTGTACATATTCAAATGTTGCTTACACCCACATGGAAGTTCATTATTGGTTCAGAATTTGTACATATTCAAACGTTGCTTACACCCACATGGAAGTTCATTATTGGTTCAGAATTTGTACATATTCAAATGTTGCTTACACCCACATGGAAGTTCATTATTGGTTCAGAATTTGTACATATTCAAACATTGCTTACACCCACATGGAAGTTCATTATTGGTTCAGAATTTGTACATATTCAAACGTTGCTTACACCCACATGGAAGTTCATTATTGGTTCAGAATTTGTACATATTCAAACGTTGCTTACACCCACATGGAAGTTCATTATTGGTTCAGAATTTGTACATATTCAAACGTTGCTTACACCCACATGGAAGTTCATTATTGGTTCAGAATTTGTACATATTCAAACGTTGCTTACACCCACATGGAAGTTCATTATTGGTTCAGAATTTGTACATATTCAAACATTGCTTACACCCACATGGAAGTTCATTATTGGTTCAGAATTTGTACATATTCAAACATTGCTTACACCCACATGGAAGTTCATTATTGGTTCAGAATTTGTACATATTCAAACGTTGCTTACACCCACATGGTGTGTTATGACCCGTCAAGTTTAAGGTCACCAATAACAGGTTAGCAATATTTGACCGGGCTTTGAATTTGTAATGAAGATATTGTAGAAGTAACTTCTGAATGTAACAAATTAAACGGAACTGACAACATTCAGCTCTCAGAGTTGTAAATATAGACTTATAAGTCCATCAACCTGCAAGAAATTTTTTGTGTTTGTGATACTCCGATGACAATTTAAAAACTAGAATTCTTTGTTTAGCCGAGTAGTACTTTTAAAAAAAACCCATAATATTCATGAATGTTGAATTTTCCCTAGTCATATTTATTGCTGGGAGCAGCCTCTACAAGAAGGTGCCATCGTCTGGGAATTTGATTGGGAAATCTTTTAAATGCATCTTGGTAAATAAATTATATTTTCTTTTTAGAAATTCTTTGTAAATTTTACAAATCTATTAATCAATGAGTTCTATACTACACAAATGATTTAAACACTTGACTTATATCAGTGGGGATTATACGGGAAGATAAAGAATTGTGGCAGTAGGAACAAAAAGGACCACTGGCTATACTATGCAGACAGTAAATTTGAGGTAATGTAGCAATTTCAGTTTAGAAATAATATCATTTTTGAGTGTTATTGGGATTTGACATGAAGTTGGTCACGTGATCAAATCCTATAATGCTGGAGGGAAGAAGGAAACAAGGAAGGAAGAGTTTGCTTAGTGTAACTATTCATTAGGAGTTAATGGATATCATTTAATAATCACTGTACTATTTGTGATTATCTGTTGTAGAATGTGAAACAAAACCAATCAAAATGAAAGAAAACCAAGAGAAACAAATTAAATTGAATTAACAAAATGAACTAAAATAAAGTGAAATGTATATGTACTGTAACCATATAAAATAAAACTGAATTTGTGGACCTTTTGGACTAAATATTCATTTGAGTCCGAAAATTCTTAGAACAGATTGGTCCATTATTTGGTATTTTTTTCCAAAGCATAGAATATTTATTGTAGCCCCAAAGGCCTTTACATTTCTAGTGAGTTCAGTTTAGATTGTCTTTGAGTCAAATAGTTCTTCTAAAAAGAGAAGGATAATCTCCCCCTCCCATTCTGGGCCCCACCAAATGGCTGGTGCCCTTGTGCCCAATAGTAATAACTCTGTCCGCCCATCAGCACTTTCTATGGTATGTGATAACTGAAGTTTCCTTGCAACAATGGGATATAATTTGTAATTTTCAGGACTCCTGCACCCCCAGGGCAAAAACTGTCAAAAATTTATCAATTTTCCAAAAAAATTTCTACAACCCCATGTCTTTAAAAAAAACTAAATGCATAGCGATGTAGAGCAGGAAAATCACTACTCACATCGTAAATTTCATGATCCCGGGGGTAGAGGTTCTGACTCCAGGGCAGTGCCAAACTTGGTATATAGTAATTATGTGTAAAATATTTAAATAACATCTTTAATGCTATTGAACCTAAATTGATACCTAGAAGGAGCAGGTAGCCTTTTACCAAAATTAGAGGTTGTGGTTTTGGTACCAGGATGGGGCCAAAATGGTCATGGTGATTGAATATGTGTTACTTAACAATTGAACATTTATAACTTCTTCTTTTGATAACTACCCTTCCAATTCTTTAAAAATTTGATATGAAGTCTCTTGGGGACATAAATTGTAAACTTCAGGACTTCTGCACCCCCGGTTTTCTTTGCTTTCATTTTGTACATTTAAGGTACATGGACCTGTAGCGTAAGATATTTCATGTTTCTTCTTAATTGCAGCCAGAGTTTATCAGAGAGGTGCAGATTTTACTGAAGGTGCTATTTATGTTTATCCCTGCCCCACTTTTCTGGGCTCTGGCTAGTCAGCAGGGATCTCGCTGGACACTACAGGCAGAAAAACTGAATGGAGACCTGGTATTGTATAATTTTATATTACTGGGTATGACAAATTACATTATCTTTAGCCTCAAGAACCTTTGTATTTTATGATCCAATGTTTTCTCTTACAGGGTGTCTTTGGGACCATCAAACCTGACCAGACGTCAGCATTAAACCCATTCCTGATTCTAGTTCTCATTCCACTATTTGAAAAATTTATCTATCCTTGTTGTAATAAATTTCACTTTCTTACTAGGTAAGTTTTTATGCCCCTTCTTATGCTGAGGCATATAGTGCTATCCTTTTCCATCATTCTGTCATTCCGTTGTAATTTAGTTTCTATTTATTTTTATTACCTCTGATCCTGTAGGGATCCGGGTTAGAATAGGTCCTCAGTACCCCCTTGCTTGTCGTAAGAGGCGACTTAATGGGGCGGTCCTTCGGATGAGACCGCAAAAACTGAGGTCCCGTGTCACAGCAGGTGTGGCACGATAAAGATCCCTCCCTGTTCAATGGCCATAAGCGCCGAGCATAGGCCTAAATTTTGCTGCCCTTCACCGGCAGTGGTGATGTCTCCATATGAGTGAAATATTCTCGAGAGGGAGGTTAAACAATATTCAATCAATCAATATTACCTCTGTTATGGATGATTGGTATATAAATACATCATGATAATATCCAGGTCAATTAAGTTCATATTTGGTTGTGGTTGAATATTTTTTGTTGAAGTTATACCCCTTGGACTTAAAAAATGTCAAACAATTCGTAGTTTCTGCTCATTATCTCAGTCATACATGAAAATTTCGAACTGAAATTCAGGATGTAAGCATGTCGCAAAAATACACAGGTCAAGTTCATAGTCAAATTTTGTTTTGGCAGATCGAGTCATGCTCCTTGTACTTTTGAAAATTTTGAACAATTCAGTTTCTGCTCATTATCACAGCCATACATGGACACTTTGAATTGAAATTTGGGATAGAGATATATCATGAGTATATGTAGGTTAAATAACTAGGCCTATCGGGTTCTGGTCAGATAAAGTTTGGCAGAGTTATGCCCCTTGGACTTAGAAAAATCTCAGTCATACATGGACATATCGATTTGAAGTTTGGGGTATAGATAGGTCATGAGAATACACAGGTCAAGTACTTAATATGGGTCTGGTTGGATAACTTTTGGCAAAGATATGGCCTTTGGGTGGGGGCATTTGTATCCCTCCAACACATCTGTTTTATATAATTCATTGAAATTGTCTCTTTAAACTAAAGAGATAACAAATACAACATGCTTGACTTTCACTTTTACATACTTAAAATGTAATTCCATATTCAGGCCACTTCAAAGAATGTCGGCAGGCATGATGTTAACTGTGATATCATTCATCATGGCAGGACTTCTACAAATCAAAATTGAGGTCAGTTGTACTGATATGTACAAACTAAAATGACATGTTCGACATTATCTCATATGAATCATAACTGGCATATAGATGTAAGTCTGGCAAAACTTGAAATGTTTACTGGTATGTGTATCTTGTACAATTGTAGGAAACAAAAGAATCTCACTTAAAAGGAATGGAATGTGGAGTGTCTTTCTACAACACTTTATCCTGTGATATTACTGTAAAAATGGATGATGCACATGTCTGTAAAATAGCTCCTTATCAGGTGAGGATTCACTCGTCTGTTATAGAAGTGTCATAGCAAGGTATTAAAAAAATCAGCATTTCTGTAGTTCTCACAAGTTCTGCATAATGTAATCTACATCATGTAATTATTTTTAAATTATTTATTTATTAGAAATTTTGCCATTGCAACAATCTGTGTAGATATGTCATATAACAACATACGTCTTGTATAAAGGATACATGATATGGTAATATCAATAATATCAAAACACAGTTTATGATAATAAACTGAAGACATAGTATATTTAATTAATGTAATTATAGTATAACTTAAAGTAGGGGTCTAGTAGCGTGACGTCATGTCCGGATCGAACTCCAGTATTGGTTCACGTACTATTATTATTGGGTGGATTTATACTGTTTTTACATTTACCTGGATGTTTTTTAATTTAGTAAAATGAATACAATAACACTCCATCACTTATATTTAAGTAGACTATGGATCCAATCTTCTTTCCATTTTTTGTCATCTAATTCACACATAAAACCAGAGGTACATATTTGTTTAATTGATATACAGGCCGGGGTATTACATGTTAAAATTATCTGTAAATTAAAAAAAATTCATGATATGCAATCATGCACTTGTGGAATTAAATAAAACAATTCTGCATTTGTTATATATTTGTTATCTTGTTATATATTTGTTATCTTCTGTTATGTGAAAATCATCTTCAAAATGGTTATTTTGGCCCAAAAATGTAAATATAAATTGAGATGCTGTGAAAATATTATGCTGAGAAAGGGCAGATTTTTTAAATGTATTTTAACAAGCATTCATATATGAACATAATATGTGAGTTTGAATGAAAAATCACAAGTCAAATTTTTAAAATATTCATATTAGTGGTGTTGCAGTGCCGTATTTTTGACTGCCGAGGGCCTGTATTGAGTTCAATTTTGTACCACCATTATTAAAAAACATGAAACTATGTTAAAATTTCACTTTTAATTATTTAGTTAAACATATCTATTTCATATTTGAGGGAAAAAATTGCAGCATCATACCTCAAACAAAATTTTATGGACATATTCTAGGACTTCTTCAATGAATTCTGATATTGCCGTTTGACAAATGGGGGTACACGTAATAAAAATACCATAATTTACTCATTATACTGACAACCCCCCATTTTTTTGTTTTTATCATACCCTGAAATGAACAATCTAAGTATCTAAACTCAAATTTTTGAGAAATCACAAGTAGGTCCAGGACTAGGGACCTACCTTAAAATTTGTATTTTGATTTTCCAGAGGAGTGAATACATGGTGATAAATGCTAAGAATTATAAAGTAGAAGTGCAATCTTGTCTTCCACTGTTGCCTCAGAATGTAACCCTGGGATCTCAGAATGCCACTAGAATATTTGTTTGGTCCAGTGATGATAATACGCTGAAACTAAATAGTGTAAGTATAGAATTCTGATATTTGTTCTGTATTTCTAAAATTTATTATTTTGAATTCTACATATACACATATCAGCTATTATAAATAAATTTCCAGGTGCAAGATTTGCGTTCACATACATCGGAAGGAAATTCAAAGCTAAGGTAAGCACTGGTGTGCAATAAAAAAAAATAATCATTACATCATCTCAATTTTTTAAAATCAATTATAACATTGTCAAGCCAGACTCTCATTGCAGAGTAATTTTATTGTAGTATAGTTTGTGATTTTGTACAGAGCATTTTTTGTTGTGTAGTATATTCAGTAGAGGAGCTTTCGATGGTGCCCAGATAGTGGTAGTGAATTCAAACCATCAAGGACAGATTTCCAATCAATCTGGCGTTCTGTATCCCACTTCACAACAAGGGGGTCTACCATTCCATACTATCACCCCAGGACAGTAAGGTTTTGTTTTGTTTTTTAATTCAATGACTTTTTTTAGTTTATTTATTTAGGAATAGGCACATATACAGTATAACTTATTGTAACTTAAAAACCCAATTTTCAAAATGGAGTCTCTTTCTACATTTATCTGTGGCTGAACCACTTTATCGTTGTTATAAATTTTTAGGATTTACATGTGAAGTAGATAGAAACCTAAATGTCATTCAAATAATGCATTATGGTTAAAATATGTAGAATTTAGAAACATTGTTTACATAAGTAACAGTCCTACTAATTGAAGATGAAATCATAACTAGTCAGATATACAGAATTGTATGTGATACTAGTCAGATATACAGAATTGTATGTGATACTAGTCAGATATACAGAATTGTATGTGATACTAGTCAGATATACAGAATTGTATGTGATAGCTTTAAAGGCAATTATTGTTGGAATATCCTCACAACTGCTAAGTGGAATTGTTAAGTGCATGTACCTGTATTTATAGTAAGTCATGCTGCACATAAATTTAATGAATAATTTTCTGCTATTTGTTGGGATACACACAAATAATGAGTAAATTTACATATCCAAGGGTTTGAGATATTGAGGTCAAAATACATGTACCTAAAGAAAATGTAGGTGGGACTTCCAACTCACTCTGACATATCCATGTTATTTGAGATATTGATGTTCGAGATACCAATTGTACTTCATATACCGGTAGTGAAAATATACTCAATCTTAAAGAATCATCACTCCTGAACATCTAGCAATTGGTTGTACCATTATGAGGAGCATGGAAAACTTCATCCAAATTGCGATATTCTTGGTAATGGATTCAGCTTCTAGACCAAATACATGAACTGAAAATACTTTTTAAATCTTAAAACATCTTCTTCAAAGAGTTTCGGAAGTTCAGAACTGATGAAGAAAACTGATAATCATAGTTCCCAAAGGAACTAACCATTTGTTGCACCAGCTACAAGAAGCACCTGTTTTAGTGTTACGTGTATGTGGGTACTGATACTCAGTTGATCATTCATGCTCATGAATATCTTAAATCAATGAGGTACTAAATACACCTGTAGGTTAATGAACAAAAATTGAAACTTATTTTGCAGTAAAGTAGCTAGATTTTTTTTTAGATTTCTTGGTATAATTGTTACATGGTCTTTGGTTTTTTAGTTACAGTATATACTGGCAGGACTCACCCAAAAGTAACTGGACTAAGCTCAGCACCTCCATCAGTATAGGGCAAGGAGCTGTGTATAATTTAGTAGTGGCCAGGAATGGAACAAAGGTAAGATATTTAGACCGGTTCTGAATTGTGATAAATATCAAAATAATAGTACAGTGAAATCTATCAAATACAACATACTCGGGGAGATTTTTAAGTCAGGTTAGAAGGATATTGAACTACACACAGTAAACAACTTGGAGAAACTGCATGTATGTGGGAATAAAAGTAGGGTCAGAATTTTCAGTGAAACAGAGTACACGGGTGTTGGATAAGACAGTTTTAGGTGTATTTTTGAGTTAATCATCATGATAACAGTCTTCCTGTACCCTTGTTGAAATAAAAATTTTAAAGCTCTAAAGAAAGCTAAAAAAATTTTTATATTTCATGAAAAATATTATGTCAAGTACTGTTTTTGGAGAGATAAATCTATGGTATAAAGTTTTGATGTTTTCTAGAAGAAAAACTGCATATAAAATAACCATTTTATACAACAACAAAAAAATAGTGGCAAAAGTGTCACGTTTATGATTTCAAAATTTCTTTTCTATATCATTTTAATCAAACTGAGAGTAACAACTTTCGTACTATATTGGGATCCTTGCACAGAATACACTTATGATGGACAGAGCTCTTATCACATCGCGAGTCGGGCTGGGGCTAATGTGTTCACTGGTCACGAGTTTCAAATTTAAAGCATCATGAGTCATTCTGAAAGAGTTAGGCTGTTTGTCAGCAGATCAATCAGGGTCCAACAGACTCATGATCTGTTGATCAACAGAACATGAATTTTAGGATTATTGTTTTAAAAATGGTTCATATCTTGGATTTAATTCATAATAGATTTATACAGGGATAATTAATGATACATAACAAACTGTTTTGGTACTGATATTGTAATATATGCGATCTTCATGTGCAAATGGAATGACTGATTACATGTCTAGTAAAGGTCTTTGTACTGATGCCTAGGTTGTGACGAGTCTGTTGACCAGTGTGGAGGTGAACAGTGTTTCTATGGTGTGGATGGTCCCTCAGTACGTAGTGGTGACCGTGGGGGAGGTACTCTTCTCAGTCACAGGACTCGCTTTTGCCTACTCTCAGGTTAGTTGTAGTCATGTGATATGTGACCCAATTCTAAGGTCAGAAAAACTGCAAGAAATCCAGGAGGGGAAAATCTATATCCAACATTGGGATTTTTATTTTTAATGTGTCAGAGTTAATCATAAATATTGAGTATACAAAATATATAAATTTTCTATAGGGAAGCCCTCATAGGGTTTCAATTTTATTATGTGTTGAAGATTCAGCTTTAATAGGTTAAAATGCAAGTTTATGACAGATATTATTTTTAGCAATAATAAAGACTATACAAACTATTTCTCAAATTTCTATTCAATATTTTTTTGAGATGCTGCTGTCCTTAAATAAAATACAAATTTTGTTATTTTTCCTGATATTGTCATCTAAACTTTTCAAATGTGTTAAGAAATGTCTATTTGGGTGTTTACTGTTTAAAAAAGTGCACGTATATTTTGTAAAACCAAATTTCATGGTTTCCTGTTGTCAGGCCCCAGTGACAATGAAGTCAGTGGTTCAGGCTGCTTGGTTGATGACAACAGCAGTAGGCAGTTTGGTTGTTGTTATTGTGGCTCAAGTGCAATACTTTACATCACAAGTAAGATTTATTTTCCGAAAATAAATTTCTAAAGGCAATAAAGTTTTTAATGAATATCCATATTAAAATGTTCATTAAAGAGATAAACAAAAGCTACATGTAAAATTAGAATTTGTGACATTCAGCTACAGGCACTTATATCGCTTGTGGGCCTAATACTGTTATATACTCTTATATAGAGTAATTAGGCCAACAAGCGATATTTATAGTGCCTGTGCATTCAGCTACTTCCTTATATAATTATTTTGCAGCCTTATTTATTCTTTTACAGGTGGCCGAGTTCATGTTTTTTGCTGCTCTGATGGCTTTGGCTACAGTAATGTTTATGATCATGTCATGTTTCTATACCTACTATAATGCAAGTTATCATGGATTGGAGGATAAAGAAGAATTGATTGAAGAGAACCAGAATGAAGACATTCCATTAAAACATTCTAATTATTCAAAAAATATGTGAAAAGCAGTTATCTGCTAAAATATTGTCATAAAATGATACCAGTACTGTCTTCAATGCATTCATTTTGGTAGTTCCTACTGAAAACTGATGTGCCATGATCTAGTAAAACAAAGAAAAGATTTGCCATACTTGATTTACCTTTCTATGAAAATTCTCTAGACATACAATGCTTATGTGTGTTATGATCATGTGGTGAAAATCCTACTTTAAGCTGATGGAATTATTGGTATAAGAGTTACTTTCTCAGAAACATTCATATACTGTGATTGTCAGAATGAAAAAGAAATACAGTGAAATACAGTTACAGCAAACACACTTATAATGAAGTGACACTTACAGTAAAACACAGTTACAGCAAACACACTTATAACGAAGTGACACTTACAGAAAAACACAGTTACAGCAAACACACTTATAATGAAGTGACACTTACAGTAAAACACAGTTACAGCAAACACACTTATAACGAAGTGACACTTACAGTAGAACACAGTTACAGCAAACACACTTATAACGAAGTGACACTTACAGAAAAACACAGTTACAGCAAACACACTTATAATGAAGTGACACTTACAGTAAAACACAGTTACAGCAAACACACTTATAACGAAGTGACACTTACAGAAAAACACAGTTACAGCAAACACACCTATAATGAAGTGACACTTACAGAAAAACACAGTTACAGCAAACACACTAGTCTTATAATGAAGTGACACTTGCAGTAAAACACAGTTACAGCAAACACACTTATAACGAAGTGACACTTACAGTAGAACACAGTTACAGCAAACACACCTATAATGAAGTTACACTTTTATTCACACTGTAGTTTTGAAACATATCATGAACTATAATGAATTACATTTATAACAAATCAACCTTGTTTGTCCCTTGCACTTTGCTATAAGCATGTTTTAAGTACTGTATGTATATTTGTGTAACCATAGTGTATTTTAAAGTGTAAAATACGGTAAAGACTTATGATATATGAATGTGCCAAAATTAAGTCTTTCACACTTTAGTCTTGTACATGCACTTTAAATGACTTTGCAGGCGACATGCTCACATGTGATGAAATATACAAATGTTTTACATGTATTTAATCTTTTACCACAGAGAAATTCAGAATCTAAATCAATAAATATCTTGTTATTTTAAATTTTGTTTGTTGGCTGTATGAAGGAATATGTCACACTGAGCAGTGATACTAATGACTACACTTTATGAAGGAATATGTGAAAGGTGAAGATAACGAACAGTGATCAGTCTCATAAATCCTATAAGCAATACAGAAAAGATGGTTGGGCAAACACGGAGCCCTGAACACCCTGAGCAGTGATACTAATGACTACACTTGTACTGCAGCTACCCCGTACAAAAGCATAGAAAAGTTCTTCATGTACCATACCTGACATTGGGCCCGAGTTCATGTTTCAGGAGGTGAGAGGCAGTAGGGAGAGGTGGACCCCCTCCCTCCCTCCCCGCTAACTTCAAACTTATAACCTACTCGGAGCTAGACAAACAGCATGAACTTAAAATCTGAGGAACATAAGGTGGTAGAAAAAGAGGCATGACCTTGGCTTTAAGGTGAGGGAAGGTGATGGTAGGAAGTGAAGCTTGGAAGGGAGGAGATGGAAGAGTGAAGGTGACACCCCCCCCCCCCACCCCTTCAGCTCCCAAATAACTGCTAATTTTTAAAAGTTTCCAATGTTAGAATTATACAGATCACTGAGGGGCCCCATTTCTTTTTTTGTCTACACTACACCAGCAGAAGGTAAATGTAGACCAAGACTATGGTACGAGAGAATTGCCCCATTGCAGTTGGGATAATAAAAAAAAAACAAAAAAAAACCCCACCTAACTGACAATCATGCCCCACCATTAAAATAATTAAGCGCCCACCCCTAACTTTTCAAGAAATAATTAACAAAACAATCGAAATAGTAGTTTATTTAATTTAAATTTACTTGCAGGTTCTAGATTTTGAAGGCGTTAAATAATGACGGAAATATTTTCGGAATTTTGAGTGCCGCACGAAATGGTTTTGAGGCTTACACATTGTTGATGATTTGACGTGGTTTACCCACTTGCTGTGACTGCCAACAAATCAGAAGTGAACGCTGAACAGCTTGTTTACCAAATATCTTAATGGCTTGCATTACTTGATGATGAGTGAGAATGCCACTTATGGAACATTACCAAATGGTATTTTTTGTTATAATTAATATTTTTCAACTAATAATGAAGTCATGAACAGGAATCTGCATATTTGTCATCTGACCTGTACAGTGTATTCCAGGCTCGGTTTTGATTGTTAGCCCTGACAATAAAAAAAATTCACATTATGATGACTTTATCATCGGAAAGCGACGACGATCTACAAGTGGATGAAGGTACACATTTTCTTGACCTGCTCCCATTCCTTTCAAACTAATTAAAATAAATTCTTTGATCCGCTCATGTACATACACTACTCACTAGATCTACGGAAGTGTCGCTGCTACTGCTAGCGAGTATATATGCAAGCGGATTTTAAACATCTACTTTTAATTAAATTGCATTCCTTTAACATCAAGAACTTGAATAAGGCTGAGTTTGGTTGTTGTAAACAGAGCTTCCTAAGTGCTGAACTTGGTGCATCTTTCGATTTGATTTCTTCTTCAAAAAAGACACAAATTAAAGTACAAATTTTCTATGGTGTAGTTATTCTCTTTAGAGAAGTCAAGAGGCATAGCCTTCATCCACTTCTCTTCGCAAGCATTCATATTTTGATTCTGGAAAACGTGTAAATGCCGGAGTCGGTGACTGTTTATGCTTCGACCGACATTTCGACTCAGGTGTGCCTGGATTTACGCAATAGACAACTTGTTTTCAAACATTTAGCAGTAATGCACAAAACTGTCACAAGGAAATCAACACTTACTTGCTTTTAATCCATTTTCAACATGTCCCCTCTTGCGGGTTTACGTTAACTGGTCTTGGGAGCTGTCACAATAGGGGACCAGTTAAGAGAAAGTAAACAGAGTTGTGATTTAAACCCGGGACAGGGGCATGTTGAAAATGGATTAAAAGCAAGTAATTAGTGTTGATATCCTTGTGACGGTTTTGTGTATTGCTGCTAAATGTTTGAAAACAAGTTGTCTATTGCGTAAATCCAGGCACATCTGAGTCGAAACGTCGGTCGAACCATAAACCGTCACCGACTCCGGCATTTACACGTTTTTCAGAATCAAAACATGAATGCTTGCAAAGAGAAGTCGATGAAGGCTATGCCTCTCGACTTCTCTAAAGAGAATATGGTGTAGTAACTTTTTGTTTTAGTTTTCAATGTACATGAGCCCATCAATTAGTTGATCATGATCAAAGTTTGTGGGGATCGTTTATATCCGGGTTTTTTTTTTGGTTGTTTTTTTTGTTTTTTAGCTCACCTGAGCTGAAAGCTCAAGTGAGCTATTCTGATCACCTGTTGTCCGTCGTCTGTCCGACTGTCTGTCCATCTGTCTGTAAACTTTTCACATTTTCGACTTCTTCTCCAGAACCTCTGGGCCAATTTCAACCAAACTTGGCCAAAAGCATCCTTGGGTGAAGGACTTTCAAGTTTGTTCAAATGAAGGGCCATGTCCCTTTCAAAGGGGAGATAATCACAAAAATGCAAAAATAGGGTGGGGTCATTTAAAAATCTTCTTCTCAAGAACCACTGGGCCAGAAGAGCTGAAATTTACATGAAAGCTTCCTGACATAGTGCAGATTCAAGTTTGATCAAATCATGGCCCCCGGGAGTTGGATGGGGCCACAATAGGGGATCAAAGTTTTACATACAAATATATATAGGGAAAATCTTTAAAAATCTTCTTCTCAAGAACCACTGAGCCAGAAAAATTGATATTTATATGAAAGCTTTCTGACATAGTGCAGATTCAAGTTTGTTCAAATCATGGCCCCAGGGGTAGGATGGGACCACAAGGGGGGATCAACGTTTTACACACAAATATAGGGAAAATCTTTAAAAATCTTCTTCTCAAGAACCATTGGGCCAAAGAAGTTGACATTTACATCAAAGCTTTCTGACATTGTGTAGATTCAAGTTTGCAAAAATCATGGCCTCCAGGGGTAGGTTGGGGCCATAATAGGGACTAAGGTTTTACATGCAAATATATATGGAAAGTCTTCAGATATGGGCCAAGGTGACTCAGGTGAGCGATGTGGCCCATGGGCCTCTTGTTTTAATTTCTTTTTTTATCCAGCAAATTTCAACCAAACTTGGCACAAAATATTGTAGGGAGGACTGGAAGTATAGAAAGCCATGCTCCAAGTTCCAATAAATGAGAAATAATGAAATTAAAGTGGGATGTTTATAGAAATATAAATCTGATTTTTAAAAAACTCAGCCATCAAAAAAAGGTAGCTCACTGTCAGTGAAGATCCAGGTTTGTTCAAACTGTGACCTCTAGGGCCAGGGTGGGGTCATGAAAGGGGTTAAAAGTTGTATACAATAATAATATATTTTTGGGAAAAAAATCTTTGAGTTAGGAATGTTTTTTTTTTTCAAAAGATCTTCGTCTAAAGAACCAAATATGATGCAATGTATATATCCTCATTTAAAGCTGTATGGTCCGAATTACAATATTTTTTTCCATCTCGTAAAAACGTTATTAAATCATCACACATATGTAGTTATGAGGCTGTACGCCATTTCATAAATTATTTCACCTGTTTTAACCCAAATAATTTGATTTTAAATCGATGTTTACAAATTACCGCGTCTCTCTGCCATTTCAAGTGATAGTCACGTGACCAGTTCAAATTTACAGATCATCGGTGGTCTTATCTGTGTAAAGCTGTGTATTTTGTTCTAACAGTACCGTACCATAAGTTTATTAGAAATAAAAATATCAAATACCTCTTAGTAATTCGTTATTTTACGCTCTTTCAGCCTTAAAACTAGACAGTTGCGTATGAGTTAATACATCATGTTGGGATTCCCCTGATGCGCATGGGTCTATTTATAGACATCTATTATGGGATGATTTATATATTATGTACCCACTATATTTACTTTCTAAATAATATTCGCACTGTTTTCTTTTACATGCAGATGTTTTCAAGCATGTAATTAAGGGAAAGTTAATAACTTTATAAAGTAGTTAATCTGCTTTAAAGTAATTATGTACAAAAATAATACATGAACATCGGGTCATACAGCTTTAAGTTTGAAAAAAACAAAAAAACAGTTCTCTAAGAACTAGAAGGACACAGTATGCATGCAAACATCCTCATGTATTGTATATGTAGATTTTAATTTATTCACACCATGATCATGGATTTGTGGTGAGAGTATGAATATCTAATGGGTATAAACAGAGTGTCACTCAAGTGAGCAATATAGTCCATGGGCATCTTTTTGTGGCATGTTAGTGTTGTCTACTTTGTCTCCCTGCTTAATTTTTTTTAGATGGGTTATGTGTGTGGTAACGTAGTGCTCCAGGGTTTGTTTTTTTCAAATAAAAAATTTTCAACATGTAGATCTTGTTTATAGATAACTTTGAACTTTGTCAATGACAGATTGTTTTGATCATCTTGTATATTATTACTGTTTCGTTTTCCAGTTTTCTATTTCATGCATTCAATGGCCACAGATTGTGACCTTAGATATGTTCATGATTAAATGAATTTTTTGGATTTCCCATAGGTAAGATGATTTAGCTATAGTTCACTGATCATTCATAATGAGTATCTGCACCGGGTCCTACGATCTACGTTCTGTGGGTCACTTGTACCCAAGTATCATTTGATGTTTGTGTACACATATAGTTGGTTTAATACACATTGATGCCTTGTTTGAGGTGTTTGTACATGTAGTTGGTTTTATACACATTTTTAACACTGGATGAACAGGGCTAGGTAGTTGATTATAGGCATATTTTTATATTATTGTCAAATCATGGCAAATATTTCTCTAATGTATAGATAATATACAAACTTTAAACCTACATACACAGAAATAACAATTTTCTTCATGCATGCAGTTTTGAAATAGCAATTGATTTCGGCAGTATATTGATGATTCCAAAATTATTCTATGCCAGAATGATATACATGAACAAGGTATGTGAACTGACATTGTAGTAGTTGGGTACCTGGTACATGCAAATATGCAGTGATGTATTGAACTGTGTAATGTGTTTGCTCAACAGGATGTTTACTGATCGGTTTGGGTTTTTGAAATGCTCAACAGCTTGCAAAATTTAAGGATGTATATCACACCAGAGAAAACTGTTTTGAATATAAACTGGAGGATATTTATTATAGTGATATTTTGAAAATAAAAACTTTAAATCTACTTGGTTAGTGATCGAAAAAATGCAGTTTTTAATAGAAAGTAACTGGGGGGGGGGGGGGCATAAAACATCTGTGAGATTTGAACTTGAAATCTACATGTAGTACAGATCTGTGGTCACATGTTAATCCACTGAACTAACCATCAAGGCAAAGAAAATTAAAAGGACAAGACATATGTTCATTCTCTGATATTATTATGCCCCCCGAGATCAAAGATCGGGGGGCATATTGTTTTTGTCCTGTCTGTCATTCTGTCATTTTGTAATTCTGTCATTCTGTCTGAAACTTTAACCTTGCTAATAACTTTTGAAAGGTAAGTGATAGAGCTTTGATATTTCACATGAGTATTCCTTGTGACAAGACCTTTCCGTTGGTACCAACATTTTTGACCCCGTGACCTTGACCTTGGAGTTTGACCTACTTTTTGAAAACTTTAACCTTGCTAATAACTTTTGAACAGTAAGAGATAGAGCTTTGATATTTCACATGAGTATTCCTTGTGACAAGACCTTTCCGTGGGTACCAACATTTTTGACCCCGTGACCTTGACGTTTGACTTACTTTTTGAAAACTTAACCTTGCAAATACCTTTTGAACAGTAAGTGATAGAGCTTTGATACTGGTACCAAGATATTTTCCCTTGTGACCTTGACAATCTTCGGAATTGGCCATTATCGGGGGCATTTGTGTTTCACAAACACATCTTGTTTTTTCCATAAATTTTATGTTTGAAAGGAAGTCATCCATAATTATGATGTGTTATCCATCCTTGAATTAGAGATTGGGAGTTTTTAAATTTTACATATTATTTGTATGTGATATATCATTCTGATTATTTATTTCATTTTTAGCTCGCCAGGACAAGTGTTTTGAGAGCTATTGTTGTGACCCCGGTGTGGGCAGCAGCGTCATACTTTTAAGGGAGAAATTTAAACCAAATTGGCTTTATCTTTTGAACCAAGGAGGATAGAGCTTTGATATTTCACATATAGATTCCTCATGACCGCTTTTAATTTTGTACCATAATGCTTGACCTCATAACCTTGACCATGGACTTCAACCTACTTTTCAAAAACTGTAACCTTGGCTCTATTTTTAGAACCAAGAGGGGCAGGGCATAAATATTTCACATATAGATTCCTCATGACTTGGCCTTGGACTTTACATACTTTTAAACAAAGTTTAACCTTGGTTATATCTTTTGAACCAAGGAGGATAGGGCTTTAATATTTCCCCATACAGATTCCTGCATATATATATATAGTTAATTTAACAATATTTATCAACAGTTATCATAAATACTAAAGTCAAAGTTTTAAAAAATGCAGAAAAACTTGTCAGAATTGCCTGGAAATATGTTGTTATTTGAAAGAATGTTTCCCCAGTCATCTGAATGATTTGAATTAATCAACGTTAAGTAGAATCATGCTTCCTGGCGAGTTATGTTGTCTTCTAACAACTCTTGTTAATTAATTATCAAATATATGGTACTTTTTAAGAGGGGGGGGGGAGGGAGGGGGGGGGGGTATAAGCTTAAAGTGTATTTCAATTCTGTATTGTTACATGTATTTCTGTACTGTTGTAAAATATATCAGTTTTGATTATAACCGATGATGATCTAAACATTACTAGTGTATATTGTTGGGTAATTAGATACTGTAGATTCCTAAATATATTCTAACAAGAAGCACCATTCACAAAGTAAAACTACTCACTTATGTCTTTTATATTGCTGAAATCCATGTAAAAACTCTTGATCCACCGAGTCATCTCATGAATTCATGTTCTCATGATTTAACGTGATAATAATGAAGTGCTCGCGTAAATAAGGAATCTACAGAGTACAGGTAATCTAAGTGGTTGACTGGAATTTGTTTCAATGGAAAATAGTTTGATTTCAATTATCTTTGGCACAAATGTTTGTATCTGTTAAGAAATTCAGAATTGGCATCCTCTTATTTGTTATTGGATTATGTATTAAAGCTAATTTATTCCTTTAAACAATCATCAACACTGGAAACAATGTACAATATATTGTAGAAGATAACTTCTTAATATTGAAGTGATACTGTTTCAGATTCTTCTCTGATAAAAGAAGAAAAACCAGGAGGACCAAATGGAGGAAATAAGAAGATAAGTGGGAAAGCATGGGGGCGTGTCAAGGTATTCTCATGTTATATGTAATGTGTGTATATATATAGAGAGAGAGTATTCAGCATTCAATCTGTTGATGGATAAGGCATGAAATATTTTCATATTTCCAGGAGTTGGAAGCAAAAATGAAAATACAGATGTATAAGAAAATCCTGTCTTATAAGTTAAATAAAGAGCATGGGGCTCTAAGGGCCCAAAGGATGCCCTATTTCAAATCTTTTTCTGGGAAGTGTCCAGGATAAACACTTTTTTCAATATCTGGATTTATGTTCTCTCTACAGCTATATCAAGCTGAGTATATTTTGATGAATGATTGTTGTATCGTTTCATTGCAAGACATTTGAATTGTATGTTTTAGTTGGTACCTCATCCCACTTTACTAACTGCACAATGGTTTTTAGTTATGCTAATTTTTTCCAAATTGATAATTTCCATATATGTAGAAAGAGGGCCATATTGATTTACACTTGTCGTTCGTTAGACCAAGTGTAGTTCACTTGATATCTTGAACACCCTTTTCTTGGCTAACATCACACTTTGTTGACAGGTAGCCCCTAAAGAATAGATGACCCCTATTGATTTTGAGATCATTAGGTTAAAGGTCAGGGGTCAAACTACTCCGGACATAAGAAAATGTTGTCCACTGAATATCTTAAGAATACTTTGCTGGTAGACATTAAAACATTTGATACAGCGGTACATCCTAAGGAGTCGAGAAGTAGTCAGAGGTCATACTTTTCTGCACACAAGAAAATATTCTCTGTTTATTATTTTGAGAACCCTTTGCTTGAAAGACAAAAAACTTAGTGTACATGTAAACTCTGATAATTAGATAATATTTATCATGAAGTCAAAGATTAAACTTTTCTGCACATAAGAAAATATTGTCCACTCAATATCTTGAGAACCCTTTGCTGGGTAGATATCAAACTTGATACACTGATACCAGCCCTTAAGGAGTTGATAACCTGCGGAAGCGGGTTATGTAAAAATGTTCTGCAATATTATTGCTACATTCATCACCCAATGAAACAACAAAGTAAGACATTTTATTGTTTATACAGTGGAGCCTCGGTAATCCGGACGCCATTAATCTGGACGCTTCACCTTCCGGACGATTTTTTTAGGGAACGGAATTTTTATACGTTATTTTGCATCATTAATCCGGAAATTCGCGTTCCGGATCCGGACGGTCACTTTTTACTACAAAATGTTATAATGCATTGAAAATTGTACAGTTAATCCGGACGGTAATTTTGTTTAGGGAAGGTCTGTGTCGGACTATTTTAGCAAGGCGTAAATTATAAAGAAAACAAGCCAAACTGTATAATTGAAGCGATTACCTGTACCCTGTCAACACCTCCCTCCAATTAGGTGGTGTGTGATGATAAGTCCATTAGATAGCACATGCCGATCGAGACATTGTATTGCCAATTTTTGCACATAAGATCTTTATTGCGTGTAGTGTTGAATTTTGTAAATAAATCTGTAGCATATTATTTTATAGTCTTGATCAATACCCTAATAGTATTAATAAATTAAACATTATGCCGTAATGATAATTTTTTAACTGCTACACATATCAGTTGTACTGATTCGTAAATTGATATCGGCTTATTCACATCCAAAGAGTGTAGATTATACTTCTAGATTCTGGATTTTATACTGTTGATTGGCGTGAAATATACATGTATGTTCATGCACATGTATATGTAGTATAAGTTTTTAACGTTTAGAATGTCACGCATGTAGAATGTACCTGTGTACGATTGATTCTTGTTACGATGTTGTAGAGCTTTATTGCTTTCGAATTTTTAAACTCTGGGTAGAAGTGAGAAAATTACCATTTTAAGGAAAATGACAATTAAATTCTGTATGTACCTGTAATGTTAGTTTCACCCGAGTTTTGTTCCGTTATTATCGCATCATGAAAAGAATAGGTGCGCGTGACTAGATCAAAGCAGTAGTAGGTCTTGATATTACGAGCTTAAATGATTTTGTCTTGGATAATTATAGAATAAGAAATAACTCTGGCAGATTGAATTTTGGTTAAAGAATGTTGTCAACTGACATGATAATCACGAAATTCTTATACCAACTTTGGACGATGAAGATTGTTTTAACAGACCGCCGAACCCGTGAATCGTGACAGATGGAAATTACCAGCCTCTTTAAGAAGTAAAAGTGTGATGAAATGTTTGAAGTGTAAATGATTATGTTAGTTACTAATGATTTATTTACTTATAGTTACATAAAGTGATTCATTATTTGTGCAGACGGTAAAGTTTTGTATATTTATTTGTAGGGATCATATTGTATGTACAATGTAAGCACAGGCAAATACACTGAACACGTACATTGAATTTTAGTGCTTTGAAATACATGTAAATGTTAACATTATCATAATATATTTACTAATGCAAATGGTTAAATCCAATGAAAGAATGTGTTTAATTCACTATGCATCAATAAAGTAGGCACGTATTGGTTACTTATGCAAAGGTAGAAAATATGCGATTCAATTATCCGGACGCTTCATTTATCCGGACGATTTTGCTGGGAACCAAAGTGTCCGGATTAACTCACTCCACTGTATTTATTTTTTTATATATTGTTTTAAAATATAAACTAAATTTAAGTACACTCTGTACTAAAATATTTAATTTAAGCATATTTTATTGAGAAACTCAACAGGATTGGGCAACAGGCCGGCATATAGCCTATGTAGGCCGGCCTCTCCCAAAAGTACTAAAATATCATATGGTTGACCCATTCGTTATGCTAAATGGAACAGTTGATGCACCTTTTGACCTTGATGATGCTTAATATTTGGTAATGATTACACAGACAGGTGGTACTAAAAGACCGGATGGAACTAGTTTGCAACAAAATGCATTCATTGTTCAAGATGAAAGCACTGTCAATTTCAAAAGAAATATAAAAGATTCAATGAATGTAAATATGTAAACAAATTAAAATGTCTTTCTTTGTTGTTTCATCGGGTAATGAAGAAGGTAGCACTACAATCATTGCAGAAAATATTTACATAACCTGCTTACCCGGGTTATGAATATTTTCTGCAATGCTAGCTACCTTCATCACCCTATGAAACAACAAAGAAAGCATTTTATTGTTTAAGTCACACCAACAGAATTATAGAATAAGATTGTATTTATTGTGTATTCTGAGTAACTTCTACCATGAAGCATGCATTTCAAGTGTACACTTCTTGGAGATTAATGCAATTCTGTTGACTGTTTTTTACAGAATATTGTGACCCGCTCCCAGAAGTACCCCAGCAGTGTGTTCTTCATCCTGGGCAATGAATTCTGTGAGAGGTTTTCCTATTATGGAATGAGAGGTAAGGCAGTGACTATATACATTTAGTACTGTAAACCTGAGATTTGTCTCATTACCGGTATATAATTAATTTACAGCTGTTCTGATTCTCTACCTGACAAAGTGGCTCGGCTTCAGTGAGGATATGGGGACCTGAGATTTGTGTCATTATAAAATTAATTTACAGCTGTTCTGATTCTCTACCTGACAAAGTGGCTCAGCTTCAGTGAGGATGTGGGGACCTGAGATTTGTCTCATTGTATATTTAATTTACAGCTGTTCTGATTCTCTACCTGACAAAGTGGCTCGGCTTCAGTGAGGATGTGGGGACCTGAGATTTGTCTCATTATATAATTAATTTACAGCTGTTCTGATTCTCTACCTGACAAAGTGGCTTGGCTTCAGTGAGGATGTGGGGACCTGAGATTTATCTCATTATATAATTAATTTACAGCTGTTCTGATTCTCTACCTGACAAAGTGGCTCGGCTTCAGCGAGGATGTGGGGACCTGAGATTTGTCTCATTATATATTTAATTTACAGCTGTTCTGATTCTCTACCTGACAAAGTGGCTCGGCTTCAGCGAGGATGTGGGGACCTGAGATTTGTCTCATTATATATTTAATTTACAGCTGTTCTGATTCTCTACCTGACAAAGTGGCTCGGCTTCAGTGAGGATGTGGGGACCTCAATCTTCCATTCCTTTGTCATGCTGTGTTACTTCAGTCCTCTCCTTGGAGCAATCTTAGCTGACGGATACATTGGGAGATACAAGTAAGTTTTAAAGATATTTTCAATCACTCCTATTCTTGTGTAACTTTTTTCATATAATTAGATAGGCACATCAATTCCCATCAATTTACTGTGTTACATTAAATAGTTGGGCTCAGTAATAATCAAAAACAACTTGCTTTCTGAGGAAACCAGTTTTTAAAATAAACAGGTCTAAAGGTTTTTACCCCTAAAACCTTTTATTTCATAGAATTATTGAATGACCCAGTTAATGGTAAAAAAAAAAAAGAAACCAATTCTGAAAATCTGGTGATTAAAAACATGTAAATATTCAGTGGAGTTGTAGGGATTTCGTTCTGTTGGTCAGGTGAGGGCAAACTACTTTATAGTATTAGCCTTATCAATACCTGCTGTACACGTGCTGCTGTTTCTGCGGTGAGTTACATGTACAGTCTCTATCTTAATTTAAAATGCTGCAAGCCAGCATACTTCATGAAGCATGTTGGCACTTCATGAAAATATGTATGCTGGCATGAAGCATAGCAGTTCATGTATTTGTAAGACAGAATTTGTTTCCTTACATTTACAATCTACTTTTAAATCTGTGTGAATTTCCAACGTTAAAATAGATGTACTATATATTTATCAAGATTCATATCGCAGCACATTCATGAGGAAATGGCTATCACTATAGTTTGTAAATGGAAATTTTTAAATCTTGTTATGGTAGACATTTGCAATGTTTGTGAGATTTAGTTAATTGAAGTACTGTGTTTCCAAATCATAACAAATTTGGAATGTAATATTTAATAGATCACTGAAATTGGCAGCTCAGTTGATATTTTTTTTTATTTACATGATTTCAAGTTAAATAAACTGTGTGATAACATTGTTATGGAACTTTTTTTTTTGGACAGGACTATTCTGTTTGTATCGCTGCTGTATGCCACTGGAAATCTAGTTATGGCTGTAACTGCAGTGCCCCCACCTGAATGGTATGTGGTTTGATAGACAAAGGCTCAATAAAGCTTTTTTATTTAATTTAGTTTATCCACTCTGTAAAATATTCAAACTTAGACCACTTCTCCAGAGCTACAGGACCAGTTTCAATCAAATTTTATCTTTGAGGAAAGGAATTTAGGTTCATTCAAATAGAGGGCCACATACTCTCCAAGAGAGATAATTTTAAAAGATGAATGAAAATGTACAGAATTCTGTGTCCCCTAATGCGCTGAAAAAGTTAGGCCTGTATCAGTGGTGTCTGCACATTATGAATCAGAAATGTCAATCATTGGAGAAAATGGTGATGAGAACTATATCTCCACATGCAGTTTAATATCATGCTTGAAAGTTTTAGTGAAAAGAGTTATTTGAAAGTGATTTGGAGTTGTTGTTTATCCACTGAAGATAGTTTTGTATTGACTGAAGATAAAAGTTATTCACTCCATATCTCTGTGGCCAGGATGTGACCAGAAGACCATGGTCTTATATATATAACAATGAATAGAAATCTTCTCACGAAACACAAGACCACTATACCTTTACATATTTTGTAAGGGCCAGAATGAAGCCACGGTAGGCTTACATAGTTTTAGACATTATTTTCTATATAAGAGCTTGGCAAGTTAGGTGAGATTTTGTGACCTCAAAATCGGCTGTTCTTGTTGAATATGAGTCTTTTTTATACACCTGTCATTAGACGGGATGTATTATGCTATGGTGCTGTCCGTGCATCTGTCCGTATGTCTGTAAACTTTTTACATTTTCGACTTTTTCTCCAGAAATATGAGGCCAATTTCAACCAAACTTGGCCGAAAGTATCCTTCGGTGAAGGGCTTTCAAGTTTGTTCAAATGAAGGACCATGTCCCTTTCAAAGGGGAGATAATCACAAAAATAGGGTGGGGTCATTTAAAAATCTTCTAAAGAACCACTGAGCCAGAAAAGCTGAGATTTACATGAAAGCTTTCTGACATAATGCAGATTCAAGTTTGTTAAAATCATGGCCCCCGGGGGTTGGATGGGGCCATAAGGAGGGGGTCAAAGTTTTACATGTAAATATATAGGAAAAATCTTTAAAAATCTTCTCAAGAACCACTGGGCCAGGAAAGTTGAGATTTACATGAAAGCTTCCTGACATTATGCAGATTCAAGTTTGATAAAATTATGGCCCCTGGGGGTATGATGTGGCCACAATAGGGGATCAAAGTTTTACATACAAGTATATAGGGAAAATGTTTTAAAATCTTCTTCTCAAAAACAACTGGGCCAGGAAAGTTGAAATTTACATGAAAGCTTCCTGACATAGTGCAGATTCAAGTTTGTTAAAATCATGGCCCCCGGGAGTAGGTTGGGATCACAATAGGGATCAAAGTTTTACATGCGAATGTATAGGAAAAATCTTTAAATATGAGCCAAGGTGACTCAGGTGAGCGATGTGGCCCATGGGCCTCTTGTTTGAAATATGATTATCTTGTGTAAGAATGTGGAATGATGGGTTTATTTTGTGTAAGGATCATTAACTGTGGAGTTGTGTTCCACGGCTTTGATGTGATGTTTATTGTGTGATTATGTTATATGAATATTTTTGTGTCTTTGTTAGGTATGGTCCAGCTGTTGGTTTGATTCTGATTGGTTTTGGTACTGGGGGAATTAAACCCAATGTGTCATCATTTGGTGCCGATCAGTTCAGAGCAGATCAGGTAAATACTGTTTCAAATTGCATATTTCATGTTC
>NC_079165.1:65024408-65114408 GCF_947568905.1 Ostrea edulis
ACTTTTTTTTTACAAAATGGCAAATCAAAGGAACTGAGGATTCCTGTTTTAAAACTTTGTCAGAGAAAGGCATTGAGGAAATTTTTGTATTATAAATGTCAAATTTACATGTATTATCTATTAACAATAACAATTTTCATTCATATGTCGATTCAATATATCCCAGTGAACTTGAAATAAAAGACACCACAGAGTTGTCCACTTCTGCTTCATACTTCGATATTTTATTGAAAGTAGATATTTACAGCAAACTAACTACTCAACTTTATGACAAACGGGATGATTTCAACTTCTCCATCGTCAACTTCCCATATTTATGTAGCAATATTCCATTATGATCACCTGCATATGATGTTTACATCTCTCAACTGATTCGATACACAAGAGCTTGCTCTGCATATGGTCAATTTTTAAATCAAAGCAGCCCACTGACAAACAAGTTGATGGTGCAGGGGTTTCAACAGTCTCATTTAAAATCCGCATTTTGCAAATTCTTTGATATTTATAACGATCTAGTTTGCCAATACAGCCTATCACTGGGTCAAATGCTGTCTGACGTGTTTCATGCCGATTGTTAGGCCGTTCTTGACACACTGATTTTGACTATGGATAACTTCGTTTACCTGATCAAGATATAGGGCTCACGGTGGGTGTGACCGGTCGACAAGGGATGCTTACTCCTCCTAGGCACCTGATCCCACCTCTGGTATATCCAGGGGTCCGTGTTTGCCCAACTCTTTATTTTGTATTGTTTATAAGGAGTTATGAGATTGATCACTGTTTGTTATCTTCGCCTTTCATGATTGTTTAATTACTTTATTGAAAACAACAGTTTAGTGGCTTAATATTTTGATAACTTTTAGTGCCTTCTCATGACTATATATACATACATAGGTACATGTATTGTTTGCAATTGACATCAATAATTGTATAACTTCTTGTAACTTGATATCACCAACCACTATTCCACATTGTGAAGAGTGTTATTTATAATTATACATCTGTTGAAGGAAAAAGAGAGGTACACCTTTTTCTCAGCCTTCTACTTTTCCATCAACGTTGGAAGTATGTTGTCCATTATTTTGACTCCAATACTGAGAGGTTTGTAAAACGAAATATTGAGTCAAAGTCAAGAAATAATATTGATTACAGATAAATCATACCGTAATTGAAATAAAATAGCTTTAGTTATAACAATCACAGTATCTTATCCCTGTGAGTTTCACTGTCACACGTTCGTGTTCTACTGTTACAGCTGATGTGAAGTGTTATAACAATAACAGTATCTTATCCCTGTGAGTTTCACTGTCACATGTTCATGTTCTACTGTTACAGCTGATGTGAAGTGTTATGGCAGGGAGTGTTATCCTTTGGCGTTTGGAATACCAGCAGTTCTGATGGTTCTCGCTACAAGTGAGTACTCTTTAGTTAGTACCTTCAGATGGAAAGTGGGGAATCAGATTTTTGCATGGGCTGACAGCCTGATGACAGGTTGTTTGTTGTCTCTGTTTCTATGTAATTCTATTAAACTTTTTTTATTTTTGAAATGGTCACTAGAATCAAACTCTTATCATGTGAGTGCAAGGCATCATTTGTAAAGTTCTACACCCTCTTCAGAAGGGAGTTGATAAAAAAAAATATATAATGAAAATAGGAATTGTTTTATTGAATTCAAGAGAAAGCTTATAAAATCTAAAGCAGATGAAGATGTCAAGTCTATTTGTAGGTTACTAAAAATTCTTGATGTTAGAAAACACAACATTTTTGTGTATTAAATTTTTCCTTTAATAGTTATATTTATTGCTGGGAGCAGTCTCTACAAGAAGGTGCCCCCATCAGGGAATCTGATAGGAAGAGTTCTTAAATGCATTTGGGTAAGTGAAGAATTTTCCCCCAAGAAAATCTGTGATTATGTTACTGTGAACCTACTTCTAGCTTTACAAATATATATCAACTTTTTGTTGTTAGTGGGGATTATACGGGAAGATAAAGAATTGTGGCAGTAGGAACAAAAAGGAGCACTGGCTATATTATGCAGACAGTAAATTTGAGGTAATGTAGCAATTTAATGATTCACTTAGAGGTAACTGTTATTATCTCTGATAGATAATTGTCTGTGTTTTTGTGTGTCTGTTAACTTTACACATTTTAAAATTCTTTAAAACAATTAGGCCAGTCACAGCTAAACTTGGCACAAAGCATCTTTGAGTGAAGGAGATTCAAAAATGTGTTAGTGAAGGATCATGCCCTCTTTCCATGGGGAGATAATCAGGAAATAGTGATGATAGCATTTGAAAATCATTTTTATAACCACAGATCCAGAAAAAGTGTAAACATATGAAAATGCCCTCATTTAGTGTTAATTCAAATTAATTCAACTGATGGCCTTGGATTGATATTAAATTAGTATGCGATTTTCCCCAGGTAGACTCAGGATTGTTTAAATTGTGATGCTTGTAGACAAAGTGGAGGTAATCATTGCAGTTTTAAGTTTTGCATAGGAATATGCAATGTATATGAATAAAAATGTACTCAATCACAAAGGTATATTGTTGAATCATTGCATTTCATTGGGACTCAATTTCAAATGAAATGCACAATTTATATATTCATATAGTTTTGTAAATGTACAGAAATCATTTATGTCTGTTGGAATTCCCATGGGCACGAATTGTGCTCCTTTGTTAGCTGGCCTGTTTTTATATTCACTTGAAGCAGAATTTATTCAAAAACTTCTATGTGAGAAGAAAAAATCTCTTGCTGTGGCCTTCAATGCGGCATTTAGATATATCGACCACATTTTATCTATTGACAATAATAATTTTCATTCATATGTCGATTTGATATATCCCTGTGAGCTCAAAATAAAGGACACCACAGAGTCATCCACATCTGCTTCATACTTAGATATTTTATTGAAAGTAGATATTAACGACAAACTAACAACTCAACTTTATGACAAACGGGATGATTTCAGCTTCTCCATCGCCGACTTCCCATATTTATGTAGCAATATTCCATTATCACCTGCATATGGTGTTTATATCTCTAAATTGATTCAATACGCAAGAGCTTGTTCTGTGTATGGTAAGTTTTTAAATCGAGGCAAGCTACTGACAAACAAGTTGATGATGCAGGGGTTTCAACAGTCTTGTTTAAAGTCAGCATTTCGCAAATTCTATGGTTGTTGTAACTATCTAGTTTGCCAATACAACCTATCATTGGGTCAAATGCTGTCTGACGTGTTTCATATCTATTGTTAGACCGTTCTTGGCACACTGATTTTGACCATGGATAACTCCGTTTACCTGATCAAAATATAGAGCTCACGGAGGGTGTGACCGATCGACAAGGGATGCTTACTTCTCCTAGGCATCTGATCCCACCTCTGGTATATCCAGGGGTCCGTGTTTGCCCAACTCTTTATTTTGTATTGCTTATAGGAGTTATTAGATTGATCACTGTTTGTTATCTTCACCTTTCATCCACAAAATTGCATCCCATCGAAACTACAAGATCTCCACAATACATGATAATTGTCCCCCACAAACTTGCGATTTCACAGTGCTGCAAGCATCCTCATATATAATAGATTCAATTTCATTCTGTGGCCAATTGAGCAAGACTATGGTCACAATATGGAATATGCATGTATAAGAAAATCTTTTTAAGAAGCACAAGTATGCAATTTGTCAAGTGATATAGATGTGTAGATCAATTCAATTTTGTTCAGACCATTACGTGGTGATGAGACCAGAGCAAGACTGGTTTTATGCTATTAGTGTCCCAAGCTTATGTCTTTATCTCTCTATGAACAAGGTAAGCATTATGGTGCATAGTCCTCCTCTTGATTACTGGCTAGAGTGTAAGATATTTCATGTTTCTTCTCAATTGCAGCCAGAGTTTATCAGAGAGGTGCAGATATTACTGAAGGTGCTATTTATGTTTATCCCTGCCCCACTTTTCTGGGCTTTGTCTGATCAGCAAGGATCTCGCTGGACACTACAGGCGGAAAAACTGAATGGAGACCTGGTATGGTATAATTTTATATTACTGGGTATAAATTACATTATCTTTAGCCTCAATAACCTTTGTATTTTATGATCCAATGTTTTCTCTTACAGGGTGTCTTTGGGACCATCAAACCTGACCAGCTGTCAGCATTAAACCCGTTACTGATCTTATTTCTTATTCCACTATTTGAAAAATTCATCTACCCTTGTTGTGAGAAGTGTCGCTTTCTCATCAGGTAATTATAAACAAACTTTCCATCGTTTTAGAAAGTACTCAAGTAACATGTGCATGAAACAGAATAAACTCAACTGTGTATCATATCGTCAAATTTATTCCATATTCAGGCCACTTCAAAGAATGTCGGCAGGCATGATGTTAACTGTGATATCATTCATCATGGCAGGACTTCTACAAATCAAAATTGAGGTCAGTTGTACTGGCTGTTTTCAAGTGCTTTGTACAAACTGGAATAACATGATATACTTTACAGAAGCCCATATGAATGCAAGTAGGCATTTCAAAATAGTGGCAAAGCTCACTTTATTAATGAATTATAATTTCTTCTTTAACAATTAAGGAAACAAAGCCTTGGTGGCATAATGAAATGATTATGAAACCTAGATCATCATTTTTCAACAATTTGTTCTGTTGCAGGAAAACACAGAATCTCATTTAAAATATGCAGAATCGGGAGTGTCATTTTACAACACCTTACACTGTGATATTAATGTAAAGATGGGTGATGTGCTCAACAGCAAAATTGCTCCTTATCAGGTAGGGATCATTGTGTGTGCAATATCAGGATGAAGCAGAAGATGTCTATGTTTTATGAAGAGGAAGTGATAAATTATATTCCATTCTATATTTTGTAAATTTTGGGGTACTTTTCAGAAAGGCGGATACAGTGTGATTTCTGCTAAAGAGTATGAAGTAGAAGTGCAATCTTGTCTTCCACTGTTGTCTCAGAATATAACCCTGGGATCTCAGAATGCCACTAGAATATTTGTTTGGTTCAGTGATAATAATACGCTGAAACTAAATAGTGTAAGTATAGAATTCTGATATTTGTTCTGTATTTCTGAAATTATTTTTTGAAATCTTCATGAATATATACAATGTATCAGCTATCAAAAAATTTCCAGGTGCAAGATTTGCGTTCTCATCCATCCGAAGGAAATTCAAAGCTTAGGTAAGCACTGTTTGCGATGGAAAACAAAAACATACCTTTTTGTCAGGTCTAATATAAGTGACAAATTTCAAGTTGTATCATTGTTAATTTTTTTCCTTGTTCCTTCTTGTTACTTTACAAAACCTTTAAGATTTAGTTCTGTGATTAATTTAAAGTTCTAGTAAAATCATCAAAATATTCTGACTCTTAATCCAACTTAACTATAATGTGAATTTTCCCTTTAAAGTATTCTTTGGTTTTGTTTGAATAAATGTCTGTGTATCTGTGTCTGTTCAACAGCTTTTGACCATTGATTTGATTTTGCAGGAAACAAAAACAGTGTAGATACCTATAGATTTCTTATGTCAGAGTAATACAGTGTATTGTAGTTTTTTATGTTTATCATAAAGGTCTGATTACGTGCTCCAGTTTTTCATATTTGGACAAATTAGAAAATGAAATTTTGAGAGAGAAAAATAAGTTAACTAGCAACATGTACTGTGCATTTGACTGTCATTTATTTCATAATATAATGTACTGATTGTAGCAGGAGAAATAGAACAGTAAATATTTTGTGATTTTGTACAAAGCATTTTTTGTTGTGTAGTATATTCAGCAGAGGAGCTTTTAAAGGTGCCCAGATAGTGGTAGTGAATTCAAACCATCAAGGACAGATTTCCAATCAATCTGGCATTCTGTATCCCACTTCAGAACAAGGGGGTCTACCATTCCATACTATCACTCCAGGACAGTAAGTTTTTCAAACAAAACTTTTCATGATTTCCAGCAAATTTTGCAGATCATTGCAAGCAAAGAACTATACTGACTGACCTCCCAGAAATGTGAAAATTAATCTGAAGTCTTGCTGATTTGAATGTAAATTCGAGTTATTTCCCTTTTCATCTCATCCATAAGGTGATATTGTGCTGCCAAGAATCAAAATTTTAGGATTTATTTAGTACACCCAAAGATAAAGACACTTAGAATAGATTAGGTCTAGGGATCATTAATTGAATAAAACAAATGACATTCAGAGAGTGGTCCATTTCAAGAATAGTCAATATTTTTTTAAGATTTTGGTATCAATATGTGCTTTGCTTTTCAGTTACAGTATATACTGGCAGGACTCGCCCAATAGTAACTGGACTAAGCATAACACCTCCATCAGTATAGGACAAGGAGCTGTGTATAATTTAGTAATGGCCAGGAATGGAACAAAGGTAAGAGACCAGCTGGAAATTGTAGATTAGAGAAACGTGAATAATTACCCGAGTTGCAACAAAGTTGAACTTGGCTATTGGTTTGGTGATGCGGGCGGGCGTCAACAATTGGTTTCCGGATGATAACTCAAAAAGTTTACAATCTAATCAAATGAAACTCTGATATATTGTTGGGTACCAGGTAAGAAAGACCCCTATTAATTTTGGAGAAAAATGGTCAAAGGTCAAGGTCACAGTGACCGAATATAGAATGAAAATTTCAGAAAAATTTGGTTTCCGGATGATAACTCAGAAAGTTTAAATCCGAATCAAATGATATTTAAAGATATTGTTATGTACCAGGTAAGAAAGACCCCTATTGATTTTGGAGAAAATAGGTCAAAGGACAAGGTCACAGTGACCGAAAATAGAATGAAAATTTCAGAAAAATTTGGTTTCCGGATGATAACTCGAAAAGTTTACAATCTAATCAAATGAAACTTTGATATATTGTTGGGTACCAGGTAAGAAAGACCCCTATTAATTTTGGAGGAAAATGGTCAAAGGTCACGGTGACCGAAAATAGAATGAAAATTTCAGAAAAATTTGGTTTCCGGATGATAACTCAGAAAATTTAAATCCGAATCAAATGATATATAAAGATATTGTTATGTACCAGGTAAGGAAGACCCCTATTGATTTTGGAGAAAATAGGTCAAAGGTCAAGGTCACAGTCAGCGAAAATAGATTTAAAATTCCAAAAAATTTTGGTTTCAGGAGGATAACTCAAAATTTTTTGATTTGAATCAAGTGAAACATAAATATATTGTTGGATACCAGCAAAGCAAGGCCCTTATTGATTTTGGAGAACAAAGGTCAAGGTCACAGTGACCGAAAATAAATTGAAAACTTCAGACAAATATGGTTTCTGGACAGTAACTCGAAAAGTTTAACTCCAAACTCCTTTTAAAAATGTATTCACAAGAACTTATTACATTATATCCAACAATTAGTTCTTCACAATTATAAATATGCCACATCATTCCTGACTTTACAATTTATCCCATGCAACTCGTCTCCTGCACCCCTGGGTGCATATATTGATTTTTTACTTTAATGATTGAAAATATTACACTCGTAAAATTTTAACTGCTTTGGAAGATTTAGGATCTACAAGCAACCTTATCTTCAAGCTTTATAATTTTGTTAAAATTTGTGAATGCACTTACTCATCAAAAAACAACCTCATTGACCAAGGGTTCTTATTTTGCTGCTCCCATCTTTATATGAAGAGGAGATTGGTGGATTGGAACCCTTGGCTAGTGAAGGTGATCAACAAACATTTTAGCACTGCAGCACTTACTATAAACTTGTATCAAATCATTTGTGAACTTAAATACCGGTACTTTTTGGACAAATAATTATTTATAGAGGCCTGTTTGATCTGATACCTAGGTTGTGACGAGTCTGTTGACCAGTATGGAGGTGAACAGTGTTTCTATGGTGTGGATGGTCCCTCAGTACGTAGTGGTGACTGTGGGGGAAGTACTCTTTTCCATCACAGGACTGGCTTTCGCCTACTCTCAGGTTAGTTGTTTCATGTGATATAGAATGTAAAGAAATAGGTTATTTTACTAGTATTTTTGTTGACAAAGGTTATTGTATAAACTATATTTCACTGACTATGATATGTTGAAGGTGCTACCATCAGGGTGATACATAAGAGAATCTAGAATCTTTTTTTTTTTTTAGAAGGAGGGGGGTTGTTATTGTTGTCACCCCTTTCAATTTTTCCCCAATCTATACCCTCTTCCCTCTATGCACCTAACATAGCCTGTACCAATGAAATAAATGTTTATTTAATTTTTTTTCTCTTTCAAAAATGAAAAACTCTGTAGTGTAATGAAGATCTTACAGTAGAATAAAAAAAAATTGTCTTCATTAATCTCTATGCAATGCCAAGGTGGTGATATTTTTAATGTTTATGTAATAATGTACAATTATGGACTGTTTGGCAGGGAGACATCACAAATTATCGGGTCTTAGTAGGGTTATCACCCGAGCCATCATAGTTGTATTATCCTGAAGAATCTGAACGTTAAAAAAACTATCACACATTTGTTGACTTGTACCATGTATCTTTTTTATTTAAAACATCAACAAATTCTTAACTTTCTCCGCAGAAAATTTTGATAACTTTTCAATAGTTTTCGAGGGGTGAAATCAATGTTACCCTCAACTACATACATTATTTTGTTTTACATTCAATGTCCTACATTCATTAGATATATATGTTAACGAAAGCAAAACATTGAGGTTTGAGAAAGTTAAACGAGAGAAAGCTTTCAAATGTGATGTCACAGTAGAATGACACAAAAACATGACGTCAAACGTAAACATTTCGTAACGTATTTTGAGACAAAAATGTAAGCATCATGTGAAAGGCAAAATTGCATTAGAATGGAAATATTTTTCTTCTTGATTGTTATTTGTGACCGTTAATGTTGACGCTGAAGTTTATGATTAATGATCCTGCATATTTTCAATTATTTTTTAATAGAGCTTTCTCGCTTGTGCCATCAGAAGATATCTTCTGAAGGGAGACAACACAGTTGTCACCCTGCGCATGAGGGAGACATCACGAATTGTCTCCCTCCACGTGACCAGCCCTTGACCAAAGAAATTGACTGTATCATTCTGAAGGATAATAATCCCCATTAGCATTGACATATTCTCCATAGAGCTAATTAGAACAATATCACATTCTGTAGAATCCAAATAGTATAACCCACTGATTAAATGTTTAGGCTTTCACATTTTGTAAATAGAATATTTAATATAGATTCAAGTTTGCTACATGCTACACCTCCCCTCTTTTTTATTGATACACTGTGATCCATTCAAGACTATGAACCATGATCATTTGATATCAAGCTTACAGTTAACACCTTTACATAAGCATAAGTACAATTTCTCTGTCATAGTACAGTAATTTTTGCATGGTTAATTTCTTTCCCCCACTTTATTCATGCATGCTGTGCTAAACTTACCCTAAGACAAGATGGGAGGGGGGTAGGTCACCTGGTTTCACTTCACGGGTTAGAGGGTATACCAAGGAATTGAAATTGTTGACTTGATGTGAGAGGTTTCTATTTTTGGATGAAAAATCTGAGGTTTGTATTTTCTGTTAGACAGAATAAACTCCTAAATTTAGATCTGCCAGATCAGATAATTTAGATCTGCTTCAGTTATATTATGATGTTAAAACATCACACATCTATCGCCTTGCCATGGCTATGATCGATACCTTGCATTTTGTTATAAATTGGACCTGATATGGTGCACTGCATTGTATAGGGGACCACAAAACTAAGATGAAATTGAGATAATGTACGTAAGTTCATAATCTCAGGTAATGAGATGTAACTTTGTAAGATAAAAAAGGACAGATGTTAGGATTATGGGAGGTTTTTACATTGCCCCCCTAGTCGGAGATTCGGGGGGCATATAGTTTTTGGTCTGGGTCTGTTTGTACACAAAAACTTTAACCTTCGCCATAAGTTTTGAATGATTAGTGCTAGTGCTTTCATGTTTCACATGTGCATTCTTAGTGATCAGACCTTTGTTTTATTTAAAAAGTTTTACCGCATGACCTTGACATTTTACCTACTTTTGAAAAACTTTAACCTTGGCCATAACTTTTGAGTAATTAGTGGTAGGGTTTTAATATTTCACATGTGTATTCCTTGTGACAAGACCTTTCTTTTGGTACCAGAATTACTTTGCTGCCATATGTGGGAGGGCAGCAGTGTTTCACAAACACATCTTGTTTTTTCGTTAAAAACATTGATGCATGTGTAATCTAAAAGTTTTGCTGACCTTGAATTTTGATCTCACTGTGCTTACTATTTTGGTATTGTTTCTTACTTTCTTAGGCCCCAGTGACAATGAAGTCAGTGGTACAGGCTGCTTGGTTGATGACAACAGCAGTAGGCAGTTTGGTTGTTGTTATTGTGGCTCAAGTGCAATACTTTACATCACAAGTAAGATTTAACAAATAATATTCTTAAAAGTGTTTCTATCAGTTGGAGTTTTAGAAAGATAGGCAGATGTATGCTTTCATCGTTACTTTGCAGCCTTAATTATTCTCTTTCAGGTGGCCGAGTTCATGTTTTTTGCTGCTCTGATGGCTTTGGCTACAGTAATGTTTATGATCATGTCATGTTTCTATACCTACTATAATGCAAGTGTTCACGGGAATGGATTGGAGGATAAAGAAGAATTGATTGAAGAGGACCAGAAGGAAGACATTCCACTCAAAGATTCTAATCATCCAAAAAATAAATGAAAAGCAGTTATTTGATAATTGATAAAATGTTTATTTTCATTAGATGATACTGAAACAGGAATTATGCCCTCTCCATTTTTTGAGAGATGTTTTTGTCCTAATCTGTCTTGGTGTTTGTTCATTGGTCACAAATTTTGTGAATGCATTTTTCCTGCAGATTCAATTTTGATTTGATTGAAACTTTACAAAAATGTTAAGTATCGAGTGTATTGTGCAATACATTATTAATCTCTTTTGATAAAAGTGGTTTTAAGGGGTTTTCCAATGTTACATATTTTTGTACAGTTGAAGTTATTTAGTCCTCAATCCCATGTATATGATATACTGGGACAAAAATTTGAAATGAATAGAAAGAATGCATTTGTTATACAGTAGAAACCTCATAAGATGGTAATTTATTTTCCAAGCCATTTCATCACAATAAGTTGGTTATCATGATAAAGAATTCATATTATCATATATAATCTATAAATTTTCCTACAAAAACAGGTCATGCTGAATCAACATAGCATATGTTTGCTTTCTCTTGTACTATGTTAGGTATCCTGGTTATACTTGCAGTGTTTAGCTCAGAATCTTAAACTTAGTGACAGCATTCATTCAAGTAGAGAAGTTATTGTTCGTAAATGTTTGGTCCAACTCAAAATCAAACATTTAAGCTTAATACATAATACCTAGGTATACAAGATATATTTTCAGAATGGTGCAAAATGTAATACAAGTATGCCAAAAAGAAAAAAATTATATATCTTTGTTGTGTACTATTTTGTATGTTGTAACGATTAATTAAAGATGGGTTATATATTGGGATAAGAATTTTAAAGTGATACAAGTACATATTGATAGGTTAGACTGCTTAAAGAGAGCATTAATTGAAAGTAGATGGTAAAATCAGAGAAGTTTGCAAAATACTCCCATATGATTTCATGAGAAAATATTCGTTGTTGACCAGATATATATTTTTTAATATAGTGTAAAAAAAAATTGACACATCTGTCAAATTTTCTCGGAAATAAGATTTAATGTTTGAAAGCAAGCAGTGGGGCTTCACTTTGATCAGACTTTCAGTGCAATAGGAATGATAATATAATGAATATATTAACATGATTTAGAGAAATTTATTTCATGTAAATGACTACAGCAAGAGATTATGGTTGTGTAAAATGATGACATGGGCTATGCATTAGATCTAGTGTAAAGTGGAATCTCAACAGAAAATGACAGTTATTGACCAAAAAGGATTATCTCAGACTTCATTTTATATTAAACATCAATCTGTTATTTTTTTATTACATATTTTACATTTGTTAAAAAGTTTCTTTTTTATTTTACTCAATTGTTATTCTGCTTTATCCAATGACGAGGAGGAATAAGTAAATAATTATGCAACAATTTCATTTAGTTTGATTTTCCAAATTGAGTTAAGTTAATCCGTATTAAGTTGCACCGCATTAACTTAACTCACAATGTTAAACCCTCGTATGCATCCATGTGGTAATTCTCCAATGGATTACTTTTACCCACTAAAGAATCAGCTACAAGAAACGACCCTGATGTTTTTTTTAATCAGATGACAACTGGTTTGTTTTGCTATCGGGAAGTCCGGGTTAGAGTCTGGATCCCGGCGCTGTCTCTTTCAGGCATTTAACATAGGTAGTGACTGTTGCTTTACCAAGCGTCAGGCACTAGATGTGACATTCACGAGTCTAGGCTATGACGTTAAAACCAGAGGCCCCATCATAGACATGGCACGATAAAAAAAAAACCTTACTCCTATGGCCCGAGCGTAATGCATAGGTTGAAAGTTTGTGGTACTTTACCTATAAAGCTGGTGACGGCTCAACATGGGTGAAAAATTCCCGAATGGGACGTAAAACAACATAAAAACAGAACAAAAAAAATCTTTCTGCAGAGTACATCCACGTGATCCATATGGAATGGTATGGAAGCGATGCCAATATTGTGTAATGGAAGGATTCAACTATACTGTGCAAAGATGAATTTACTTGCGTAATCAGTTTCGACCAAAAAAAAAAAATTAAGGAATGCATCATTTTGTGCCAATTACTCTAAGCTTTGACCTGTTCAAGATTATCCTCTTGACTGGTTGTGAATCATAAGGAAATCTGTTAGGTGCTTGTATCAGCTGCATTAAAAAGTTACATAGCGGGGACCAAGTTTAAATTGTCACTCCTTGTGACCATGACTGAAAATAGCAGTGGTTCAAGCTCATGGAATCCCCGTGACCATCTCGAGATGACTGGACGAGGGACAAAGTCTTTCCTTGTTGGCGGGGTTTACGGGAAATCTGAGAGATAGTGCATGTAAGAATCGATGGACAGGAACGTTTCGCACAAACTACCAAGCCGTTTTATACGCACCTGCCTTTATATTTTCAACAACAGAAAGTCTTTGCATTAGAATGGGATCTTAACAAACTTCTTAAATGATTTTCCAAGGAAATTCTACAGTGTACAAAAATTTGCCCATGGTTCTAATAATTCTTAAAAAGCCATGTAAATTGGTGATAATAAACGCCGTAGATAGTATGGACCCGAAAGACCGCGAACTTTTTCATTGAAAAAATTGTAATGATCATCTTGTTTTGAAAAATGCATTCTTGGAAGATACAAACTTGGCCGATTAAAATTAGAAATGTTGGCAGAGTTTTATAAAACAATTACAAAGAACATTGAACATTAACGGTGATACAAGTAAACTCTTTGGTTATAAACTTCAGGATTTCTTTGTAAATAATAAGAACATATTAAAAACGCAATGTGGAAAACTCTTATTTTATAGTACAACATTCAACTAAGATGACAAAAAACTGAAATACAACTTTATTTGTGTCTTCAATCCAAAGAACCTACGCTCTTATCTTGCAAAACTAAAATAAGTGCACATCGGTTATTATAGAAACTAGTAGATATATTGTCGTTCTCTCATTCCTAGAGAAAACGGATTTTGCTACCATTGTAAGACCAGTGTTGAAGATGAAAAACATTTTTTACTTGATTGTCCTTTATACAAACATAAGAAAAAGGTATTCAATAATATCATTTGTCACACATTTACAGTGATTTTCTTTTGTTCAGGAATTGTATCTGGTTATCATCAACAGGGTCTTGTTATCATGTGATAAAACGAGCTCCTCCCACCTTGTTATCGCATGGGCGGTGTAGCGGTGATCGCTGTCGCTGGTGATCAGGGTCGCTCTAAATTTTGCGGTAGCCCCGGTACTAACATCAGAATTACACAATAGAAACAAGACGGGGATAATAAGTTTTCGTTAAGTTAGTTTTGCTGTTTCACGGGTAAAGCGTGCGCCGGTTGATGTCTGGGGGCGTTGAAGCAGACAGGAAGTGTTATGTAACAGATATAACCTGTACACAAACCTGTGACCGTTTTTCAGTCCGTAATGTTAAATAGTTTTCTCTCTCTTTCTCATTTTATTAAGAGTTTGCTAATGCAAGTCTTTAATTCTTTTCCTACTTTAATATTTGTGTTATACATGTTTTCTTAAAATATTTGTACAAATATGTGTATAGAATTAAATTACTGAAAAATAATTTATGAAGCCACCAATGATTGATACTGACAGGGATAAACAGTTTTCGTTAAAGTTAGTTTTGCTGTTTTACGGGTAAAGCGTATTAAATTTTATATACACATGCATCGTTCGACGATGGTATATGGCAATCTACCGTTGTATTGAATGTATGATTCAATAAAGGTAAAATGAGAAGCTTTTGAAATACGTGACAAGTCGGTCATTTTCTAGCATCCTCGTAAAATTCATGTTATCAAATGCGCTCCGCGCACTCGTGACAGAAGGACCGCCCATCTATTTTTACTCGGATGCTAGAAGATAACCATTACATAATAATTCTGTATCCTGTTTACAAAAGAAATTTGTTTATTTAATGTATACCAGAGGGATTGTTACAATCATAATATCATGTAACATAGTATACACGTATTTTTATATTACATGGTTAACAATAACAACACTTACAAATAGAGCCAATAAAGAATTGAATTGACTAAATACCGGTATATAAATCTATGTGTTGACCTCAGTAAAGGAAGCATATTGAACGATCAATGAATCCATATAAAGAAGAACTGTGAAAGAGTTAGTAACATTTTGATTTTCACTTCATAACCTGTCCTCCAAAAGTCCATTTTACGTTTTTCGTACTTTTTTTTCATGTTTCTTCGGTTTTGTATTTGATGTTTTTCCGTTTCATTTTGAGCTCCTCGTTTGAGTTTGTGTCCGTCGTCTTTGAACTTTATAACATTTTCTCCAGAATCACTGGACCAAATTCTCTACTACAACCAATGGACCCTTCCTCCCTTCTTAGAGTACAAATAGGGACTTCAAATCTGTCCCGACACCCAGGAGTCCCCGAGTGGTACCACTACAGCTCCAAACTGAAAGCAGCAATTGATACCCCTAGGGGTCTTCTACCTTACCCTGATATTCCTTCCGCCTTGTCTTCAAAGATTACTACTTTAAAAGGAGTAATCAAATCCCTTTATTCTCTATGAGATACGAAAAATATAAAAAATCAGGCGCGCTAAACAACACTTCCGGGTATGGCAGACCTCTTTTCTGCATGGCATGGAGTACCCTTTAGGACCCTCCACTCCAACCAGTGGACACTTTATCCCTTCCTTACACCACAGAGTAGAAATTGTCCTGACCTCCAGGAACCCCTCGTTGATACCCCTACAGCCTCAAACTGAAAGCGAGAAATGATAGGCCTATGTGCCCCTTATCTTGTTCCGCTGTTCAGTCTGCCATGCCATCAAACATTACTTGCTTAAGAGGCCATCATGAAACTCCTGTATTGAGTAGGTCATGCGGTCAGGGTGAGCTAATTCACAGTTTTAGATAATACTGGCCGGATGGAGGTATTACCCCAGATAATACAGAGTTTCATCATTTAATAATCTTTTCTTACAGTTCTTTCTCAAAAGATTTTTTTTTTTGTTAGAAGGCAGTGCTTATCACTCTTCAGATGAGCTTATTTACAGAAACGGTTTTTGAATGCACTATGATTTTAAATGGATTGTCACATGAAAATATTATCAGTCTTGAGATAATAAAGCACCCCACATTATATAGTTTTTTCTATCATTTAAATATTTTCATTGGTACTTAATAACTAAGATTATAATATTTTGGTGACTAAATTATGAATGTGCATTTACTTTCATGCGTGTTAGGTGGCAATATTAATTTTTAAAAAATATCAGAAAATGAAGTGTGGTCAATTTTATTTGCTTCCATCCTTTCATTACAAATTATTGATATAAATTCAATTACTATTAATGTGTAATATCTCATGTGAACTAAGTTGCTCATGCGTGTTGAGATTGACATTAATTTAAAACATGAATTTAATTCAAATCCTTTAAAACAGGTTTCAAATTAAATATTTTTCTGTGAGTACTCTCGGTCCTTTGATAATTTTCCTTTGTGGCTGCTACATAATGGTGTACCTTCTACGGGCTTATTAAGGCTGTTAGCTTCAGTCTGGTATTTGTTTCAGCTTGTTTTCTGCGTTACTATATACGGTTTAGAGTTTGTTTCACGACTAAAGGTTATTATAACCAAAGAGTCAACATGACAGCTAGTAGTCGTCTTTATTTTTCGCAGTTCGTAATAATTTCCTTTCACTTCGCTAAATTGCATACCATGCTACCCAGGTATTCTATTCTTCCTCTTCAACGAATTTAATTGACTTTATAAGTATGCTTCTGAACTTTCAGCGCACAAGGTACTGTAAAATTGTGACACATCTCATAAATCTAGAGGTGCAATCTTAGATATACTGATTTACGCTGTACGTCATTAAAATATATGTAGTAGTGATTTTTAACAATATTTTCCTGCGAAATTTGAAATGTTGTGTTTTACCTTTTCCACACATAACAAGAATAATTACATGAAACGTATGCAGTAGTTTCAATACTAAGAATATATCTTTACATTTGGAGTTCAATTGTTGACATATAGAGTCGAAGTGATTAAATATAACTTAAGGTGTATACCATTTTTGTACAAAGAAGAAATGCAATGTAGGACACTTGACAAGAAGACGTAAAGTTGCTCACTTTGAAACCAACAACTCAGTTGAAGACTTATACTTCCACAATCATTATGGAGCGCCAAATTAACATAATCTCAAATAATTGAAGATATATTTAATTATTTGAAAATATCATCAATTCATTTGATGCGAACAACAATTCAATTAAAGATATCTTCCAATAGTTTATTTTATCTTCAATTTTCAATTATTGCGTGCATTAATTGAATGGTTGATAATATCATTAATTATTCTACTGAATTGATGAGCGCTATAATTGAATTGTTGCTCTCTTCAAATGAATTGATGATATCAACAATTGAATTGATGCGCGCTACAATTCAGTTGAGAGAACAATAATTCAATGAATGCACTGTCAAATCAATTCAATTAATACTCACAATAATTGCTCTCTTTAATTGCACCGCGCATCATTTCATTCAATGTGTGCAATAATGAATTATTGCTCTCTTCAATTGAATTAATGATATCATTAATTCAATTGATGCGCACAATAATTATTTTTGAGAGAGTAACTATCTATCTAGAGATATATTCCATTCAATATATTAACGATCTCTTTCATTGAATTGTTACTTTCTTTAAAAGAATTGATGCTCGCATTAATCCCTTATACAAAGGCGTTGTAAATGATTAAAGATATCTTCAATAAAATTAAAGAGATCATCAAATCATTTATACTGAGCTCCAAATTAAATCCTGCGAGCAATAATTCCACCACATTCATGCGCTTATAATTTGAATTGATGGGAGCAGTAATTAAATTGATACGCGCATTAGATCAATTATTGCTCTCATCGATTGAATCAATGCGCGCATCAATTAAATTATTGCGCGCAGAAATTGTTTTATGCGCGCATCAAATCAATAATTCCTCTCATTAAAGTGTACAATAATTGAATTGATGATATCCTCATTAGGTGCTCCATAAATAATTACTACCGGGTAATGGTAATCTTTGGGTTGGTTTCGTGTTGGGGTTTCAAAGTATACAACTAGACGTATTTTCGTGATCTCTTGAGTTGAGGAATCATTTGTGCCGTATCCTACAGAAAACACCAGGTGCTCTAAATTTGCCAATTATCTTACAGAATAGTGTGCACTTTCTTTGCGTATCCCCCTTGGAAAAAGAATGCCCTTTAATTTGTAGAAAGTCCCCTTTACTGAAAATCCTTTGGTCGAAATTGGCCTAGCGGTTCGATCGATCGAGAGAGATCTTTGATCAGAAAAGCTCACTTCTGCTTTCAGCTCAGGTAAACTATTTTTTTAAAGGCAGAATCATCATTTAACAAAAATCGAATATGTTTGAATATACCTAAACCAAATTTGGATTGTGAATCTGTGATATTAGAATATATTTGGCATTTTCAAACCGAATCCAGATTCTAAAACTCAATAGTTTTACCGGTACATGAATGAAAGGTGAAGATATCAAATGCATCCAAGGTGGTTGAAATGAACGAGTGATATGGCCATGGTGGGGAGCTCGGTCTCTTTCGAAATTAACTACGTCTTAAAATATTCTCGTCAATCGAGTCACATTCTAACAAACAAATCCAAACTGACCACTGTATATACAAAAATTTGAGGTGTCTGAATCTGGATATTAAATCTGAACCTGGTCAAAGTCTGCTATACCCACCTGTGTTCCATTTCTATACTATATCCATTAAAGCTATCTCCGCTAACATAGAACGCTTCACACCGGGATTGAATTGAGTGAATCATAAAATAGATTTACGACATCTTAAAATAAAAGGAAAAGAATGGGTAAATTGTGAATTGTTTTTTTTTTGGCCAGAATTATCAGAGTATTTTTTTCTACGAGAAACTAAAAAAAAAATTTTTGAATGGTAATGGTTCTTTTACATACCAAACCCTCCAATAGTATAAGCATCAAATGTTCTTTTCTTGCAAAGATGGCATTTTATTCGGAAAATGTATGTCAAATATAAATTCCTATTATTTCTTTGCCATAATTATCTAAGCGAGAAAATATTTGGCTGACGGGCAAATTGATTACTTGATTGATTTGGTCATATTTCAGTCATGTTTTGACTTACAGGCGAATTGTGTACTCGAAGTCTGCAACTACATGTGTACACAGTGACAGATTCTGTGGGGAAATTAAACTTGTGGGGTTATATTCCAGTTTGATTTGTATAAACAGAGTCAGTGTCCATACACAGGGTATAGGCCTTCAGTACTAAAATGTCAGTATGTTCCATAATACACAGTATGTGTGTAAAGATGTTCTATGTATGCAAACTCATGGCTCTGCACTAATAAATCTGACGTGACCTAACTACTAAGCGGCGAAAACGTTTAATATGCATTGCTTAGCATGTACGTTTATATCAAACAAACCGTACTAAATAGCATTTCTTGTTTTGCTGATGTTTGATCATTTGAGCTGTAAAAAAAAACCTTATACCTGATTATAAAGACGCATTTGCCAGTTATTAAAAAGGTACCGGTAGCAATGCGAAGATATTATACAGTTAAGATGAGTGAAAATTAATTTTCTGGCGAATTAAAAACTAAATATACAGTGTATTTACTTTTTTTCTATGATTAATCATCCATTTTATTTGCAAGACGCGTCTTAAAATTTGCCCACCTTCACCAGTTCAGATACGCTCTGATTCACGCAACTAGCTTTTCTGTGGCGTCAACCTTCGGAATACCTGTTTAAAAAATTACAGGTGTATGTATATACAGATCACTCCGTCAGAGGCTGATCGGGGATTGTTACAGTAATTCCGGACAGGACCCGAGATGGCGGTGGGGGATACAGAGTTGGAATGGGGAGATGTCTTGGTCATCATTGGGTATTTTGTCGTTGTCATTGCGGTGGGAATAATAGTAAGTAAAATACCAATATTTTATACGATTGAAATCAGCGATTGATGTTCTCTTCAGATAGCAAATTCTTAATAGATAAAATTTATTCTGATAAGATTTAAGATTTTCGCATCTTTGTTTATAATTTGATAGCTATGACTTTGCAAACTGCGCATATTGAACATTGTATAAATATGCATGGGGGAAGAAAAAAGCACGGCATAAGATATGTTTATGGTCTTTAAATAAGGGATTTGAACGATCCAAAACACACACTTTATAGATCTTTGCTACTCTTTAACTGTTTGACAATTTACATATATGTGGTACATAAATTCACAAGAGATCACAGGTATCTTCTGGGTAAGGGTAACGTCACAGAATGCTCTGCACGTATGTTAAACGGGCGTTTTATCATTCAACTTTCAGTGCCGAATAACAAATTTTATTTCTAAATAATGTTTGGGGGAAAGACACCACTTCGGGCAGTGCTGTTGAAAGAGACTCGTAGCGGGATGAATGACAATAATTTTCCAATAGAAAATAAAAAATCTCATTGAATCCAGCCATTTTAGTGTCGGTCACACTGAGGGTGACTCGATCATTGGAACTACGTGCCGAGATGACAATTAAAGAACCCCGAATTCAAATATGATAGTTAAAGTGAATGAAACCCGACACCTGCTAGAGACGGGGTACCCCTACAGACAATAACGGGCTTCTATTTATTATGTGTCTTTGATATGGAAACACTACGCTGTCTTGATATACACATGTATACATATATTTAAAATCTGCACAATTACACGACATATGACATTGAAGTAAAAGTTTTGTGTAGATCATCCTTGTTTGTGGTCTATGGATGTGAAGGCTGTTTAAATGATCTTTTTGCAAACAAATGAGTCATTCACCAGACAAAGAAAATGCGACTTTAAAATCTAACTGTTCCTACTTCAAAATGCGACAGCTATACTTCTACAGATTTATATGTTCGAGTAGATGTCCAACATTCTTTACACTTTCTGAAAAATATATAGAGTTTTACATTAGCATATTCTAAATGTACATATGTTGATATAAACCTGCAGTGTAATATCGAATTCCTTACATTTCAACAATTGAAGTGTATTTAAAGCTCAAATACGAAATTAATAATTTGTACAGTATACAGTTTTCAGAGTTTAGATACAGAACATTTAATGTACAAAATTTGACTATACAGGTGTCCAGACCGAAAATTTAGATAAATTTTGTCTTCTTAAATGTTTATGAATTAAATATGCAAAGAACAACGTCGTGATATTGCGTTAAATACTTTTATTAATAAGATTGACTGTGCATATTACGCACCGGAACTTATATTACTCATGACTCTGAATTCATAATTTCAATATATCAGTAAGTTGACAATATAAACGCATTACAACATGCATTTAGACATTCAGAGTTCAGACGTGTTTTGTCGGTTACCTATGACCTCATGTGAACTGAGAAATTTCAGACTACGTTAAATTTTATAAATGGTAGTAAACTTTTTCAATATACCGGACTTACTTCCTAGTTACGTTCCTAGATAACATTGTGTGTATACAGATATCGGGAATGATGGATTATCGACGAGTATGTGGCCCAAAGTCATTTGTGTATCTGATAAATTTCGAGTTCTGACGGTAAAAAGACGCGCCTTTTTTTCTCAATTGCGTTGTTAGATAGATACAATGGACATTGTGGACTATTATGTGACTAAGTATGATGAATATAGAATGCCGCTATAGTTCCACTGTAAGATACATTGATTGTGCTCGTAAAAACAATTCTTAAACCAGAAATGCACTGTTTTTCAACACCTTGCACCGAATATTAAATCATATGCAAGAAATTTCAGTTTCCCCTCGAATGACCTAAACCAGTAAGAATCAAGGACTTTTTAACTGGCATCATTCATGCTCTGACAAAATTTACATGCAAATCATATCTTGTACGCAAAATCTTCAGTCAATTGGATTAGAATGTACCGTAAGTCTCGTTTAAAAGAAATTTCGAAACTTCGATCATTCCAGTGACCTTGAACTTTTATTTGTAACCACGAAACTTTGTGGATTTCGCTTTTATAAAGTAACTTCGACCCTCCTCTGGTTATGTCGCGTTACTAAATATACATTTTCTAAGTATGAAATAGTTATGATTCAATATGGGTTTCATTGTATGATGGAATGAAGGAGTAACACAATGTGGGGGTAACCTCAACACCATTAAGTATTAACAGGAGATTGGTCTCAAACAGAATATACCGGTCGTGGTATCCTAGACCGTTGTGGTAAAAGACGTCGCTTCGCAACTGGGAACCGCCGAGGTTAGAGGTTAGGGCGTTCGCCCCGCACACAGAAGGATGAGGTTCGAATCCCGGCCGCGACAGACCTAAGTCATTATTAAAACAGGTAGTGACAGTTCCATCGCCAAACGCTCGGCATCAGGTGTGCATGTCACGGGTCCTCGGAAATGACCTTAAAAACGGATGCCCTGTGTCACACTAGGGGTGGCACGCTAAAGAACCCTCACTGCTCAATGGCCGTAAGCGCCGAGCAAAGGCCTAAATTTGAAGCCCTTTATCTTCACCGGTCTTGGTGGCGTCTCCATACGAGTGAAAAATTCAGACGTTAAACAAGATGCAATCGAAACCGAGAGGCTTAAATTAAATTTCGCGGGGATCCGGGTTAGAAAGGGACCTCAGTACCTTTTGCTTGTTGTAAGAGGCGACTAAATCCTTTGAATAAGACTGTCAAAACCAAGACTTCGTGTCACAGCAGGTGTGACGTTCATTCATTTTATTTGCTAAAACCACAATGGAAGTGGTACATGAGGCACAATACAGAATTTTCATGTACATGTATCAATAAAAGTAGCGTCAGAGGAATGTATATGAATATGCAAATAAACATAATGAAATATATACATAAATTTGTACAAAAATTTGAAAATTGTGTGTTAAGGAGAACAGACCAATTTGTATATCTTGAAAATAGTGATGTACCGATTGTCACCGACTTTCGGTTGTCGGTCGCTATAACTGAAACGATGTGAATAATCGATTGTCATTTTGAAAATTGAAAATCGCCGACGTCTGTATTTTATTTATTTATTTATTTTTGTTGATAATACGAATATTCCTGCCGCGACTTATCTAAAATCAAAAATGGCTGACGAAGCTGAATCGTCCGATAAGATTGAATATTGTTTAATGTTTCTTTTGAGAATCTTTCACACACATGGAGACGTCACCATTGCCGGTAAAGGCCTGCAAAACTTAGGCCTATGCTTGGCGCTTGACACGGGGCCTCGGATTTTGCCTCTTACAACAAACAAGGGGTAATGAGGCTCTATTCTAACCCGGATCCCATAAGAACAACAAAAGTCGAGATCTATCCCTATCCCGGGAAAATAAAATCGAAAGTATAGGATTATTAACTTCAAATATCTAATAATGATTTTGGACGTCTCCATATGAGTGAAAAATTCTCAAGAGAGACGTTAAACAAGATACAATCAATCTAATGATTTTATTCTAAATAACTTAATATCTAGGGTAAAACATATAAAGTAAATTTAATATATTTATGCCATGAATTTGAAATAATTAAAATTCGATTATTTTTCGATTAATCAATCGAAAAGGTACATCCGATTAATCCGATCATCGATTAATTTTTTCCCGATTGCCCATCACTACTTGAAAATAAACGTACACAGGTTTTTAAGGTCTTTAACATTACTCCCTGACATAATTTCATTAAAACACAATAAAGATCCCTCCCTACTCAAAGTCGTAAGCGCGCGAACATAGGTCTAAATTTGCAGCGCTTCACCAGAAAAATTCTCGAGAGGGACGTTAATCAATACACAATCGATTCTCGATCGTTTAACATACGGCTCTTTCGCCGAATATTAGCACAGTGCTTTCGGAAAGGACTTTAGAAACGGAAGTCCTATGTCACAGTAGGCGTTGGCAGGATAAAGAACCCCCACTGTGCATAACGGCTCTGGGCGCCATGCGTAGGTCTGAATTTGTCGCCCTACACCAAAAGCAGGTGACGTCTCCACACGAGTATTAATTCTCAATAGGAACAATATACAAACAGAGTAAATCAAACACAATAGCCAGCTGTTACACATTAGGATAATGCACACTTTGAACTGTTTTACACAAAAAAATCATTTATTTTGAGATATTCATGAAATCTGTGTCTTCGTTTATTCAACCTTTTCCAAAAACTTAGTTTACTGAGCCAGAAAAAATCACCCTCTAAAGGAGTAGGAACTATTTTTATGTGACGTCATATCTGCTTACAAATACATGTAGTAATAAAATAGTAATAATAATCGACATAAACACTAGGTCTTCTACCGAAAATATAGCTGAATGTGCACTTCTTGAGCTAGAAATACAAATATAATTAGAAAAAATATAACGAAAGCTAGGACTTTGGATGAATATCGGGAACAAATTGTCCTCTCTAGGTCTTTGGGCGGATGCAGAACTCGCAAGCTCGGTCTGCCTTACAGCGCAAAAACCGTAAGCAGACACATGTTCATTCAATAAACTGCAGTTAAAATACATCTCGGAGAGATTCACAATTTCCCCCAAAATTTTGTTTTTCGCTTTTACCGATCAAAGTCTACTGTCTAATCCCAAAAACTGAAACTTGTATATATTATGACAGAAGCTCGTTATAGAGAGGGTATTATTTGTTTGTGGTATGTTATTGTTTACAAAGTTTTGAAAATGTGTGACTATCGATTTAAATGTATGATATACATGCATATCACATTTAATGTATTCTTTAGATAAAATGTGTCATTCAAAAGTTAAATTTTGTATCTGCGCAAATTTAGGATATGCTTTAAATTACAAAATTAACATTTCACTAGTTTGTTTGTAAACACAAAAATGGCTCGAATCTTGTTTACATAAAACAGTCAAGGCTAGAATATTGCTCTTATCCTTGCGTAAAGGTCCAAATGTTGGTTGTCAACTTTAAATGAGAACTATATGGTTTTCATTTTAACATAGGAACGTTAACCCCATAAACTAATCCCTCTAACAGTCACATTGTAGTATCAGGCAACAAAAACCAGAAGTGTTCTGTGATCAAAAGGAATACTGGTAATCATTATTTTAAGTTTCTCCATTGCAAAGTTATGCCCTGGACATTTCTTTTTAACTTTTATCATCGACATCTTGACCGAATGATCTTTTATAATGTGATGAAATAAATCGCTTCAGTCGCTTCCTTCAGATCTAAAGTTAATACACACGTGTAATTTTAATTTGTATTTGTCTACATTACAGTCGTCATGCAAAAACAGGGGGAGCGTGGGAGGATACTTTCTGGCAGGACGAAACATGCACTGGATACCGGTAAAAAAAAATCCACCCGAAACTAGGAAACTACTTCCACAATATTTTTCTATCTACTTTCAAAGTACAGATATCAATGAGTGTCTTTCCTTAATATATGCTTCCACAATATTTTTCTATCTACTTTCAAAGTACAGATATCGATGAGTATCTTTCCTTAATATATGGGTGGAACGTAGGATTGGGTGTACATTAAGACGCAATGGCTATTTTAAACAAGAGGCCCTGGGGCCTTATAGGTCACCTGAGTATCATGTAACAACCTTCCAATGTTTGAATTAGGTTTGTGTTTAAATATAAGAATTTTATTTTTGGATGGAAGAAACATTGAATAGCTATGTGGTCAGCCCCGCCTTTGCACCAGAACCCCTGACCCAGGGGCCATAAATTTCAGTTTTGAAAGAAGCATCCTTGATCATCATTATCATACAATTATTATACTTAGTTTGTCTATTTAATACCCAGCAGCAGAGGAGAAGATTTTCAAAGAAATAAAATGCATTTTCACTATATGATCAATAGGGCCCCACCCTAATACCAGAACCCCTGACCCAGGGGCCATGAATTTCACAATTTTGAAAGAGGCATCCTTGCTCATCATAACCATGCTATTGGTTTGTCTACTTAATACCCAAGGACAGAGAAGAAGATTTTCAAAGAAATAATGCATTTTCACTATATGACTTATAGAGCCCCACCCTAGCACCAGAACCCCTGATCCAGGGGCCATGAATTTCACAATTTTTAACAAGAGGTACTGTGAGCAATGCTCACTAAGAATACCCCCCGCTTACCCCAATCTCCCAAAGGGTGTTGGTAATAGGTATAAACTACCTCTTTTCTGAGTGTTGCTACTTCGATGTCCAGTGCGCATGACTTTTGACCTTTTGACCCCAAAATCGATAGGGAACATCTTCATCCCATGGGTAGTCCATATGTATGATATGGTGACTGTAGGTGGAAAGGATGACGCTTTAGAGCCCGGAAACCATATTGCTACTTCAATGTCCAGTGCGCATGACCTTTGACCTTTTGACCCCAAAATCGATAGGGATCATCTTCATCCCATGGGTAGTCCATATGTATGATATGGTGACTGTAAGTGGAAAGGATAACACTTTAGAGCCCGGAAACCATATTGCTACTTCGATGTCCAGTGTGCTTGACCTTTGACCTTTTGACCCCAAAATCAATAGGGAACATCTTCATCCCATGGGTAGTCCATATATATGATATGGTGACGGTAGGTGGAAAGGATAATGCTTTAGAGCCCGGAAACCATTGCGTCTACAGACGGACGGACGGACGGACAGACGGACAACCCGATTCCAATATACCCCCCCCCCCCCCCCACAACTTGTTGCGGGGGGTATAAAGAGGAATCCTTGCTCATCATTACCATGCTATTAGTTTGTCTACTTAATACCCAGAGACAGAGAAGAAGATTTTCAAAGAATTTCTACATTTTCACTATATGACCAATAGAGCCCCACCCTAACACAAGAACCCCTGCCCCAGGAGCCATGAATTTCACAATTTTGGTAGAGGGCTCAACGCTCATTATAATTATGCCCACAGTTTGGCTTCTTGATGTCCAGGAGTAAAGAAGAAGATTTTTTAAAATTACACTCATTTTGATGGTTTTTGCCCCACCCCTCAGGCCCCAGGGGGGCAGGGACCACGAATTTCACAATTTTTGTTCCCCTCCACCCACAGATGCTATATGCCAAAATTGGTTGAAATTGGTTCAGGGGTTTCGGAGAAGAAGCTGAAAATGTTCAAATGTTAACACACGACGAACGACGACGGACAAAAACAGATAGGAATAGGTCACCTGAATGAATTCAGGTGACCTAAAAATCATAGTAGCTAACTAGCTTTCATGGGCAAGGACCACCACTGAAATACTTAGTCCTAACTTCATTATTCTTCACGCAATGTAATTCCAATCTATAGCATGAATAATCATTATTTTCAATATATGACTAATAATTTCATTACGACGTCTATTGCGCCATGGATTATTAACAAAATACATATTTTTTAAAATTTGATTGAATGAATGCAATGTAATCTGACCTTTTGTCTTTATAGGTTGGACTGTCTCTGTTCGCCAGTAACATCGGAAGTGGTCATTTCGTCGGTCTGGCGGGATCCGGGGCCTCCAATGGGATAGGTGTGGCCGTCTTCGAGTTAAACGTAAACAATTTTAGCTATTGTAAATTATTCAAAATCCATCTTATTAATCGCAAGATAAATACATGTACTACCTTGCTACACCCTTTGAAATATTTAATAAAAGTATTTTATCATTAAAGGCTATCTTTATCTTGATGATGCTGGGGTGGCTGTTTGTCCCCGTTTACGTGGCAGCTGGTGTAAGTATCTGAGGTATACATACATTTGTATTGTACATACATTTACCTACACGCATATTTCTACACCCTCTTTAAAGTCATTTGATTGGCTAAATCCACATCAAAATCTACAAAATGACAGATTGTTTATCAATCATAATCAGCTGTTTGATTCTAAGAATGTTTATTTTGATATGCATGTACATCCCAGTCTAGTATAGAAAACAATTAAATGATCCCCCCCCCCCCCCAAAGAAAAAAAAAATTGGAATATAATTTACAAAAGCATGTGTTTTCATAAAGACGTTACTGTGATTCTCAATTGTTTGAAGGGTACATAATTAATTTTAAAAATAGAATTAAAACACTTGGATTTATCTTTAATATACTGGATTTTGTCTTTATCCATATACACTTTTTCTGTCCAATTTTTTTTTTGTATTTAATGCCATTTTTCTGAAGCAGCATGAAAATCGAGATCAAAGTCAAATCAAGCCTAATCATAAAAAAGGTTTTCATATAGTATTTGACACCTTATTCATCACTTGATCGTTGATTTGCATAACGTTTTGATCAAACTGTCTATGATATTTTCAGGTTTTCACCATGCCGGAATACCTAAAAAAGAGATTTGGTGGACATAGAATTCGTGTATACCTGTCCGTGTTGGCTTTACTGCTCTATGTCTTCACCAAAATATCTGTAAGAACGCATCTTTAATTAATAATTGTATAATATTTCTTCGCCTACAATCTATATATTATTTTATAAGAGAGAGAGAGAGAGAGAGAGAGAGAGAGAGAGAGAGGTGGTTCTTTATAATTCTTTCGTGAACACATAATTTGTCACCTATTATTATAACTATTTTTTCCAGGCCGATTTGTTTTCTGGGGCCCTTTTCATCCTTCGAACCTTTAAGGGCTTTGATCTCTACCTAGCCATTATCATCTTACTCATCATAGCTGCATTGTTTACAATCACAGGTAAAAAAGTAATGAAATATTGAACTTGTTTGATGAACTTTACACCTGATGAAATATATATACCTGTACTCTTTCGTTATGAAGGTGGACTTACTGCTGTGATATGGACCGACTCAATCCAAGTCCTTATAATGGTTATCGGAGCTTTCATTCTTATGGTTATGAGTAAGTTCAACAAACTAAACTGTCCAATCTTATTTTCACCAAAGTACATAAGCTGTACAAGTACTTAGATATAATGTAGATTCTTAAAACAAAGAGGCTGAGATTCTTGCAAAATTGTAAAAACTCAAAACTATAATCCAGATTTTTCATAATGGAGATTCTGGAATTTAAATGAAAAATGAATATTCACACATTATATATATACATGTATATATATCCATGTATATGTATCAGTGCTCTACACCAATCTGGTAGATTTTCAAAGAAAAAAATTCTGAATCGATGAAATAAAATGTTCACAGTACTCCGAATCGTGCTTATCATACAATCAGATTAGTTTTTCTAACCCTCGTCCACGTACCTTTGGGCAGGCTTTGTTCGTGTTGGTGGATATGAAGAGGTTGTGAGGAGATTTTTTGAGGCTTACCCCAACACTACACTTCAGAATTACGGAAACGCTAGCGACCCCTACTGGAAATGTGGAATACCCCCAGCGAACTCCATGAACTTAGTGAGGTCATACGATGACGGTTCCTTGCCTTGGCCAGGCATTATGTTTGGTCTGACGATTTCTTCTGTCTGGTACTGGTGTTCAGATCAGGTAAACACACACTCTTATACCCGGTGTATCTTAAAAAGAAAAGAAAAGAAAAAAACCACACACACAGACAAAAAACAAAAAGTAAACAAATAGTAAACAAATTTGTTGAATATACACCTAAATATTACAAAGAATCTGGATTGAAGTATTTGAAAATATATGAATTTTTTCTTTCAGTGGCACATGAATTATCATAAGCATAATATTTACGTGTATATATTCAACAAATATTTGTTGACTATCATACCTTTCAAGTCCGACTAACCTTTACCAAAGAATAAGCTAAATGAAAGCGTTTCAACAAAATTGGTGAGCAGCTTGCAAGTAAAGGTGACAAAAATGAATTTTGTCATGACAAAAATGACTTTTGTGCACAAAAATGATTTTTGTCCACTGAAAGATAATTTTATATAACAAAATTTATTTTGGTCATTACGTAATTGAAGTTATGATTTATAAAAACATGATTTTGTTATGATAAATTCGATTTCGTCTAACAAAATTCAATTTTGTCTCACAAAACTGATTTTTGTTGGAATATTTCTCAGTTTTGCATGCAAATTAATTTTCAGATTCCAAATAAAACTTATTTGTATACAAAATTCAATTGTGACACAAAATAAAATTTTGTGTACAAAAATGAATTTTGTCATGACAAAAGTGACTTTTGTCCACTGAATGATAATTTTGTATCGAAAAAATAATTTTTGTATTTGTTATCAATTTTGTTAACTTGAACTCATTTTTGTTGAACTAAAGTCATTTTTGTCCACACAAAATCGGATTTTGAGTACAAAATCACAGGAGTCCCATTTAGCGTCCCGTATATATACCCAAAGCATAATAGAATATTGAAGACAGATATATGTAGGCATTTCTTAAAGGGTATTAACTTATTTTCTTCATTGTATGGTCAATTTTCAGCTGAACTGCTTAATTTATTCAGGCGAGTATACAAATGAAAGAGTTCGATTACAGTCAGTGTATGCCTATGACAGGGTTAACTATAACTAATGTTATTTGTAGGTTATTGTCCAGAGAGCACTTGCTGCCAAGAATATTGCCAATGCTAAAGCAGGAACGATCTTGGCTGGTTATCTGAAGTTCACACCTCTCTTCCTCATTGTTTTCCCGGGGATGATCTCAAGAATCATTTTCCCAGGTAACTTTCCAACACATTGTATTTATAGAAACAATATTTAAGGATTTACTGTCAAATTAAATATCCATTTTATCTGGAAACAAATTTCTGAAAATATTTTGTGTGAACTTAATCAAATCTGCAGCATGCAAAAATAAAATGAGACAAACAAACAACGAAGAAAGCATGTTTTCTCCATCGAATAATCTATATTCACAAAAAAAGTTGAGATTCTTGCAAAATGAAAAGCACAGTACAGGAAATCCGTGTGTGATATGTAACACGTCCATACCAATACTGAATCCCTCTCCTCATTTGTCCATCAGTCTGGATGAGTTATGGTACTACAGATAACCTGTCAGCCACATTCCGCCATCGTCTGCTTTCTTTTTGCCTGAGAACCCCGCTCTGTCTCAGACCTGCTGTCTTCCCATGTCTTTTTAATTTCCTTCAGCCTCTCCCCTTCTCCCTCCTTGTACAGCTAGTGTCCTGGACACCCAGATCATTATTGCAAGTCCTGTTAACCTTGTGATGTACCAATAACACTTCCATTCACGTAGGATATTATAGGGTATTGTATAGAGGTGATAAGATTTCCATTGGGCCTTTTGAATGATTTGTTTGACTCTCTTCCTCACTCCTTTACTGGTTTTGCGATCTCTGTATGTGACGCCCAAGTGTCTTTAAAGTATTCTTATCTCTGACTATTCTATGGTTGTTATAACGATCTAGTTTGCCAATACAACCTACCATTGGGTCAAATACTGTCTGATGTGTTATATATCAATTGTTAGACCGTTCTTGGCACACTGATTTTGACTACGGATAACTCCGTTTACCTGATCAAGATATATAGGGCTCAGGGCGGGTGTGACCGGTCGACAGGGGATACTTACTCCTCCTAGGCACCTAATCCCACCTCTGGGATATCCACGGTTCTGTGTTTGCCCAACCCTCTATTTTGTATTGCTTATAGAAGTTATGAGATTGATCACTATTCGTTATCTTCACCTTTCATGCAGGTGATAACGGAATATTGCTACATGAATATGAGAACGTCTCCATATGAGTGAAAACTTCTCGAGCGGGTCGTTAAAAGATATATATGTAAATATGGGAAGTTGACGATGGAGAAGCTGAAATAATCCCTTTGTCATAAAGTTGAGTTGTTACTTGTTAGTTTGCCGTTAACATCCATTTTCAATAAAAATATCCAAGTACGAAGCAGATGTGAAGGACTCCATGGTGTCTTTTATCTCGAGTTCACAGGGATATATCGTACAAATTGAATTCTATTCAAAACAATTTGCCTTCATAATGTCAATTCAATCGTAATAATTTCCTCATACATTTCAACTCTGTTATTCATGGTTTTGAACATTTAATCTTAATACTTGCTATTGGTAATTCATAAGTTTATTTTGTCAGACACTGTTGGTTGCGCAGAACCGGATGTCTGTGAATCTGTATGCGGAAGTCGTGCCGGATGTACAAACATAGCTTACCCAGATCTGGTTATTGAGGTCATGCCGCCTGGGCTGAGAGGACTGATGCTTTCTGTGATGATGTCTGCTCTTATTTCGTCACTGACATCCATATTTAACAGCACCAGCACCATTTTTACCATTGACATTTACAAACGTATTCGCACTCACGCCAATGACGTAGAGCTCATGATTGTCGGAAGGTAGAAATTATAATTGCGTACTATTTATTAAAAGTTTTAATGATGGTATGGAATCGATTTGATGAAGCTAAAACATAGGGTTGTTTTGTATTCTGAAGAATACTTGCTAGTCCACAAATATCTTCCGATACATTTTTGTTTTAAATCTTATATATCCATATGCTCTATTTTGTGATATTTTTTAAGTTTGCTGAAAGTTTTCATCGAATAGTTGGCCTATATAGAATTGTCTTTAAATTAAGTGTATTTTAGATCACGGTCGGAAGACAATGAATGGTATTTTGAAAATTTGTTCTTTATCCAGACATTGTACTAGCCAATTCCCGTTACTACTTTTGTCATTTTCAGAATTTCTTTTAACTGGTTTTAGGGTAAATATAAAACTACATTATGACAACCTGTCAATATACAAATTGACTTTAAAGAAAAACCACCAAACATATTTGGACATCTACTGCAATGTTTTAACCCAAAAGCAGTGATGCTTCTGACTAAGATATATTTGGATAGATACTCAGATTGTATTTCTGCAGGTTTTGTGTATTGGCGTTGGTTGGTATCTCCATTGCCTGGATCCCTATTGTTCAGAACGTGTCAGAACTGTTCCACTATATACAGGCCATCACCTCGTTCCTCGCTCCCCCGGTCTGTGCCGTCTACGTCCTGGCAATCTTCTGGAAACGAACAAACGAACCGGTAAAGTACATATATAGACACTTACACGAGAGTGGCGGACACTTGTAATGGTGATGTAACATAGCTTTTGGATTTCAAAATATGCATCTTTTGAAATATCTTTGAGGCCGTGCCATATGGCAGACAGCCTATTGTAATCACCCTGTCTGTCCGTCCGTCTATAAGTCCGTCTATCAGCACTTTCTATGGCATGCAATAACTTCAGTGTCCTAGGATACATTTTCATAGATTTACCGGATTTGTCTTTACAGAGTTATGGAACTTAGAAATATTTAATATTAATAAGATAATAACACTCTCCATTTCATGCAATAACTTGAGAAGATTTTCATAGAATTTAAAGGTAATGCTCGGATTCCAATAGTCATCATTCTATCTGTATGTCTGTACGTCCGTCAGTGCTTTCTTTGGCACGCGATAACTTGAATCTCCTCGGGAAGATTTTCATAAAATACTGAATACTTGGATTAGACAGTGGAAGATCCCTTTCTATTTTCAGATTTATCGCGGATTCCTTTCTGGTCCAATTTTCTAGTTTTGAAAAGTGTACGATGTAAACCATGAGGAACCTTTAAATTGTGTGAAAGGATAATATTTGTGTCTTGAGCTATTTATAAATGATTCTCTTGCACTACTGGATGGATACTAATTAATCATTACGTTTGTTAGGGTGCGTTTTATGGTCTGATGATTGGGCTGGTTGTTGGGCTGACCAGATTTATCTGGGAGTACGCTTACTCTGTACCGGCCTGTGGAGAGTCAGGGGACGAGCGCCCAGACGTCATCAAGATGGTCCATTACCTTCACTTTGGAATCATATTATTCGGCATTGTCTTCATTTCTACCATCGTCATTAGTCTTCTGACACCGCCGATACCAGAAAAACACGTAAGTTGCAATACTGGGTTTGTGTTTTATTTCAGCATTGAATGATCTTTTTTAATGTTTGTCTTGGAATGAATACCGCGTTATGAACAGGTAACACACGTTATCAAAATTTGTCTGGTAACTACATGACATGTATGTCACAAGATTTTTAATGATCTTTTAGCCATTATAATAATTACAAAGTTTACATTTTGTTTGCATGTGATGTTTTAAGCGTGTTTTTCTTTAAAGTTCATCATTCAATTTGATTAAACAACTATGCCGCCTTTATTTGAACGCGTTTGATAAGTTTTGCATTGTAATACGGCAATCATGGTCGTACGATTGGCTCTAAACTGAAAAAGGCCATGAAACATCATTCATTCACACACACACACACACACACACACACACACACACACACACACACACACACACACACACATATATATATATATCACTTTGAATTAGATAAACATTCATCGAATAATGGATAAAAATATTCAAAAATACTTTTTAAAAAGTTGTTTGTTCTGTACTTGCCGCATTTGGATGTCAATCATCGTGTAATTTTCAAATTTTTACACATTTAGCTCCATCGACTTACTTTCTGGAGTCGTTTCGATACAGCTGAGAGGGAAGATATTGACGCTGAAAAAGACAAAAAGGAACTCGAAAAGGGTCACAAAGTTGCATTTAAAAACTTTTGTAAGTCATTTGAATAAATGTTCATAGGATGATGATATCATAAAGTGAATGAGAAAAGTGACAATAACGAACAGAGATCATTTTCATAAATCCCATTAAGAATACAAAATCGATAACAGAGTAAATGCAGACTCCTGAAAAACCAGAGGAGGGACCAGGTGCCTAGGAGGAGTAAGAACCCCCTGTTGACAAGTCACATCTGTCGTGGACTATTGGTCATGATCAGATATTTAAAAAAAGATAATACACGTGCTTTGAGTTCATTTGAATTTTACATTTGATTTATGATGTCTACTGCTTTTCATTTTTAGCCCATGTGGAGGAGGGTCAACCCATCTACAAGACTGCTTTACAATGGATTTGTGGGGTAGAAAAAATGGAGGAAGCGGCAGAGATGACAGAAGAGCAAAAGAGGGTTCTGGAAGAAAAACAGAACTCCATCCATGAGACGAAGACTCAAAAGTTAGTCACCACCTTCAATGCCATCTTCTTGATGACACTCGCTATATTCCTCTGGGGATTCTACGCATGATAAGTTGATGTGATAAAGAAATATTCTTTAATGTAAAGAATACATGATGGTGCTTAAGAAATGATCGAAATCCCCGTCGGTGACAAAATGTTTCATTAATCAAGAATTAGAGCAGTAGGAGTATTTTGTATCAATTTGGGTATTTTAAAATATTCTACAGTATTGAGAGGATGTAATCACTAACTGTAAGGAACTTTAGTGTCTCAAATTAATCAGTGTTGTGTGCACAGGCAATAACATTTTATACTGTGAAGTTTGCAACGTATTTGTGTGAATATATTACATGTAATCTAAGGAAGTTTCCCAATTGCACTTGACAATAATTCAGAACACATGTACATTTTACTTTTAATGATTAAACTATTCCTTAATTGTTGCAAAATACAAAGTCCTATATATTACTTTTTTATTATATGAATATACATTTTATACTTTTACATTATTCTATTAAATTAAGACTATGTCATGCATTTGTCTTTTATTCTTTAATGAGGAATCAGTGGTATTGTATCGCAAGAGCTTGTGTATTTTATCTCTTGGCTCTGAATTTAACTTGTCCGTGTGGAGATTGAATCACAATTCATGGTCAGTGAATTCCATTGTTCAAATTAACAGAAGTGAGTAAGTATCCCCTGTTCACCGGGCACACCCGCCATGAGTTCTTCATTTTGGTCAGGTAAACAGAGTAATCTGTCAGAATTAGTATGTATAGAAGGGCCTAGCAATCTGTATGAAAAACGTCAGACAGGATTTGACCCAGTGACAGGTTGTATTGGGCAAACTAGATCATTATAACGACCCTAGAATTTGTAAAATTCTGTTTTAAACGTGACTGTTGAAACTCCTATAACATCAACTTATTTGTCAGTAGCCTGTCTTGATTTAAAAATTGACCATACGTAGAACATGCTCTTGCGTATCGAATGAGTTGAGAGACATAAGCACCATTGCAGGTGATAATGTCTTGAGAATGCTTAAAAACAGAAAATAGTAAAGCCCCGAGATTCGGGCAACAGGGGTCTTCTCAAGTCAAACAATTTATAGGATGGTATACATCAAATGACTGTCATAAAAAGAATGAAATGGTCCCAGCTGACAAAGTTTGTAACAACATTGTCTTTGAGAGGCTTATTATTACAGATGTGCTTTATATGAACTTGGCATTAATTTCAACTGTCCTTTCAAATGATGAGGTCTTCAAAATCATGCTTCAGTTTTCAACACATTTATATATCCCAGTTATGAAAATGAATATGGTTTACCTACATGTACTGGATTCCTAAACTTCAGAAAAGCCTTTCCAAACATGCATACATTGTTGGATCTAGTAAATGTTCTACAAAGCCCCTAATTTTGCTCTTCACGAAAATATTAACACCTGTGAAGGACAAACTCCGAACATATTGTGCCACAATATATGCCAGAAGTGGTGTAAATCAAAAATGGACTATAAAGAATTTTAAAGAAGTTTTAATAATTTTGAAATCACTAAAGTTTTCTTAAATCAACAACATCAAAACGTAAGACTTTTCAACACTTTACACGACCATTCCTAACGATAAATTAAAGACTAGACTTTTTGACATCATAGAGAGTTGCTTCATCAACAATAATGGAAAAAGGAAATATATCTTCGTAGTCTTCGGTGATCAGGTCTTCCAACAGTCTGTTGGAATTCCCATGGGCACGAATTGTCTCCTTTGTTAGCTGACATGTTTTTATATTCTTAAGAGACAGAGTATTAAAACGCTTCTACATAAGAAAAAACTCTTTCTGAGCCTTCAATTCGACAATAAGATATATCGACAACGTTTTATCGATTAACAATAATCATTTTCATTTAAATGTCGATTCAATATATCCCAGTGAACTTGAAAAAAAAACAAAAAACAACCACACATACACACCGAAGTGTCCTCTTCATCTGCTTCGTACTTATATTTTATTCAAAATGAATATTTACGGCAAACTAACAACTCAACTTTATGATTAATAGGGTGATTTCAGCTTCTCCATCGTCAACCCCCAACCCCTACATGCTTTATGTAGCAATATTCTATTATCACCTGTTTGTGTGTGTGTGTATATATATATATATATATATATATATATATATAAAAGCACTGAAAAGGCCACGACACTGTTGGTTATTTAAAACTCAAATTTTCGACGCAACCCGCGTCTTTATCAAGAGACATAAATTACATAAACAAATAACACACAAAAACGACAAGTATCGATAAACTACATTGGTGAGAAGAGTGATACACTATTGTACTGAGTGATAAAAATGGTGGTGGTTACGTTGTAAAGCGTGTTTACTGACTATGGTTTAGAGAGTTTCTTAGACGACTGGTGTGGGTCTGAACACATCTACATACAATATGTACTAAGTCTGTTTGGGTATTTTGGGTAGAGAAGGAATTTCCAAACTTGGTTAGACATACAAACATTTTCACTCTGACTCTGTCTGCTCTGGGGGACGTGTGGAGAACAAGTTCTTTGTCTTTCAGCTCTCTATCTATTGTCCTGTGTCAGGTTCCCTTCGGTTGTCCCCGTTTTCTTTTACCTAGTGGGGTCTTGGCAACTCATTTTGTTTGGGGTTTTTCCGGAAATCGTTAGGTTGGACATAAAACTAAAAAATTACATTGCGCAAACTACTTCTGATGATTAATCATCGACGTAAACAGAGATGATCCACATCAAGGACCTATGACTTTGAGGAAATATATTGTCTGTCTCATTTTCATTTTATCAAAACAGATTTTTTAATAGAATGATACAATATTTAAAAAAGGGTACAAACTGAACAAGAATGCCACCAAAGTTTGTCAGAAATCCGGCAGGTAGTGATTACAGTCATGCAAGAAGGGACGAAAAAGTAAGGCTAGCGAATTTATTCTGTCATATGATAATAATAATTCTTATAGTTATCCCTCCCTATTTGAATAGAATTGATATAGGGCAATTCTATGAATGTCAAACTTTTGATGATTTGTGTGATCTTGGACAGAAACTTCTACAGTTCATTTTACAGCTGTTTTATGCAATGTAAGAGGAGGTCCACTTCTCCTTCCTCCTATTCCTTTTTCTTTTCCCCCGTCTGTCCCTTTTCTCATCTTCTGTCACTCCACTTCCTCTAGCCCCTTCTGCCCCACCCCACCTACTTTTATGCTGTCCACCCCTCCCTATAATTTCAAGGGATGCACACATGTATACTCATGTAGATAGTGACATCTGTCTGAAGTTTTGGTGGCTGAGTTTAGTTTTACATTTAAAAGAAATATAAGATTACAATTTATTGGTTTGATAAGTTTTAGATACAATCAAACGCGTTGGAAGTGGTAACATTTTTCTATCGTATGAAATGTTTGGAGCGCTGGTAATGACACACCTATTTTTCCGATTGATACTAACAGTTCTTCTTAAGCACGTGAGTCTTGCTGATAAGGAAGGTGTTCGAAAAGAGTATAAATAAACACAATGAAAAGAAGACTAGTGTTTACATAAATGTATTTATATGTATAGACATTTCCATGCAAAAATATATATAACACTGCGCATACAGAATTGTCAAGTAACGTTGAGATATCCCGTGTTAAATTAAAACCCTCTAACATCGCTTTCTCAATGCACGCGTTATTGCAAGTTTTAAGTTCCTGTGACAATACTTTTTTGAGTTTCAAAAAGCAGTTTTCTACTGGATTAAAATCCGGAGAGTACAACGGTAAAAATCTATATTCCACGTTTTGCTGTCCAAAATAGAGATAGGGTATTCTTTCTGCGTTAGTTTTATGAATGGGACAATTGTCTACTACAATGAAATCACCTGGAAGCAAAACAGGTCTTCCGTATTCATCTTGAGTTTGACTTGCCTCATGCCAGAAATATAGATATGTAAGGTGTTTGAAGTTCCATCGACAAAATTAAAGTACTGCACGCAGTCTAAACTTATAAGTAAATTCAAAGTTAAATTTCTATCCACCACATATTTCCCAATCTCAATACATGGTTTGTCCCACTCTGAATGTCCATAGGTACGATTAAGACTTGAAAGGTTAAAACCACTCTCGTCCATGAACTTAATTTGTCGTGTTCTTTTCGTCTGACAAAAATGTTCTCATGTTAATTTGCTTGCTAGGGAGTTTTTTAACATGCAAAGAAATGTTTCATGTTTAATATCCCTTACTTACTGTTTAGACCAAAATGAGTAGGGGTGGGCGAAACTATACGCTTACCTACACATTAAAGGGGACTTGAGATGCCCACCTCTGCATTACTGGAATTACACCCGTGAGATAGATGTGTACATATTTCCGCGTTGACTTGAATGTTCATAAAATTTCACGTGGTCTTGGGTGATGTAAGGGGTGTGTTTACCTATAGTTTTGTGAAAATGGGCGTGTCGTTGCGTAACATCAAACGTCCAATACAAAGCTCGTAACATTCCGTACAAACGAAAAATTTTACCACTTCAATGCGTTTGATTGTATCTGAAAGTTTGATATTTTATATGCATAAAATACAATCATGTGACAATACGGGGTATTAATTATGAGAGATGTCACTTGATGTCAAAAGTTTTCTGGATAAATGTGCAGACTGAAATTTCCTCGTTCATATTTTACATGAAACTCTAAGTTATCAATACAACTATATTTCAGACTTCCCTTCTGGATGGTGAAAGTGACGATGAAGATTTCTTTTTATCGTAAGTTGTATAACACTTTATATAATTAGTTCACCTGAGAGGCTTTCCTGAACAAAATTTGTCAGTTGTCTGCCTGTCTGTTGAATGCAGCTTTTCACATTTTCAACTTCTTCTCAAGAACTACAAGGCCTATTTCAGCCAAACTCGGCACAAAGCATCCTTGGGTAAAGGCGATACAAGTCTATAATTATGAAGGACTTACACATCCTTCCCAGGGGAAATGATTAAGAAATAGTAAAAATAGGATGGGTCCACAGTAGGGACTCAAAGATTTACATAAGAATATCGTAGAATATTCTTCAAAAGTCTTCTCAAGAACCTGGAGGGTGAAATACCAGTACGTCAATTTGATATGCACACATTCTCATGCCATGTAGGTTTGTATACACCATCTCTCTTGGGGTCCTGGATAAGGCCACAAGAGGTTCAAAATTTTATAAAGAACATACAGAAAGACTCCTTAAAATCTTCTCAAGAACCACCAGGGTTTTCTATGCCAAACTATTAAAATGCAATCATCATTATATGATTGAATAATTTTAAGGTTTCTGAATGGCTGAGATTCAACAAACTAGAAAAAAAATAGGAAATAATATTCATCTGCACATGCCTTCAAGATGAATATCACATTTGATTTTTCCAACATAGATGAAAAATAAATCACTTTCAACTTGGTCTTGCACTTGAGTTTTAAACAAAGGTGGCCAACTAGATATCGTTTCGAAAGCTCTAGTAGCTGGTTTTGATGTTTTTAATTGATGATATTCAATCATATGCTTAAATAATTATTAAACATTTTCTAAGTCAATATAATGCTTTATCTACCCATGAAGTGTGCTTGGCTATCCCTGAAGAACAATCGCCCTCTGTGCTCGGTGAATTTTGTACTTCTCGGGTGGTAGTTTAAATATCATATTGACCTTCAAAAATGTCAATAATTATATAGTACAGATTTGCTTTTTACACAATGACTTCTGGGTTAGGGTGAGGCTACAGTAGGGTTGAAGTGTGCTCTAGCTATCCTTGAAGAACAATCTTCACCTCGCCCTCTGTGCTCGGTGAATTTTGTACTTCTCGGGTGGTAGTTTAACCATCATATTGACCTTCAAAAATGTTGATAATTATATAGTACAGATTTGCTTTTTACACCATGACTTCTGGGTTAGGGTGAGGCTGCAGTAGGGGTGTAGCTTTGTATAGGAATATATTGAAAACAATCTTTTCAAGAACCACAAATGTATGCTATGTCAAATTGGTATGCAAGAGTGCTTGCATAGTGTAAATTCAAGTTTTTTCACACTATGCTTGGCATGGCAAGGTTGGGGACATATTTTGGATTTAATGTTTGACATAGGAAATTGAAACTGCTCAAGTGAGCAATGTGGCCCATGGGCCTATTGTTAGCTCTTCTGAGCCGTGAGGTGTGCGTCAACTTTTTGGAAAAAGGGCTATATCTCAAGAACCCCTTGGCCAATTTTTGTCAAATTTGTCACAGGGTATTCTTGGCCCAAGGGCTTTCATTTGTAAAACTTGGGTTGTGACCCTTTAACAAAGGGAGATAATTAGGAAAATGCAAACAATCTTCTTCTCAAGAACCACTGGGCAAATTATCACCAAACTTATGCATAAGGATGAGGATAGGTTGTAGATAAAAAATTGTTCAAGGCATCATCCTGGGGCGAAGGGTGTGGTCTCAAGGTCACTTCGAAGTTGACCTTAAATTTTGTTTTGTTAAAACTTTGATATTTTGCTTAGTATAAGGACTAGGATCATCAAATTTTGTCAGTTGATGCATCTTAGGACCAAATATCATGTTGTCTCAAAAGTAGGTCATGGTGACTTACTTTTTGAATTTCGCAGGTAATTATTATCAAATGGATTTTGATGCATATCTTGGACACTTTTGAGCCTATGATCATCAAAAGTTGTCAGTTGATGGATCATGGGACCTTGAAGTGTGTCATATGAAAAGTATGTCACCATGACCTACTTTCTGAATTTTATGGCTAATCATTTATGAATACATTTTAGGTTGTTATTTCAGATACCAAGAGGTTTAGAATCATCAAACCTTGTAAGTTGATGCATCTAGAAACATATTATAAAAAAGTAGGTCACAGTGACCTACTTTTTGAATTTTGCAGACATTCAAATTTCACATTTTCAATTTTAGATGCATATTTTGGACACTATGAAAGCTAGGATCATCAAACTTTGTCAGTTGATGCATCTTGAGTCTTCATAGTTTGTTGACCAAAAAGTAGGTCACCGTGACCTACTTTTGGAATTTGACGCTATATTTTAATATTTCATATACTATTTGACTTACAATTATCAAACTTTGTCACTTGATGCATGTTGAGTCTTCAGAGTGTGTTGACTAAAAAGTAAGTCATTATGACCTATTTTTGGATTTTGACAGCTATATTTGAATATTTCAGATACTATTTGACTTACAATCATCAAACCTTGTCAGTTGATGGGTCTTGAGTCTTCAGAGTGTGTCGGCCAAAAAGTAGGTCACTGTGACCTACTTTTGGAATTTGACATTTATATCTGAATATTTCAGATACTATTTGACTTCAATTATCAAACTTTGTCAGTTGATGCATCTTGAGTCTTTGGAGTGTGTCGACCAAAAAGTAGGTCACTGTGGCCTTCTTTTGGAATTTGACGGCTATATTTGAATACTATTTAGTTGATGCATCTTGAGTCTTCAGTGTGTCGACCAAAAGTAGGTCACCATGACCTACTTTTGGACAGTTACATTTAAATTTTCAGGTACTGTTTGACTTAACATCATCAAACTTTGTCAGTTGAAGCATCTTGAGTCCTCGGAGTGTGCAGACTATAAATTAGGTCACCTTGATCTACTTTTTTTAAACTTCAAAGCTATATCTAAATCAAATGCTAAGAGGCCTAGAATCATGAACCTGTTTCAGTTGATGTATCTTGACTCCTCGGAGTGTGTCAATTAAGAAGTAGGTCACTGTGATATACTTTTTGAATTTCATGGCTATATTTAGATATTTCAGATACTAAGTGACTTAGATCCATCAAACTTATTAAGTTGATGCATCTTGGCTTCTCAGAGTATGTCAGCTAAAAAAAATAGGTCACTGTGACCTACTTTTGCTTTTTTTGTTGCAAATCTATACATCTTTCAAACTAAAAACCCAAGGATCATCAAACCTTGTTAGTAGATGCATCTCAGGACCTCAGGATAATATGATCCAAAAGTAGGTCAGGATGACCCCCTTCTTTTATATTTTTTCAGTTAGTCAAATTGTTTTAGATGCTACCTTATGAATTGTTAAGCCTAGGATCATTAAACTTTGTCAGTTGATGTATCTCAAGGCCTCATAGTGTATCAAACAAACAGTATGTCACAACGATGTAATCCCTGAATTTACAGCTATTTTGTATAAGATAGATAAATCTTCTCTGTTCAATTTATGCTTGTTTCAAAATTGGTAAGGATACTTATCAAATCTATTAGCTTTGATGTTCCCCTCCTTTCAAAAAATGATGATCAATCCTCTGTATATAGTAAATGTAATTGCATTAAAAATGGGACAAAATACAATGCAATCCCCTTGTTCTAATTGTATGCATAGTAAATTCGGTATTTAGCACCCCAACCGTCTCTATGTCCCTTGAAAAAATTCATGTAGAAGAGAAATATGTACTACCCAGATATGCACGTTGGTTAAGTAACTTCATTTCGTAATTATTTTGATTGCCTAATCTAATAGTGTACTGTATGATATCCCCTTCATACACTATCATGTGATAGGTCTTTAAAACCTTGTTAATTGATGAATCTTGGTTAGTGAGAATTTTTGCCTGTTCTACAATGTATCAGAAGAGCGATTCTAGGCCCATGGGCCTCTTGTTATATATAAACAATAATATTCAGTAATGGAAATGTAAAGTTTCATTGAATAGCTTACATGGGAATATAGAGGAAAATTCTGTAAAAACTGTTATGTCATGCACCAGAAGAGTACAATATTTAAGCATCCTCGTGTATTGCCAATTGAAGTTTGCTCACTTTATGAACTCTGGGTTCAGGGCACACTTACAATAAGTTTTACATAGAATATTAAGGATAATTCTTTGAAAATCTTTAAGAAATTCACAAGGGTTTAACATGTGAAATAAATGTGCAAGCATTCTCTTGTATTCTCATGTCGCTGTAAAACAAAGACTGGGGAATCACTTTATACAGATATGGTCTAGAGAAATGGATTGCTCCTCTAGAACATGTGTTAAAATTTTAAATCAAATTTCGAATGTAAAAACCAGGTACTTATTTAGTTATATTACTACAAATATTTAGGAAAATCTTCATAAAATTTAGACCCTCAAGCCACTGCTGATTTGTCAAAATAGGGAGGTGTATAGGTATCTTATTCATTGATCATTACTCTGTGTAAAATGAGTAAAATGAAGACACGTGGCTGATGAATTTCTGCCTATTTTAGAATATGAAGCATTATTATTGAAAATATTATAACCATGATAACAAACCAAATATACTTAAAGTTTCTGAATTAATGTCAAAACAGGATGTAAAATCACAGAAAAACGAAAATTAGGTGTTTAATATTTATTGCTAAGATAAGTCTGATTTATGAATCAATCTGTCCTCCATGAATAGTACTCGTTTTTATTCATATAATGTTTACATGTCTTTCTTCTAATTTTTTTTTTTTTACCTCTGACAATATTTATTTGTAACTTCTACTGCTTGTACCTTATGTTGTGTGTAGATTGAATGAATAAACTAAACTTGAACTTGAATTGTAAAGTTTTACACAGAAACTGCAAGTGCTTGAGTGAACATCATGGTCCATGGGCCTATTGCTTATAACACTGTTATTATGAAAACTTTTACAGTCTCTATTAATATTTTATAGAGGACCAAAGGTGAAGCCAGGGGGGAGAAGAAATGACCCAAAGATAGACAGGTATTGTATCTCATTTGAATCTCATCACCACTTTACAATGTACTCGTATATAGAGATGTAAACATAAAAAACAAACATGGTCCATACAAAATAGCAAGTATGGCATGCATGAAATATATATGTATAAATAAATAGTATGTTAATTTCAAAATTAAGGATTATCTCCCTCACGCATAGCTCTTTATATCCTTAGACGAATTTGACTCCACTTTTTTGGCACACTGTTTTCCCCTTAAATAGCTCTAAAATTTCATGGTTATTTCGGATTTCAAACATTTCGGTTGAGCATCACTGAAGAGACATTATTTGTTGAAATCACATCTGGTGCATCAGAATTGGTACCGTATAAGTTTTGCAAATAGGTGAAGTATGGGAATTCTAGGACGGGGAACAATTTTATCTAATTTCTCTATAAATGTACAAAGTCTTTTCAAAAAGCAGAGTTTGTTGTTAGACTTAATTTATTTAAAACTAAAAATATTTTTACCTCTTATTTATTTAGATATAGCAGAAAGACATGAACTATTGCAATAAAGTTAGCCAGGTTTTAAAAATACAACATTTTGTGTGTAATATTTTATTGAATATGTCTGCAGGAAGATGCATGTAATAATGGCACAATTTTATCATGTTTTACTGTACCTGGTATAGCTTACACAATGGATTTAAGTGCTTTGTTCATTACTTTAAAGATTACAGCACCAGGTCAATGAGGTGGTGGATGTAATGCAGGATAATGTATCCAAGGTCATGGAGAGGGGAGACAAACTAGAGGATTTACAGGACAAATCTGGTATAGTTTTTAAAGAGCGTGTTCTTATAAAGCAAGGACCAAGATATTGTATTGACTGTTAACAAGCAATTTCAGTTTGCTCTTAATGTTTTTATGGATTGCACATAAAAAAGGTGTTACATATTTATGTTAAAAAGGGGACATATTGGTTTGCACCTGTTTGTGGGTAGTCCAAGGGTTATCCGGTCAATTTGTTACCCTTTGCTTGACAGACATCAAACTTGTTACCCTGGTTTCCCCTAAAAAGCAGAAGACCCTTATTGATTTTAAGGTCAAAGGTAAACTGGATATACTAAGATATTGTCTGCTCAATATCTTGAGAACTTTTTGCTTGACAGATATCAAATTTGGTACACTAGTTCTACTAAAGAAGAAGATGACCCTTGTTGATTTCAGGTGTCAAAGATCAAACTACTCTGAACATAGGAAGATATTGTCTGCTCAACATCTTGAAAAACCTTTCCTTGACAGACATTGCACTAGTACATCAGAAAAATATTGTCCACTCAATATCTTGTGAACCCTTTGCATTGTAGTTGACCCTGACTAATAGATAACCCATATTTTTAGCTCACCTGAGCTGAAAGCTCAAGTGAGCTTTTCTGATCGCCTGTTATCCATCATCTGTCCGTCTGTCTGAAACTTCTTACATTTTCGATTTCTTCTCCAGAACCACTAGGCCATTTTCAACCAAACTTGGCCAAAAGCATCCTTGGGTGAAGGGCTTTCAAGTTTGTTCAAATGAAGGGCCATGTCCCATTCAAAAAGGAGATAATCACAAAAATGCAAAAATAGGGTGGGGTCATTTAACAAGAGGCCCAAGGGCCTAGAATCGCTCTTCTGATAAATTGTACAACCCCACCATTTCTATTCTTAGCCTCTTAGTATTCTAAATCTTTAGTTAAATCCTAAGAATTCAAAAAAAGTAGGTCAATGTGACCTACTTTTTGGTTTACACATTTTGAGAACCCAAGAAATATCAACTGACAAAGTTTGATGATTTTAAGCCAATTAGTATCTGAATATTGAAATATAGCTGTCAAATTCCAATCGTAGGTCATGGTGACCTACTTTTTGGTCAGCGAACTCCGAACATGCAAGACCCATCAACTGACAAAGTTTGATGACTGTAGGTCAAATAGTATCTGAAATATATAAATATAGCCGTCAAATTCCAAAAGTAGGTCACGGTGACCTACTTTTTCGTCAACACCCTTCAAACATGCAAGACCCAACAACTGACAAAGTTTGATGACTGTAGGTCAAATAGTATCTGAATTATATAAATATAGCCGTCCAATTCCAAAAGTAGGTCAAGGTGACCTACTTTTTGGTCAACACCCTTTGAACATGCAAGACACATCAACTGACAAAGTTTGATGACTGTAGGTCAAATAGTATCTGAAATATATAAATATAGGTGTCCAATTCCAAAAGTAGGTCAAGTTGACCTACTTTTTGGTCGAAACCTTTCGAACATGCAAGACCCATCAACTGACAAAGTTTGATGACTGTAGGTCAATTAGTGACTGAAATATATAAATATAACTGTCAAATGCCAAAAGTAGGTCACAGTGACCTACTTTTTGGTCGATACACTCTAAAGACTCAAGATGCATCAACTGACAAAGTTTGATGATTGTAGGTCAAATAGTGTCTGAAATATAGTAATTTAGCTGTCAAATACCAAAAGTAGGTCACGGTGACCTACTTTTTGGTCGACACAAACCGAAGACTGAAGACGCATCAACTGACAAAGTTTGATGATCCTAGGTTTTACAGTGCCCAAAATATGCATCTAAAATTGAAAATGTGAAATTTGAATATCTGCAAAATTCAAAAAGTAGGTCACTGTGACCTACTTTTTTTATAAATATGTTTCAAGGCCTCAAGATGCATCAACTTATAAGATTTGATGATTCTAAACCTCTCGGTATTTGAAATAACAACTTCAAATATATCTATAAATGATAAGCCATAAAATTCAGAAAGTAGGTCACGGTGACCTATTTTTCAGTTGACGCATTTCAAGGTCCCATGATCCACCAACTGACAAGTTTTGATGATCATAGGCTTCAAAGTGTCCAAGATATGCATCAAAATTAATTTTAAAATAAATACCTGCAAAATTCAAAAAGTAGGTCACCGTGACCTACTTTTGAGACAACTTGACACAAGGTCCTAAGATGCATCAACTATCAAAATTTGATGATCCTAGTCCTTATAATGACTAAAATATCTAAGATTTAAGGAATTTAAAATTTTTTTTAATTTAGGTCAACTTTGAAGTGACCTCGAGACCACGCCCTTTGCCCCAGGGTAATGCCTTGAACAATTTTTAATCTACAACATATCCTCATCCTTATGTGTAAGTTTGGTGATAATCTGCCCTGTGGTTCTTGAGAAGAAGATTTTTTAGCAACCACTACTTTTGTTTGTATTTTCCTGATTATCTCCCCTTGTTAAAGGGTCACATCCCTCTATTTAGTATGTATGAAAGCCCTTGGGCCAATGATACCCTGTAACAAATTTGGGGTTCTTGAGTTATAGCCCTTTTTCTAAAAAGTTTACGCACACCGCACAAATGGCCATAGCATTAGCTCTTTGAGCCTTTGGCTCAGAAGAGCTAAAAATCTTCTTCTCAAGAACCACTTGGCCAGAAAAGCTGAAATTTACATGAAAGCTTCCTGACATAGTGCAGATTCAAGTTTGTTAAAATCATGACCCCCAGGGTTGTATGAGGCCACAATAGGGGATCAAAGTTTTACATACAAATATATAGGGAAAATGTTTAAAAATCTTCTTCTCAAAAACAACAGGGCCAGGAAAGTTGAAATTTACATGAAAGCTTCCTGACATAGTGCAGATTCAAGTTTCATAAAAATCATGGCGCCCAGGGGTAAGATGAGGCAACAATAGGGGATCAGTTTTTTTACATATAAATATATAGGGAAAATCATTAAAAATCTTCTTCTGAAAAATCACTGGGCCAGAAAAGTTTACATTCACATGAAAGCTTCCTGACATAGTCCAGATTCAATTTTGAAAAAATCATGGCCCCCGGGAGTGGGTTGGGGTCACAATAGGGATCAAAGTTTTACATACGAATATATAGGAAAAATCTTTAGATATGAGCCAAGGTGACTCAGGTGAACCCATGGTCCTCTTATTTACTATCATTACAGACATTCTAAGTTGAAAGTTAATCATTTTCAATATTGCCACATGGATGGCCTATATGTTTCTAAAACACTTCTTGTTCATCAAAAGTTGATATAATCGGACACCATTCTCAGTTTCTTTGTAGTCGTAGAGAGAAGGCAGTTACATGTAACTATACATTTGAGATACTTTCTTTACTACAGATAGTCTAGCTGACAATTCAGATATGTTCCGCAGTCGTGCTAAAGGACTTCATAAAAAGATGTGGTGGAAAAACTGTAAAGTAAGAGAATATGATTCAAAATTTCATGTGGTATGCTATTCAATTCCAGACAATTATAATAAAATTTACTTACCATGACATCATTTCTACATAGAAAGTGCTTACATATCTGATAAAAACATTGAATATTGTAGATGAAGATAGTAATAGCAGTGATTATTCTTATAATCTTCCTTGTGATTATTGGTAAGTATATATACCAGTATATATCTATATATATATATATATATATATATATATATATATATATATATATATATACTTTTAACTTTTTTCCCCACATAAGATGTAATTTTGAAAGTATGAATGACCTGCAGAATTCATTTTTATGCATCTTAATTTAGTCTTGAATTATAATTTCAGTTCCCATTATTGTGAAGTCACAGAAAAACTAAGTGATGGCCAATGGTTCCAAAATCAGAGCTTTCCCAGAGGGTTTCCACACCATGTACTGGTGATTGTGGTAGTGTCTGCTATTGATATTGTATTCTTGTCATCATTCAGAAAAATTGTGCCATATGTGCATGCATTTTCTTCAATTGTAAAACATGTGGGTCATGGAGCCACATTACTCTTTTTTAGAGTTGTATCATTTAATGCTAAAATGGGGTGTATAGGGGACTTGAGTTATTGGGGACAGCTTTATATTTTCAGTGGAAAAATCATTTTCTCTTTCTTATATCATCTGATACCCCTACTTTATTTAATGTCATTGTGTACCTTATTACATCCGTTTTATCATAGGAATCTGAATTGTAGAAGTATGACGGAAATAACATTCTTAAATGATCAGAGGAAATTCGGTCTATCTTATATTTTATTAAATTTGCCAGTGTTTATTAGTTCTGCTTTGCAAACAGATAGAGATGTGTTAATGCAAAATAATTATGCTGCAAATCAAGACATCATTTGTAATGAATCACAAGCATATACAATTTATGCCTGTTCTAGATAATGAATTAAATTTCAATGACCTAATATTTGCCATGAAAACAGCTATAGTTGTAACCTTAAAAAACATTGGCATACAAACAAGAGCCATGGCATCCACTTCTCTGTGTGGAAAAAATGTATACATTCCATAGTTGTTTAGTTGTTGCATACAAAATATCACATCTCAACGCACCCAATAAATTCAGAAAAATCCATCCTTAATTCTTATCAATTTTCCTTCTCATCAGTGGAGATTGATCTTCCCTCAGTATTTCATTGGAGCTGTGTAAAACGGTTTGTCATGCATACATGTATATTGGAAGAATTTCTTTATGAAAAAAAAAAAATTAGAAGAGAATTTGTATATTAACATACATTGTTTTTTGTATTGGCATCACAATGATATATGATGTAGGAAAATGTTATAATTGTTAGTATAATCATTGCCCGTTTCTATAAAAATCTCAACTGACAAAAAAGTTTAAATTTCAATGTTTTGATCTATCTACAATTACATCATCTTTCATATGGAAATTTGCTTTTTTATGTATATGATGGATTGCATATTTTTGTTTCTGTTTAACATGTTGAATCATGATCTGAGTTGGTTTTCTTAGAACATAGTTTAATTTTAGAGTATATATATGTATTATAATACATGAAAGAGATCACAATTAGATGACTAATTTGAGTCATAATTAACATCAACTTTAAATATTGTGATAGGACACCAATTAATTTATTTTGTGATTTATTGTAAAACAATGTTATAAAGTTGTACAACACTAATCCACTGTTTTTAATTCTGTTATGAAATACCCAGGACAATAGCAGTAGCTTTGAAAAACCATCATTTTCTCCACATACAACTACGGAGTTATAAAACACTGTATAAAATTGTTAATATCCTTTTCTTGATGATCACGGTACATTAGAACTAGTGACCTTTTCATCGGGGCTAGTGATTCCCAGTTTTATAGTTTCATCAAGTGTGGCTTTCATCCCAATGTTAGCTGCCTTTAAAGGTATCAGTAGTCCATTGCATTATTGGTATGTTTTGTCTTATTTGTTGGAGTTTTTTCATTTATGTTTGGTTTTCCACACGTCAATTTGGATGTCGGGACTAAGAGTTAAATGTTTTGAGATACAGCTTCGATAAAATGCAAAACTTCTTCCTTGTATATAACCCCATTGATCCATCACGTGATAAGTTTTGTCATTGTCAACTTTCACACTGTCCACATCAGTGTTTCCTTCAGCAACGTACATTGACCGAACAGTTGCAAATGGCAGGGTGTACGTGTCCCTTGTAAAGAAAATGTCGGACACGTAAGCCTGGGTTTCGCTGTAACTACTTTTAATTTTCAATAAAAGGGAACCTCCATCTTTGTAAAGGAGACGCATCGTCCATCGTTCTGGGTCAATTGTAAGTTGTGTAATAGAGGTGTATGGTCGTATTGAATCGCTGTACGTTTGCCCAAGAATAACTGACGTACCGAATGGGATCCAATCTAGTCCGTCGGGGGTCACTGGAATTAAACGCGCATTCCCATCTTGGTACAGTACAAATACTTGTGAATATCCATCGTTCCAAGGGATAGGTCTGTACACCTGTAGATAAGCAACACCTTCAAAGGTCTGGCCATTGGTGAGGTGAATGGTCATTCTATCGGGAGCTAACCACCACATTTCCACGTAGACGGCAACTATGTGTACATCGTCACTTCTGTATATCGTTACGTGTTTCTCAGGCTTGAAAGCCCTTTTCTGCAAACTCAAATGATCTACGAATATCCTGAGATTTTCCGATTGTACTGTTAGAATGATGTAGTTTAGACTATCCTCTGTCCACGTGAAGTCCGGAATTGACCAGGTGTACTGTAGATCATCTGATGTGAATTCTTTTATCTCCGGTAATGACAGATTCCCCCACTTTTCTTTATAGCGCATTTTTACAATCACAGCAGTGGTAATATTCTTCAACTTCAAAGTCAACAATGACCCAATTTTTGAATCTACACTACCTTTCTTTTGTCCCTCCAAAACAAAACGAAGAATGACAATCATTTCATTTGTAGAAGACGAATAAAATGACATCCTGGCTGTCTTATTGTAAACTAGTTCTGTCGATGATGAACTCAGGTTAAAGTTATCGAATCGCCATAGTTCCGGGCTTAAATGTGGGCAGCTGGTGGTGTTCTCATTTCTCCTGTTTGAGAAGGATTTGTACTGAGGAAACGAAGCAGTAATCGCAAAGCTGTCGACGTGCGCATTGTACAGGGGTATGTCAACGTTGTCCACCTCTGCACACGAAGTCGGAAATGATCGCTGCTCTATTCTAGAAGGAAACACACTGGTACCAACAGACGGAACTTTTGTGGGGAAACTATCCTTCTCAGTGCAGATGGTTTTGCATGACAGAATATCATTGTCCATCCACGGATCGTCCACACTGAATACAAACTTGTCCACAGCAATTCCTTCCGCATTAGTGCTGAAATAATCTATCACATAAATCTTGATCACGTGCCATCCAGGTTCTAGCGCGTATCTTCGAGGAAATATTCCAGTGTTTTTGAAAATGGCCCAGTCTTCACCAGGTTTAGCGTAGAACGTCCCCATCCATTCTCCACTGTTGAAAGTCACATTAAAGAATAAAGAAAAATTGTTGTTGGAATACCTTAGGTTGTCGAGTCTCACCATGGACTTTTTTCTGATGCATACATTGAGAGACAGTGGTTCCTCATGTCCCACCAATACGGCTTTTCCGCCGGTGGCCCCCGGAAGGGAAAGGATCTTGTGATTTGAGGCGGATCTAAGGTTATATGCCGGAAGAGTGAGTTCCTTTGTTGTCACAGAATAAACCCACACCAAAGATAGCAGAAGATGATTGGATGTCTTCATGGCAGATATGACGCAATGACACGGATATAGTCTGTCGAAAGGCAATACATATAATTATCAGTAGTGAATTCCCTTTTATTTTATAAGTATTAAACAAGAATTACAAAGTAAATTCCTATACTGCATTTGTGTTTGTTCCATTCGATAATTTGAAATCATTTTAGCAATTTTAAAATTAACACTCTTTACATACTTACTAAACTCGGTTCAGTTCTTTATCTTCTGTATGGGCCATATGAAATTCACCACAATATACAATAAACATCCTTGTGTGAATTGTATCAATCACTGTTTGGCTGGTTAATAAAACGTAAAAATGATTAATGTACCCTCATCCATTTAAACAGTGTAAATGCTAATTAGGCGCAAGATTTATTTTGGTTCAGTTTTCTCGAGGAAGTAATATTTTGTACTATTGCGAGAAGAAAGGTAAGCCTGACCACATTTGGTGAACAAAAAAAACAAAACAAAAGAAAACCCATGACAAACGCTTATAAATATATTTTCCAAGAAAGGAAAAGACAAACTTTGAGCTGTCAATTTAGTACAAAAACAGCACAAAACACATCGGGGAGATTGGGATAGTGACGTGGTCTTATTGTCACGCTTTACCATTACACAATCTAAACTGACATTCGTTACACATTTTTTCAAGTTATTTCAATGTAAAGCTATTGATACTAAGACAATATGGTGAAATTAAGAGCGATCGATAAATGTTACTGGACTAAGTAAACTTACCTTTCTTTGTTTCTGTCTGTCGTGAATGTCTGTCTTCAGAGATATGTCATAATTTACGTGTCATCTTCAGGCCATTAATTAATGTACATACTCTCAATGATAATTAATTTGCAAAGCTTTCGGCGTACAATTTTCACAATACTACCCTTTTATGACGCTGCACATCCTAGTACAGTTCATAATTATATTTAATACTAGAATGTAAAAGAAAATACTTAAACAGGTTGGGGCTAATCATCCCAATGATTTATCACCTAAGTGGGAGATCTCTGTATCGGGATAAATGAAAATATCTCAATATGGGATACTCAAATTTACGCAACAAAATTTTTGATTTTGTAAGAGGGATCAGGTTTTTGCACTATACCAAGAAGTTATAAACGATCAACTCGAAAGTTACCCTCTCATAATCTAAGACATTGAATTTTAAATGTGGATGCCATGGGAGACCAAGACAGCTTTTAAAATTAGTATCTATTACATAATCACCCCTTCTCACAGATTACACAGAAACGGGTTCATTCACCGAACAAGTAGTCGTAAAATATTGTTTTATTTGACAATATATGTATTTCTACACAAAATGTTTGATGTGCAAACTAACACAAAAGGAAAGACTATATTCTTGAAAGTTTAGATTATTTTAAAGATATTATTCCGCTGACGTATCAGTGGTGAAGGTTTGTCATAAGATAAATGTCTTAAATCTACAATTTTGGTTTAAATCACATGCGGCCAAAATGGAAGTGCAGCATGATTACTAGTTTTTAACAACAACAACAAAATTATTTATTCTCAAATAAATACAACATGTGTATTGTAGTAAATATATATTAGCGATTCAGCTAATAAAGATAGCAATAAAACGGAATATTCAGGAGCTTTTCTACGAAACCGTTTTCCACTAAACCGACCGGGTTTTATTTTAATATTCTAGAACCTTGTGAAATGACTTGCGTACAATTTGCATATCTTTATGCATTTGTTGTTTTTATTGAATTTAAATAGCACATATTTTAAAACAAGCGAACACCTTTTTTATTATAGTAAATAGTGCATATCTGGTGCATTTGATTGGTGGTTTAATTACGTTGTTGAACGGCTGGACAGAGGCAGCCTACTGTCTTTGAGTTTAGAAAGACTTCAATGTTTGTACGTAATTAAATTATTTGAAACACTTATCATTGTTTGTAGTGAAAGATTTTACATTCTTAACATTTTGATTATCAGCAAATGATTGGACGATAATTCTATGGAGCGCTAAATTGACACAAATTCAAATAACTGGAGGTATCCTTAATTATTTGAAGATATCATCAATTCAATTATTACGCTAAATAATTGAAATGATGCACGCTTCAAATTGCTCTCATCAATTCAATTGATGCGAGCATTGATTGATTTGATAAGAGCAATAACTGGTTTGATGCGCGGAATGTAAGTAGTCATAGGATGGCAGAGCTGGCACCAACTCCCCAACCACCTTATAGAAAAAAAACACCCAACTAGACGGTTGACCTTCCTGCAGCCCTGAAGGGGGGATAAATCCAGGCTACTAAGCATACATGTGATACATCCTAGGTCTCTTGAGGTGTAGACTCCTGTTATCAAACAGGCTGTTTGATGCTGCACTTTCACGACGTTTTGCACGTCTTTCTGAAGGTGGAGCCCCATACGATAGAACTGTATTCTAAGATGGAGGGCATGAATACTAAGTAAGTGGTCTTATGGCATGACTCCAGACAGTGTTGGAGATTACGGCGGAAGATACCGAGTGTAGTATTGGCTTTCTTAGCAATGTTTGTTATGAGATCTTCAGAAATTGTTACACACGATATGATTGATATAGGTTTGTGGAAACTTGCTGATGTATATGATTATTAAGTTGGTCAAAATTTGTCGATTTCTGGTTGATGGATTAAATGCAACATGTGTTAGCGTTAATACGCATTCCCCATGTTGAGTTCTACTCTTCGTCATTGTAGTTTGATGAGTTCCTTCAGTAACGTAGCATGGTCAGCTCTGGACGTTTTGGCTCTATAGTTGACTTCACGGAATTCGGTAAATCGCTGATGACTCAACGGTTGATTTCTGGTTCTAACCTCAGATAGACGTAGCATGTCCCACGACGTTGGTTTCAGTTCGCTTTTGAGAACAGTTGGGATTTTCCTCGGCTGTTGGTGGTTGTATTGCGGAACATTGTTTATTGTTGTTGTATTGTTTATATCTGTCACAACCATAACATGGTCGCTAATGCTCGGAATTGATGTAGATGTCTTGTCAAGTGACGGGTTGTTCGTGAAATATTATGGTCTCTAACTGGTTGACTGTGCAGCTAAGTAAGTCTATGCTCCATCGATAGGTTGATCAGTGTTTTATGAACCTCTCCATCTGCCGCACGCTTGTTCACCGACATATTTCACAGGAAATATTCGGGCAGTTGAAGCCACCTGCTAAAATGGTGTACTTTTCATTCGACGTACTAGAGAGAGAAAGATTCGACGTACGAGAGAGAGAGAGAGAGAGAGAGAGAGAGAGAGAGAGAGAGAGAGAGAGAGAGAGACTTTGTAGACTGATTAGTCAAGAAATGAATGTTTGACCCTGTCTATAAACACGAAAGTCAAATAAAAGTGCATCAAAGACAATGCAATCACATGGATGTGTCAGTACTATGTAATTAAAAAAAATCAATTAACAATACATACCTATCTCTAATCATAAAAAATGTAGAAAAAAGTGTGACAATACTTTTTTTTTTCTTCAGTTAATTTGAATTTGGAGAATAGAATAAATTAGAGTCGATCGTTATCTGATTAATACAAGATTACATTACAATCATACATTACATCACTAGATATGATATACCCCGGTAACACGAACACATGGGGGGGGGGGGGCGGAAATATTATAGATAGCATAACAAAGAGAAACATTGGTACCTGTATCATGACATGAAAGTACTTGCGGGGATATTCTTTTCTTTGATATCGAAAAATTACAACAAAAAAAAAAAACAACATAAAAAGTAAAACGCGTATGCATGCCATTGGTAATTTGGTAACATTACAGCTATGCTGTCATTGGTGATACCAAGTAGATGAATCCTCTTTATTTGTCTTCTTTTACTCGTTACATGCCAAACACAAAATTGTTTTCATGAGCAAGAGTGGGCTTTCTGAGCTTGAAACTTCATTTGTCTACTTATTGTATTTGTTGTCATTTTAGTGTCGGAAAATTTTGTTGTGAAATTGGGATTTATTATTTCAATGACAGAAAAAAAAGTTTATATAAACTTTTGTTGTTAATATTTGTGTTGGAAAAGCTCTGAATGAAACAATTAAATTACATTATTGTCTTCCTGAACAAAACGTTATTTCTTTATAATGTTATATACATGTATTCAGCAGAACCGAAATATTTATTTTGATAAAATCTTAATTCTATTAATGATTATGGATAACGTTACATACAAAACTATCATAATAGCAGATTTTACATCAAAACAAGATTTTTATATCTACAGCTAATATTTTCTTGATGAAAAAAGTAAAAATATTCCCAGGTAAGGTTTCAAACAGCAGTCGGGACTCCACCCTGGCACAGGACATCTTGGTTTGAAAAAACTGTAAACTAGGCTACGTGCTTGTATATTGTACCCCTTTATTTTCCTCCCTATATATTGGTATGTAAATTAAACTTTGAAATTATCTTCATTATATACGAAAGCGTTCATGGAAAGTTTAAGGTTTATTAGACAAATCTATTGGTTTATAATCATTACTTTGATTAAATTCTTTTTTAGTTTTACCCCATTTCAATCTAATCAATATCATTTTGGTTCCAGGATGTTATAGGTATGTACAAAGACACCGAAGCTTGAGATTTTTAAACACCAGACCTTACCGTCACTATTCCTTAATTATCTCCTCTTGGTTCCTAGGGGAAAGAGAGAAAAAAAATGCTTTGTGTCAAGTTTGGTTGAAAAATGGCCTTGGTGTTTCTGTAGAATAGGTAGAACTTCGATAAAAAAAAAATCACATGAGCTTACAGGTACTGTGAGCTAATATTATCTGTATTTATAATATCGAATTGAAAAAAAATGTGTAATGTTTTCTTCACGTTAACAATCTGGACAAATAGAAGTATTTAAATCATTATACTACGTAATGATTATTTTTAGCTTTTAAGTATCGATTTGTTTATCCATCCGGTGAACATTTTAATCGATCTGACGTAGACTTTAAATAGCCCCAATCGCGCATAGAAAATGCTTAACTTTAATAGCATATTTAAACATACACCATTGTAAACCTTATAGATAGAATTTTAAATGTAATACCAAAACAGCTGCCATTTTGACTGGCTCAACACTGGTTCTTACTTTTACAATACAACTGAATATAACATATCCACGGACGATCTCGCTTCATCAGACACTCACCACAACAGTTTCTACTGGGAGATACCATGTCAAAGGTTCCAGTGACGCCGCAACACGTGGAGGAAAACATGCCTCCTCCGTCCTATGAAGAGGTGATGGGACACCAGGCTCTCTCCTCGGTGAAGGCCAACTTACCTAAGGAGCAGTTGCCTCCATTGGCCTACATAGACATCATGCCTCGGTGTCTTCATCCTGGAGACATGAGACGCAAGGCCCCACCGGAATACGACAGATTTAGGTATATTTTCTTTTGCTTGATAGCTTCATGCTTACTAAGTTACTTTCACTTAACAGTATTTCGCATGCTGTATTTCAGTACCTATATTATGTCCATAGACGAGTGGATCCATAATATTTTTCGGAGATATATGGTTAAATATACTATCACTAAAATTGCATAAAAATAGCCAACTATACATGTACCGGTATGTTATATATTTGAAAATTTGAATCATAAGGGAAGGTTGTGATCCCCTCGCTAGCTATACATGTATATAGATCCATGCATTCTAGATCCGAGAATTCTAAGTAGAACAGAGATCATAAAGTCAGTGTGCATTTCAGTGATCTACGAAATTAATCTCATTATGTTACACATCTTACAGTACCCTTATAGGAGCGGCTAACTTCTGGCTTCGGGCAAACCAGAGTTATGGTGTATGGAAATGTGAGACAGTGGAACGCAAGGTGGAAAACAATGGAAGTATTGTAATGGACAAGATGATCTTCCACGAGTCGACCTACGGCTTCAACGTTCTCATCAGAGGCTTAAGGTGAAAGGTCTTTTATACAGAATCAGAAGTATATCTTCTTTCAAATCAGCCAACTATGTTTTTGACCAACATTATTATTCTAGAATATGGTTTCTACGACTGATGCTTCTTGTCTGATGTGTGTTATAGATTGTGGTTGTTTGTGAATGCTTCTTGTCTGATGTGTGTTATAGATTGTGGTTTCTACGACTGATGCTTCCTGTCTGATGTGTGTTATAGATTGTGGTTTCTACGACTGATGCTTCCTGTCTGATGTGTGTTATAGATTGTTGTCTGATGTGTGTTATAGATTGTGGTTTCTACGACTGATGCTTCTTGTCTGATGTGTGTTATAGATTGTTGTCTGATGTGTGTTATAGATTGTGGTTTCTACGACTGATGCTTCTTGTCTGATGTGTGTTATAGATTGTTGTCTGATGTGTGTTATAGATTGTGGTTTCTACGACTGATGCTTCCTGTCTGATGTGTGTTATAGATTGTTGTCTGATGTGTGTTATAGATTGTGGTTTCTACGACTGATGCTTCTTGTCTGATGTGTGTTATAGATTATGGTTGTTTGTGAAAGATCCCACGACAGAACCTCAACAGCTGGGACTCCTTAACAAAGTACCGAAAAAACTGGAGGCCAACCCAACACATCAGCTGTATCATCCGTATGCGGGATTTGTCGTAGCACCACTGTTCCTACAAACGTTTGGCGCTCTTTTGAATACATACGAGGGATTTCAAGAAACTCTACAAAGATTGAATGAGGATTTACAGAAACAACCACTTCAAGGTTTTAAGATTATCAAGCATTCTAGAATATATCAATCAACATTAATTATTTTGAAAATGTTTCGAAAAAATCAAATACTTCATCAATCAATGCATTAATACTCAGTAGTAGATTTGCCATTTAGTTTTGAAATTAGCCTTAGAACTGTAAAAATCAAAATCAAAAGCTTGATTATAACTCAGTACTATGGCTTACATACCGTAGGTTCTGTTCTAAATGTTGAAAGCGCCACACTGAAGGTTTCAGAGGGAAATGAAAAAGCCGTCATAGACCCCGATAACACTGTGTGTCATGAGAATGGCGGCAAGATGAAGCGGTACACACAAATCATACGTGTCTTCTACGTCATTGGGGAACCTGCAAAGGAGACGATAGGTAGGATTTGCAATACTCTGGTTGGTTGTATATTGTCTAACGTCCCGCTCGTTCGAGATTTTCCCCCACTCATATGGAGACGTTACCATTGTCGGTGAAGGGCTGCAAAATGGCGCTTACCACCTTCAAGCAGGTAGGGATCTTTATTGTGCTACATCTGCTGTGGCACAGGGCCTCGGTTTTGCGGTCTCACCATATAGTCGTCTCTTATACTGCAATATTCTATAGGTTTGTCAGGAATAAACCTTTGCTGATCAATCTCGATTAAAGCACTGCAATAATCGTGTGATGCTGTGCAAGACGGGGATAAGGAAGGAATCACTGACTAGTTTGTTGGGTATATGAGGTGATTAACTACATTGGAGAACGTGATAATTTATTTATACACAACCACTCCCACTTACCCAACAAACTAAGCAGTGATTCTTCATATTTATTTGATACAAAATGAAAGTATAGAATTAACATACCAAAAATACTGCCTAATAAAAATTGAAATCCATGTTAATTTTCATAGTTTCCGCACACTGACCTTTCATTTTGCACGAACTGAAAAAATTACGTTCAGTTATTTTGGGGAAATTAACACATTGGAGATTTGAAAGGGTTTCACAGAAAAACAGTTGGAAATGTGTAAATACGAATCAATATTTATAAAAGAATCATAAATGCAAGAAAGTGGAGGTATAGAAAGAATGGAGGCACCATGCTTTCCTTGTTTTATACAAAAAAACAAAAACAAACCAAAAAAAAACCAGATACTGAGATGCAGTCAATATTCGGAGAGCTATCCCGTGATATAACTTTTGATCAGAGCATCAATGTTCCTGCTTATACACGTGTAATTCTTACTGTACGTTAGGTGTGAAAGAGTTTATACCCAGTGTTAAACGACCACCAGATATCACAGTACATGCCCAGTTTCAAAATTTTGAAGAAGTCATGACAAAGTTTACCAAATGGCTACCACATCAGACAGTAAGTGGGAAGATTCTGTGATTTACTTGAAATAAATTTATGATATGCTCGTATAAATTCAATGAACTTAAATGTTTGGATGCATTTCAGGCAATAAGAATGGTTAATATCCAGTCATTTGACGTTCGATATAAAGAAGAAATGGGTAAGATGTCATTACTTGCAGAGTTTTGATATAGTTACGTAATGTTTCGATATCAATTTTTATTTTTATTCGTGTCTGTACACCACAACAGGTGGTCTCGAGATCCTTTCTGAACTAACAGACGACATTGACGATGGAATGACAGACCGTTTATTTCTCAATACACTCCGGGTATTTTACGTGACGGCACCCAAAGTTCCACCCCCACAACCAATCAGCTTCATCACTTCCAGGTTATTTCTCCCAGTCCGGACAGGAGAGAGATCTTTCGAATCGATGTCACAGACAATGTTTCGTATTGAAGCTTGGCTGAAAGTCACTGGTATAATTTTGTGACGTTCAAATTACAAAGTGTTGTCTTTGAGTTTCGTACTGAACGAGTATTTAACATGGATTGCAACCAAATAGAAATTGTGTACATTCGAATATCATTTCTCAAAACAGGCATCCCAGTATACAGTGTAGAAACTGTGAGGTTTCTCTACCGAGAACCGCTGAAGTTAGGTGTCGACGACACCAGGACCAACTATACGTCATTCAAAGGAGTAGGAAAATATTACGTCACGGCAGTCAGGTAGAACATACATGTAACACATATGAACAAAAGACTAATTTAAAAATGGTACATGTTCTTCCAAGAGATAATGTTTTATTGTAAAAGCACGAACCGTTATGACCATTTTGTCAATTTTGCAGGGTATACTTCCTCTATCCGTTTCAAGAGCCACATCCAAATTATCTACCTCCAGCCTCTCCGTGGGACCCCTCTATGAAACCATCATCTACTTGTTCAATCCAGTGAACATGAATTACAGGGTCATGTATTCCAAATAGTGTTTCAAACTAGTAATTGTTGATTGTACACCATTTAATACGAGGATTTATGCACCACATTGCAACTACAATAGCATATCTACAAAAGTTACCAAATTGTTCAGGATACTAGATCTAGACGTCTCCGTTAAATTGAAAGAAATAGATGTATATCCTTAATATCAGAGATGTATTTTGGCAGAACCTGTATGTATCAGCGCCGCCGCTCAAAACGTTTTGTTTGACATTTTAAATATTTTATAGTAGCTATTTTAAGATGCTTTTAAAAATCTGTGATATATTCATTGTATATATATAGCCGAATGAATGAGCAAGTGAGAGAGCAAGAGAGTATAACACGGTGCTATGATACAAGATATACTGTTATTTTTTTTAGCATAATAAAAGTATTTCACACACTAAGCTTATAAAAACGCATCTATCTTTCATGTAACGGTCTGGGATATCGTTAAACGTAACCATACATATATAGATGATTTTCGTATAATATCATTTTACCAAGTTATTTCCATCTGTCGCCATGTTGAAGGTCTAAAGGACGACTTTTCTTCTCTGAATAATCAAATTTGAACTTGTGAAACAAGAATGTTTGGTATAGAATCATTACTTTATGGAAATTGTGAATTAGTGGAAGTTCTAACTAATGTGTATTGAAAACAATGATAAAGAGTTGAAATTGGTAAAATAATGAAAATGTGAAGATAACGAACAGTGATCAATCTCACAACTCACATTAGGAATACAAAATTAATTAAGAGTTGGACAAACACGGATCCCTGGACATACCAGAGGTGGAATCGGGGAGAAGTAAGCATCCCCTGTCGACTGGTCACACCCGCCGTGAACCTTATATCTCGATCATGTAAACGGAGTAATCCGCAGTCAAAACCAGAGTGTAAAGAACGGTATAACAATTTAGACAGCATTTGACCCCATTGACAGATTGTATTCCTATTGGCAAGAAAGATCGTGATAATGACCATATGATTTGCGAAATGATGACTTTAAACGAGACTGTTGAAACCCCTGTAGCATCAACATGTTTGTAAGTAGCCTGCTTCGAATTAAAAACTTTTCATAAGCAGAAAAAGTTCTTGAGTAACGAATCAGTTGAGAGACATAAACACCATAATATTGGTCACAATGGAATGTTGCTACATAGATATGGGAATTTGAAGATGGAGAAGCTGATGTCATCTCTTTTGATAAAGTTGAGTTGTTAGTTTACCGTTAACAAATATCTAAGTTCGAAGCAGACGTGGAAGACTCTGTGGTGTCTTTTATTTCGAGTTCACTGGGATATATCGATTTAACATGATTATTGTTAATAGATAAGACGTCGTCGATATATCTCTAAATTTCGAGTTGAAGGCCATAGCAAGAGATTATTTTTTCTCACGTAGAAGGTTTGAATAAATTATGCTTCATAAGAATAAATAAATAAATAAATAATAATGATAATAAACAAAAAACAAACAAAAACCAGGTCAACTAATAAAGGAGCACAATTCGTGTTCATGGAAATTACAACAGACTGCTGAAAGACCTGATCACCAAAGACTACGAAGACTGTCAGTTAGAAACTCCAGCATCTTTTTCATGTCAACTTCAGAGTCCATGTGCGTAGAACCAGAGTGGTGTTTAACAAAGTAATTTTTTGGATGACTGATCACTAGATACGGTAACTCATATTCATTCGTCCCATTGACTGGGATATTAAATGTGCTTAAAATGAAGTATGATTTTGAAGAATTTCACATTTTGAAAGGGCAGTTGGAGTATAAGTATAGGATTACCAAATGTGGAATTAGTGCCAAGTTCGTTTAAAATACATGTGTAATAATGAGCCTTACAAAGACAATGTGTGTAACGAGCTTCGTCAGCTAGAACCAAAATAAAACCTATATAATTCTTTATCACGTCTGGTTTACTAAACACAGAAGGATAGGCCTAGATGTAGCTGCAGAACTGTAGCTCTCTGAAAAATATTTTGACGAAACGGTGAAATTATTTTTTCAGACAGCTACAGTTCAGCAGCTAGCCTAGATGGTACGCACTTTTGTTTTGATATTTCTGATACGTGATTTATCACTCCGCGGAAAAAAAAACCCGCTATACGGTATTCATCTTGTACTTTTTATCCATTCTGACAAGGTATCATTTAGCCCATCGTTTGGCTTAATCAAGGCTGTGACTGGATTCCTAAGAAAACGGAGAAAAACTGGTCAAAAGGGGAGGAAAAAACATCACCCTACCTGGAAAAATGTCATTTTCTTCACTTTGAAAGAAAGCCAGAGTGCCCCCCCCCCCCTCCCGGAAATTGAGCCGATCAGGGGATTTCCAAACTCCCACAAAAACCCACACCTCTGATGATCGTCGACAAAATTCATAATAGACATGAAGTTCTGTTGCCAATTGAAAGACCAGGGATCCCTGAATTTAGGACCTTTTAAATAAGTGATTTCATGTCCTCATTTTCAACCATATCTACATCACCAGTAATGACATGTCCAGCTGAGTTATATATATAGTTGAAAACATCTCGTAGGTGGATTATGTATAAGACTGTCTATATCTAGCCAATGCAGACTTTATTCGTAATCAAAAAGTTTGGAAGCAATGGTAGAAGTATATATTAGTAGGAAATATAAAATGTAGACTTGAACTTCAAATATGCTGTAATATAAGACTGAACTTTTTTATGACGTAGAGTGATGCTTATGTTGACGACATCTATTCCTTTGTTATTCTCTTTAGAGAAGTCGAGAGGCATAGCCTCTCGACTTCTCTAAAGAGAATATTCCTTTGTTAGTTTTAAGTTTAAGGAACTGACGGCGTGATTCGGAAGGATTATCATCCATAACCGCGGTAGTTTAAAGAGCCTCATCCTGTGATGGGCAACATCCATAATCATAAAATTCAGTCTTGATTCTGGTGTTGAAGGAGTTTGTGCAAGTCGACTTCCAACATGGCGGCCGAAGGGAAGTTACTTTCAACAAAATACCATCTATCGACAGCTATATTTCTGCGGAAAATATCCAACCTTTCCTAGATCAACATATGTAAAATGCCGACGAAATATTGAGAAACAGATGTTTTCAATTTATTTAAGAAATGATTTAAATTTTTGAATACGGGGATGAACTTCAACGCTTCACGCCGATGTAACATTAAATAGTGACCTCATTGAAAACGTCCCCTAGGATAATTTCTTAACGATAGAAGTTGACCCCGAACAAAATTTAACGTTAGATTTTGATCAAAAACGGTCGTTTAAAAGTGATCAACGTTAAATTTTGATCAGTAATGGTGTCATTTTTCACGGCTACTTAAATGTTACATGTATACATAATGTAAATGTTTAAAAAATGGATTGTCAGAGAGAGAGAGAGAGAGAGAGAGAGAGAGAGAGAGAGAGAGGATCATTATTTCCCAGGCAAACAAATTACATATTCCTTAAAAAGAATTTACTCTGCCTTTCCCTTCGTCTCTCTTCCCTTGGAGTTGAATCTTCTCTGGGCTACTTATCAAAGGGTACGCTAATGAAAGGTGAAGATATTAAACGAATAGTGATCAATCTCATAACTCCTATACGCAATACAAGATAGAGTTACGAAATTTTCAACTCATTAATCAAATTCGTATGTACATGTATAAAATTGTAAAAATCCTGTGCTCGAAGGAGGAACAGGAATATTCAAAAGAGGTGAATAGGTTTTAATTTAGGCAAACATAATTTCTCCCAACCGTGATAATAATCGAAATTAATTTTGATAATTATTATGTAAAGGAACAATGTTCATCTCGTAAATATACAAATTGAATGATGAAATACAGGAAATTATTATTTTTTCATGAATTTTAGTGTTTAAATTTATTTATTTATTAGCCAAAATATTAAATATTTGCAGTTGCTCCAACACCTATGATCTTCTTTGAAAGGTTGTTCTGAGTATATTATTAAAATGAATCTCACGTAAGCAAAGATTTTGTTAAAATTTCTTTATAATACGGATTTGATCCTTAAAATACTGCCCCCAAAGTAATAGATAGAAAATATTGTAAAATACAAGCGAAATACTTGCAATCCAAACCATTGCGGGTCAAACACATTCATACATGCTGACAGCTGGAGGATACAGCGATCCAAAGATAAAAGGAACCCATTCAAGAGTTAAAGAACGTAGTTCGAAATGTTAATGGGGGCATGGACACGATTTGAGCTGGAAATTTTAAAATTTCATTTATTCATTTTTAAAGTTCTGAATGCTTAATTAAGACATTTCTAATGGTCAGCAAGAATTTGAATGTCAGTTGTCGAGGTATATGGGAGATACAGAGCTCACATTTCTTTGTTATGTAAACAAGGCTCGTGCAATGTTTTTGTTTAAATATATGTTAGAGTTCGTTTAAAGAAGATTTTTCAATTTACATGTTAATTCTGAACACAATTAAACAGTTTCTAGTGTTTAGCAGAAATCATTTTGTATTACACATGCTATTTTCTATTGAGCAATCCATATGTAAACAAAAACATGGCATGAGCCATGTTTACATAAGAAAGAATTCTGAGTGCTGTATCTCACTTATAACTCGAAGTTTGATACTGAAATTTTGGTTGACCATTAGAAATACTTTAGTTTAGCATTGTAAACAATAAAAATGGGAAAATAAGATGTTCAGCTCAATCGTGTCCATGCCCCGTTAACTCCATGTAGCAATGCTTAGCAGTGGTAACACTGCAAATTTCCATGATCGGTTTAACCACTTAATATGTGATCCGTAGAATTCCTACTGCTTGTATTGATCAGTAAGATTTAAATACCCCTTGCCAGTTTCGCAATCGGCTGTTCATTGTTTGCTAATACATGTAGAGTATTTTGCTGTTATACAACATGTGGTCTCGATGGAAATAATACTTTAATACTCAGTCTAAAAGAGGTATGTAATGAAATTCTTATTTGATTTGATTTAATTTGATGAAACACACAAAATGTTGATTGGAGGATCGTTATAAGGCAAGCTGTAAGCATTTTCAAGAATATCTGTCAAATTTCAGAATCAAAACTGAGAATGGATCCGCCAGCAGTTCAGCCCGTGAGTGCAGAGGAGGTGTTTAAGTCTCTTCCACCTCCATCATACGAAGATATTATGGGTCACCAGGCGCAAACATCGGCAAAAGCTAACATCTCTCAGGATGAGTTACCTCCCTTGGCATATATTGACATAATGCCTAGATGTCTTCACCCGGGAAATATGAAAGGAAAGATTCCTCCTGAGTACGATAAGTTCAGGTACAGACAAATCATTTTCATTCCATGATGTTTTAATCATGTCAAAGATCGGGGGAGGGGTATAGTTGTTGCTTTGTCCGCCCGCAACTTTAACCTTGGTCATAGCTATTGAATTATACAAGAGACTTAGTGATATTGAAAGGTCATTATCAGGGTCATGGTAAAATTTGCCACAATTATACTTGACCAAGCTCGAGGACATAGTATTCTACAAACCCTGCTTTTCAGCTGGCTTTTGTATAGCATAACGGAGTAGAATAATATCATGCTGAGAAGTTCACAGTGTAGGAAAGGTATACCATTTTCAAGGTGACATTGAGAACCTGTCCATCTTAGAAGAACTGTAATCGATGCTTAGTATGTGCAAATACTCATCATCAAAATATATAAGATATGCCGTATAACGGGTATCTTTTAAGGTTCAAAATTTTTTCTGCGTTTCCAATACCTACGGTTGCATTACTCTCTCTCTCTCGTTCATCTGATTCATCGTGTATTTTATTTCTTCAATTCAGTACATTAATGGAAGCAGCAAATCACTGGCTGCGAGGAAACCCAAACTATGGCGTGTGGAAGTGTGAGACGGTGGAACGAAAGGTAGAACCAAGTGGACAGGTGGTGATGGAGAGCATGCTATTCCACGAGGCCACATACGGATTTAATGTCCACATTAATGGTATAAGGTAAAAACACATTCAGATCCTCTTGAAGAAACGAAGAAATTCAAACTGAATCAGACATAAAAACGGATTCATATAGGCGTGACGCACACACACAGACACACACACACGCGCGCGCAATCATTCACTCACACGTACTATATAGTGTCACTTTATACACTCCAACTCTTTGTACGAGGGAGATGCTTGCCGCCAAAAATGACACTGATCTTATTAAAATAAATTACCTATGTACATATACTATGCAGTCAGCAAATGATTCTTTAACAGCTAATGCTAATTTTTAAACACTAGACTTGAAACAAAAGATCAGTCTATTTTATATAGAACTTGTTCCATATGGAGCACCGTCCATTCTTCTGCTTAACCGGCAATGCTAACTTATGTTTCTGTTCCTAGTTTTCTTCATTTTCAAAAGTCAGGGGTTATTGATTTCGTACACGAAGTAACGAATCAATAACCCTTGACTTGTGAAGATGAGTTTTCTTTTTTTTAAAAAAACACTCACTTTTATATATATCTCAAACATTTACTAAGGTTGTGGTTATACGCCTGTAACAACAAATCAGCACCTCCGCAGCAACTGGGTCTTTTCAGTCGAGTGCCAGATAAAGTACAAATACCAGTCGCTTTCTACGGAAGACGACGTTTCCATGGTCCAGCTTACATACATAATGTAGCGTCATACGAGGGACTCAGAACTACAATGGACAAACTGAACGGAGAACTCACCAGTAACCCTGTAGGAGGTAGAATGAGACTGAACGTTAGTCTGTAAAAATAAAACGTATAATGAAATTATGATTAGTAATTAATGAGCTCTTTTATAACGGCATCAACGTCAATCAATATTTGCATCTTTGCGGGCCTTTCCGGCAAGTGCTTATCGGAAAACCCCGTGAGGATGCGTTTGGACATCAGAATGTAAAGATGTACACAACATGTATATAAATCACAAAAACGGAATCCGAGATACAATAGAAATTGAATATGAGATTGATCACTGTTCGTTATCTTCACTTTTCATGCATATATTACAATGAAAAATGATGTTTCTTTATATTCAAGGAACTATTTTGAATGTGGAATGTGCTGTGATAAAAGCGGCGGAAGGATTTGAAAAGTTGGACGTGGATCCCGACAGTACAGTGTTTCATGAAAATGGAGGCAAATCACGACGATACACTCAGATTCTCCGCATATTTTACGTCATTGGAACTCCGGCAAAGGAAACTCTTGGTAATTGTGCGAAATTGCATTCTTATCAATCACTTAAAAGTATACCATTGCAGTATAAAATTGCGGTTAATATGATATTATCATAATTTTCAATTGAACTGTAAGGTTGGACGTTCTTGTAGTATGGAATATTTATCCTGTAATTCTGCCTACAGTCTTTTACCTTAATCAAACTGTCTACTTACAGAATTAATAGAGGTGATACCAAAAGTAACTCAACAACCGGGGATGGGGACACCTGCAAAGTTTGAGTCATACGCGGAAACGATGGATCGCCTTTCAAGAAATCCCCCCTCAGAAGTTAGAGTATGCACCTTAAAAACTCGTACTTTCAATCAGCAGATTGTCCTTGTGAATTCATATGAAATTCAAGCAGTAACAAATGTACTTTGGTATTCTTTCAGGAAGGCCGGATAGTCAATATACAAACACACCTTTCAAGATATAAAGAAATAGGGGGTATATAATTAAAATTTTTAAAAGCTACTGAATCTTTGATTTCCCAAATTGTCAAGTACATGGGTTTTTTTCTCTTTCAGGTGAAGTTGATGTTCTGTCCAACGAAACAGATGACTTTGTCTCTGGTATTTTTGAGAGAAAACAACTGCAGATTATTCGTATCTTTAAAGTCCTGGGAAATTCAACTAAACCCTTCCCATCGTACATTTCCTCCAAACTGTTTATTCCCGTCCGCACTGGAGGCAGATCGTTTGAAAATATGCCTCAGACCATGTTCCGAATCGAAGCCTGGTTACGAGTTACTGGTAAATAACTTTGAGTTATTTCAGATCTAACGACATCATTACTGTGTAACATGGATTGTGGTTTAGAAATTAACTAATTTTTTCAACAGGTTTACCAGTTTACAGTGTAGAGACGGTGTCCTACCTCTTTAAAGAACACTCTCAAATAGGTGTGGATACCAGCAAATCCAATGTCGTCAGTCCTTCTGGGGTCGGGAAGCACTTCGTTACAGCGATCAGGTAATCATATATTGTTTAGATAATTCAATCGGCAAAGTACTCGATTGCCTTGTGAGCCGGAGGTTGTAAGCCCTTGCCCAGACTTCAACAGACAAGTCATTAAAATAGGTAACAATCGATCCCGCTGTAAAAATGAATGTCGCGGAACTTCAGATGAGATCATAATTGAGGTTCCGAGCATTTAAGAATTTGTGACAATGTATAAAGCTAGCGAGGTCTCAATACGGCCAGTTGTTTCTTGTACATGTACAGTATTTTTCGATTGAAACGTCACCAGCTGTAGGTGAATTAGCGCTCAGGGCCGTAGCAATGAGGGTTCTTTAACGTGCCAATGCCTGCCGCGACACGAGACCCTCGTTTTTAAGGAGGTGCTCTTCATCGTCATAATGGCTGACTTCCTTTTAAAACATGGATGAAAATATAGATATCAGCAATATTTGTCCATTCATTAAAAAAAAAATCATCGCCTAGCTGAGTAGCTCAGTAGGTTGGCACATTGACTGCTGAACTGTAGATCGCGTATTCAAATCCAGCAAGGGTTTAAATTTTCTCAGATTGTTTTCAACTAAAACTGCATTTTTTTTTACTAAATAAAGCAAATTTGAAAGTTTTCAATTTCAAAATATTGTTGTACATATCCTCCACTTTTCATCCATAACAAATTTCTCTGGTGTAGCATACCTCCATAAGGTCAAATCCGAAATACCCATGATTCTCACTTTTAATGGCCAGGCAGTGTTTTTTGTTTTTTGTTTTTTTGTTTTTTGGCGGAAGAGCAATCACTGCCTATGTTTACGTTTATGTTTATGGCACGAGCGAGTCACGACCTCCCTCTTACGACGCGAACGCTCTCTCACTGAGGATCTCGGTATGAGTGAAATGATTCTCGTAGGGACATAAAACTCCAAAGAGTTAATCAAACAATCATAATATTTCGGGACAATGTCAATGTAGCAATATGTGACATAACATTTCTAGAACTTAGAAAGTAAACGAAATGCAATGCGTCTTTTGAAGAAAAATAATGTATGGTTTTTCTGTTACAGGGTTTATTTCTGTCAGCCCGTCCAGGAACCTGACCCCTCCCACCTACCCCTCGCGTTCCCATGGACACCCTCCTCAGCGTCATCTAGCTGTACCATACTGTGATACTTTCTTATCAATACAATACTCAATACACACTGTAAATGTACAACCTCTGGCGAACATGATAGTCACTGTGATACTTTCTTATCAGTACAATACTCAATACACACTGTAAATGTATAACCTCTGGCGAACATGATAGTCACTGGATTATACGAAAGTTATGTGTAGTGTACCTATCTGTTTTGGCTGTTATATTTATCATATATCTTTTTATATACAAACAAAATAAAAGTGATTTTATGTTAACAATATTACATTTAATGAAATATTATATGTTACTGTTGCTTGAAAATATGTCGAAATACTCTTCTGAACGACCGAGAAGCTGAAACAGTAGTAAACAAGAGGCACACATTTTGAATCAACAGAGTATTGGCGTTTTGTTAAAAACATCGATAAATTCTTCAAAAAGAATGTTTAATCCGATATTCACTCAAACGACTCCAAAATAGACGAGAATTCATCAATATTGACATCTAAGGTGAAGGTGTGCAATAACAGCATGCATTTCTTAACTGTTCAATATTTAACCCGTCATTAATGCATGAAGCACTGATTTTGTAAATGGGGGCATCATAATTTATGTACAGTAAAACATTTTGCTTAAGTAAATATCAAATACCGACTCTTTCAGATTCGGAGGACCGTCGTCTACCATTTTGGCTTGTTTACGTCATTACGTTAACGTCAATATTGAACGCTCATACTCGGAATGTTTCGGGCGCACACAATTTACGCAATGCAAAGTTAGCATTCAATAAATTCACAGGATATTGAATGCTAACATTCTCTAGTATTTACGCAGATTTTATAATAGACTATTTAATAGCTATATAATAAATGTAAGTATTGGTGTTAGTATTCGGTACGTGGGTGAAATTATACGTCCCAATCAAAATAGATGAAATTCAAAATGTGAACGTGTGTTTCCATTATTGTTATAAAAGATGAATCAAGTTAACTAAAAAAAAAAATCTTGACTGGGAACTGTTTTTGAATAGAGGGCATTTCTAATGAATTTGAAGTTCATATCAAGATGAAATGAATTTGGTTTGATTGTAAAATGTTTGATACAGTTACCGCGTTATACCGAGTGCTTCAGAAAACGTGTAACTACATTAGATTTCAAGATAAACCTAGGTCATACTTCCCGAAGTCTCATCCCGACAAAAATAGTCGTGGCAGTTCTTGGAAAGTAGTGAGGAATCAGGAGGGTCCGGACAGATCACAATGCCACCCCAGCAGTTTTGAACATGTTCACAACCATCGAAGTAGACGCCTGTGTGACCTAAACTGTGCATATCATGGAAATCTTAATTTGCTTCATACATGGAAAAAAAAATGGCACATCATTTACAAACTATGTTCAAGATGAAGTCTATTTTACAGCCTTAAAAAGCCGACAACTTCAACATAGGTATCTCAAGTAAAACATTTCATTTCTTGTCTTCTGCCTAAAGTGTTTGAATAAGAGTGGTGGTGTGACTTCCCTTTCACTCAAAATAGTAATACTTTATCCGAGAATCGTATGTTGTCCCACATTGTCGCTAGGTTGCCTGTAGCATTTCACTTCATTCAAGATGGAATCTGAAAATCTTTTCAAAAATCTCATGAGATGGCAGATTGTTAGAGAATGTTGGTAGTGTGCATATTCCCTACTATATAACTCCAAGTCTTACCGCAACATCTGATGAGCACCAAATCTTACCACAAGTAAGCACCAAGTCGTCATTTGCTGATATATTACTGTCGTTTCGGTTGATATTATAAGTAATGGATGTGATTTCCTTGAAATCCGCACGTCATGTCCATAGGCTTCTGGATTTCCTGTTATTTTTTGCCATACATGTCTCTCTCGTGTTCACTGCAGTGTTGTGTTTGTCCAAGCCTTTACTATACCCTTGCATCACTCCTTGTTCTTTGTACTGGAGATAGCGAGATACACTTCCATTATTTGACACATGTGCTGATTCCATACATTGAAACTATTTGTTTCTGTTATTGGAAGAAATTTGCGGTATTACCGGTTTTCTATCAACGTCCATTTTAGACTGTTGGAATATTTTTCACGCGTGTAAAGTACATGTAGTGGTTGCTTGTCAGTATACATGTATGGACTGGTGAGTAGGGAGACATCCCAGGCTATTGAGTCTGGGTAGGGTTATCCCCAGAGGACGTTTGTCTGAGTAGGGTTACTACCGAGGGCTCTTATTTGACCAGGGCTATCACTCGAGGGAGATTGTCTGAGTAGGGTTATCACCTGAGGGCGTTTGTTAGACCAGGGTTAGCACTCGATTGCGCTTACGCCCAAGAGTGATATAATTTATTTGTTGTGTCTCTACTTAACACATTCCATAATAGTTATATTATCATGAAGAATCTAAATTCAAATGGTATATAAACCTGTTGTGTGTTCTCCACTCCTCTGACGTCATGCTAATATGTCAACGAACTGATATCACCGTAATAATTTATTGTTTACCGATCACTCGTATTAATTAACATGTATTACATAGCAGAGTTATCTTGCTTGCGCCACCTTATTGTCATCTACATGTAGATAATGCTCTCAGTTGTCACCCTGCACGTGAAGCTAGGACATCACGAATATTCCCTGCACGTGACATACGCTCAACCAATCAGATTGACTGTATTATCTTGTAGAATAATTAATCTACACCTTATATTGTGTTTCAGTCATTATAGTTTGGACACATATTACACTGAAAATTATAGAAGGCATGATATAGAATACTCTCTCTCTCTCTCTCTCTGCTATCAGAGGCTGCACATTTTCATACAAACTATTTAACTCATATACCGGTATGTTGTACGAGATGGACTATGAGTTTTAAATTACTATTCAGAAACTAAATGTTATTCAAACTGAAAAAAACAAAAATAGAAATTAATGCAAAAATGTATAATACAGCAGTGTTTCTTCTTGTATACGATATAATACCGGTAATTAAGCAAGCCGAACACAAACAATGCAGTAATATTTATTGATTGTTCAGGGATAAGATAGCACTAGCTTTTGAATAACGTATTAGACAAAGAACTGTATTAATAAAAAAAAAAAAAAAAAAAAAAAAAGAGGATCAACAAACTAATACGCAAGAACGTAAATGTCTATTCTGGCTTGGTTTGAACATTTAAAATATCGCGACACCGGATATATAGCTTGGCAATCCTTTGATTGTATCTTGTTTAACGTCTCTCTCGAGAATTTTTCACTCACATGGAGACGTCACCAAAACCGATGAAGGGCTTCAAATTTAGGCCTTTGCTTGGCGCTTATGGCCATTGAGCAGTGAGAGTTCTTTAGCGTCCCACACCTACTGTGATATGGGACATCCGTTTTTAAGGTCATCTTCGAGGACCCGTGACATTCACACCTAATGCCGAGCGCTTGGCGATGGAACTGTCACTAGGTAGTGTGTTTAGACGACTTGGGTCTGTCGTGGCCGGGATGAATTAAATCGAAGTATCTTATCTAATTTGATGGTACATACTGCAGCCGCGTGCATTCTCTGGGGGAAGCGGGCTAATCTACATGTGCACTGTTTTTAAGTTATGTAGACTTCTTTGTACGAGAGCTCCAGCTGATATTTACGATCCTGCGCAGTACTGCTGTGTACCCATATTGATTATTACAGTATGTTTTCTCTGTTGTAGAGTATATTTCTGTCAGCCCCTCCATGTACCTAATCCTATCACCCACGTCTTCAGTGTTGTCCACAGCTATTCCATACAGTGATTCTTTCCAAATGGCACAACCGGTCACGGTAGCTCAGTGGTAGAGCGTTCGCTTCGTAACCGCGAGGTCATGAGTTCGAGCCCCGCTCATGCCATGGTCGCGTTAAACCTAAGATGTTTTGCTCCTTTACCAAACGCTCGGCATTGCGGGTCTTTCGGATAGGACCTAAAAAACCGGTGGTCCCGTGTCGCGGCAGGATTTAGCACGATAAAGAACCCTCACTGCTACGACCCCGAGCACTAACCATAGGTCTAAATTTTTGGCACTACAAATACAACTGGTAACGTCTCAATATGAGTGAAACATTATCAACGGGATGTCAAACAAACAAACAAGCAATTAAGATATTCTTGACTAACGCGCTGAAGTACGCCGGTGTAAAGCGTCACAGTTTACACATTCTACGTTCATTTCTGTCGAAATTCCCAACCGTCAAATAATAGACGTACTACATTTAACTAGTTCTGTATTCATACGCGCATTATTACAACTACAGCGGTTTTTGTGAAATGTCTATCATTACAATTTGTACAGAACGCAAAGACAATGGAAATATGAATATTACTCAATAAACACTGATATTACTAGGCTATAAATTTGTACCTGAGAACAAAAGGTGTGTGGTCTGATATGTTACACAGTATGGCATATTTGATGCATACTGACAAGACCAATAATGTGTACAACTTATGATAAATCTTATAGTGGAGCGTTATACACCATATATAATATAATGTATATATAACACAATATTCATAAAAAAGAACGTATATATGCAGATGGCAATGTTAGAAAATCATGTTAAAGAAATCTAACGAGTATATATGCCAAGATTTTCTGTGTTGTCAATTCTCATTAAGAAAATTCGATCAATCTACCCATACTTTATTCTCTCTCTCTTTTAATGAAAACCTAGAAACATACTTTTTAAAGAATACAGAGCTTTATATCAATTGTTACTTTGTGGCAGTGAAAAACCTTCTATGTAAACTGTTATTTTTTGTGTTGTCCACAAATTTATTCATGAATCTGATTGATTTTGATAAGTTGTTTAATTCATAACATGTACATTTCCATGCAATGTTTTGGTCTTCGATATTTACCACCTGAAACGATGAGCGATAGCCATTTCCTGACGAATGTGAACGATGTGCGTATGAATCTTGATATTTTATAGTACGACTATTTTAACTGCTGGGAATTCCGACAGAAATGAAAAGTAAATTGTAAATTTTTAAAATTAAATTTCATGTTTGAAAATGCATGAGGGCATGAGCAAGACAGCATTGAAGCCAAACGCGTGAAAGTATGCAGGCGTAGAGCGTAAAGTCCATTTTCAAATATTTCTTGAATCTCTTGTCAGTGGATTGATTTTAAAGAAAGTTCTGGTATAAATTGTTATCTTGGTTCATCCGCCTGCCATTCTATCTTCTTCGAACTCTTCTTACATTTTACACAGTAGCCAATTCATCTGATGGAAAATGATTCGTGATGCCCTGTAGATGTTCAATAAAGTTTCGGAGTTTTAATTTCCATCCTGGGGGTCGAACGAAAACGACCTTTCTCTACAAAAACCATGTTCCCAGAACTCCTCTTAATTTTACGCAGTAGCCAATTCATATTTTTGAATACGATTGGTAGTGTCCTGTAGATGTGCAGTAGGGTTTTGAATACGATTGGTAGTGTCCTGTAGATGTGCAGTAGGGTTTTGAATACGATTGGTAATGTCCTGTAGATGTGCAGTAGGGTTTTGAATACGATTGGTAGTGTCCTGTAGATGTGCAATGGGGTTTTGAATACGATTGGTAGTGTCCTGTAGATGTGCAGTAGGGGTTTGAATACGATTGGTAGTGTCCTGTAGATGTGCAGTAGGGTTTTGAATACGATTGGTAATGTCCTGTAGATGTGCAGTAGGGTTTTGAATACGATTGGTAGTGTCCTGTAGATGTGCAATAGGGTTTTGAATACGATTGGTAGTGTCCTGTAGATGTGCAGTAGGGGTTTGAATACGATTGGTAGTGTCCTGTAGATGTGCAGTAGGGTTTTGAATACGATTGGTAATGTCCTGTAGATGTGCAGTAGGGTTTTGAATACGATTGGTAGTGTCCTGTAGATATGCAGTAGGGTTTAGTAATTCTCATTTTCATCCTTATAGTTATGTAATTATGGAACAATTATTGGGGCTTCTTCTCTAGTTACACGGGTACGAAGTAAAGTACATTTAGAGGCAGATACTAACGTGCTGGTATTACAGCCTTACAAAATGATGAAAATATCTAGTTTAATTCAGTTTAGTCATATTATAATTATTCTGTGTGTGTAACTTTTGTCATAATTGTCATAATTGCTATATGAGCACATTAGGAGAAACATTCTTTTTAAGAACATGTTTCTTATCCTTTTGTATATTTAAATAATGGAATATGTTCAAACCAATTCTCATTCAATTTAAAATCCGAAATCTCCTTTTATGCATGCCGATACTCTTTTAAAAGGAGTACTTTATTTGATTATAAATATTTGAAATATATAATGTACCCCCGTAAACTGGTCCGATAATTGTATTTGAATATGTGACCATTCTCATTCCTTCAAGGTGGTTGTTACTGAATCCAGAGGACTGACAAACAAACGTTAGAATTATTCTGTTAATTCAATATATCCTCCCCATGTCTCGTGCACTAGTGTATATATATAAAACATTACCTACCCTGCGTATTGTCCGAATATGAGACATTGCAACATACCCAAATCCACAAATAAATACCTGAATATACACCCCTTCTCAAAGTTAATGAGAATTTGTTTCGGATGTTGTTTGAATATATATGAGAGTTTGACATACAACGCCTCACACCGGTGTACTATTCATGAAGAGCGTCTCAAAATTTTTATATAAATTACATTCTACTTTCAGTTCTGTCGGAATATTCCCAGCCGTTAGTATAAGCGTATTGTACACTGTATTTATCAAGATTCACATGTGCATTGTTTACAACTGCCATCCATTCATGAGAAAATGGCTATCATTGCAATTTGTAAAGACATCAAAGGGAAAACCATTGTAAATGTACTAGTAAACTATACAGTGTTATGTCGTCCTCCAAGTAAACTGATAATGATAGAACGCTTTTCTAATAGGGCATCTTTCATGATTTTGTTATTCGGTTTAATATTGATATAATATATATGGATTTGTTGATATTACATACATGTATTCTTTCTAGATGGCGTATCACATCGGTATCGTGTTTCGGTCTTCATTACCGAAGATTAACAGTTGACCTTCGTTCGCGCGTTTTATTGAAAATTACATAAGGCTCCAAAGAATGCGTTATTGTTCAATATAATAAGCATTTTGAACTCAATTGTGCATTCATAATTTGATTAGTTTTAGATTTTAAGATGATTACAAGCTTTTCAATAATCATTAATTATATTATCGGCACTCCGCAGATTTTGATGTATTGCCAAATCCCCGCGACTTATGAAGTCTTTTTTATCAATAGTCAATGTACCGCTTAATAAGGTTACCCGCCAGAGACGCTTTATTCTTTAAGCAGACTTTTTTTGTTCTTCACATTATGATTACCAAGACTCTATGCCAAAAATAAATCATCTAGCTCACTTTCGTCATGGGCCTGAAGTTTGAAGGCCCGTGTTGGAATATGGAATAACAATATGTAGAGGTCTGTTTCAGTCATACTATATATATATCAAGACCAGTGTCACTCGGCATAAGTTTTGCAATTTGATTTATTCTAGTGTTTTCTAAAAATGTTATACGCATTTTAGAAAGTCAAATATAAAGGTTAAAGTTTGAATGTTATTAATCTTTAGGTTTAAACTATACAAAAAGTTCATTCTAGAGATATTGTTATTGGCTATCACAGTTTGCTGCATGACAGTTATTGCAAGGGTCAGAAAAAGTTTAGAATACTTACATAACTAATAATATATGTAATATATTCATTAATTGTATTTCAAAGTAATTTTTGCAATATTAATCTTTACATCATTTGTGTTTATTTCGCCTTTTCCTATTTCCGATTAGCTGAAATTAAGATTAATTAATCCTGCCATACTTCAATCAGCACAAGTTGTTGTTAATCCCTGTAATACTAAAATATTTGTCTAAGTATTTGATCCGACGCGTCGTGCCTAGAGTCCTAGCTATTTACTGCCGTTTGGCGGTTTTAGTACCGCATTACAAACACATTTGACACTTCGGATTTTAAAAACACAATAAACTGTTAATTCATACTCAAGTTGAAATACCACCAACCGCTTGACTAGATACTTGAAAAACGAGAATATCAAATTTCTCGTATACAGATACAACCACGTAATTATATATGTACAAGCTAAATTTCATATACATGTATCCAATTACATTTTATTTCAGCATGAAGATTTGTCCATAATAAACATTTATAAATTAAATATATGAAGGAAGTAAAATAATTCTAACAGATAACTGACTTTGGAAAGTGAAATTCTTTCTTTTGACAGGTCACGGATTCGATAAATGCATATCTGGTGTTTTTTTGATACGTTTCCAGATTGATATAAAACCGTGACCTCATGCCATTCAGACTGAAGTTTAATCAAACAGTTAAAAGAAATGCTTAAAACATAACAAGAAAACCTGGCAAACAAGTATACATAATTTATACCATGAAACATGGTGTGTGTAGATCATGCAATCTTTATTCCAATTTCTGAGAGGGAGTCACCGTTTGAATTAGGTCCATTTAGCGCAAAAGTGTATGCGCTTTTGGTTTGTAGCAGACTTTGATATTTTTATGAAATGAGAACAACTTTTTATTATTGCAGAATTAGGAACGGAATATGCCGAGGTCCAAAGAGTCGTTGAACTTTCTTCTGGTGTCATCTCTTCTCCATGTAGCATCCAAAGTCTTGATCAAGACGGTGCAGTCAGTCACCTCTCGTCTGAATACCACCTTGCAGCAGCTCCTCGCTCTCCATCGTCATAGTTTCTTCCATTCCTGGAAAAATAAGAGATGTTGTCAATGTGAGCAGTCATTCGAGAACCCTGTGTCAGTTTTGTCCTCAGGAGAATGGAATCGTATGTTCCAGAAGACCGCAGAAGAATGCGAGCGTGCATCGCAAGTAGAATGCAGTTGCTGCTATCAGGCTAGAGACAACATAGACACAGATTCCTTTACCATTACCATCTCAAGTTGTATTTTAGAAAACTCAGCGGTTATGGAGGAAAATGAACTTACAGACGTCCAACAGATACGATATGTTAACGAGAAACTTGCACAGAACAGAGATGATGCGACACTAACAGAAGATATGTTCACCTCTTTGTCCAATGACCTCAACAAAGCTCTCCACGACATGAGTAAACAACATGGAGACGAATATTACAATGACATCGTAGAGACTATTCAAAAACTGGATCACAGTGATCCCAATGACGAGGAAACAAGAAAGATCCTGGAAAGATTTGAAAGAGATAATCAGGTAGGTGATGATATTCTTTGCAATGTATGTTGTACATGAAATGTCCATGTATTAATGGTATTGGTTACCGATTAGGTCCCTACAAAAACAGAAGAAGAGAAAGAGAAAGCATTTACATTAGAGTACCAGAGGGTTGATTCTATGAGGTCAGACATCTCCGTGTGTGGCTCTGATGAGGAATTATCAAGCTGTGAGAAGTTTGGTGATCAAGACCAAGTGGTGCTGGCTGAGAGTCAGATCCTCAAAATTACAGAAAGCAACTCTGTAGACTCGGAGGATAGCTATTTCGACGGTGAGTGTATTTAAGGGTAAGGTGGAATAGCATACGTGTCACGAATTCTAAAACTGTAGCAGTGGGTCCATGATAGCAGATGGAGATGACTAAATATTAGTAGTTTGAATTTCTATTTGCACCCAAACAGAAAGACCAACACTTCGTGAGCATACGATCCTATGTTGTAACCTTCTCTTAGTCAAGCGATCCGCATCAGAAATGACTTTCGCTTGTCTTTCCGGGTGATACTTTGGGTTTCCGTGCCACTAGAAGGCTATATGGTCCAGTTTGTTTAGCAGAGGTCAAATAGTTGCACGTCACCTATGTGAGACTACTCAATAAATGAAAAAGTCTCGAAGAGGTGTTAAACTTCAAACAATCTCTCAATCAAAACTTGTAGAGCCTTCTGCTATTTTTGCAGATGAAGAAGATGAAGAAAATGAATACGGGAACCTACTAAAGAGAATGAAAGAGAAATTCAACTATCTAAGTGAAAAATGTCAAGCTGTAGGAAGCGAACTTACAAATGTCCGTCAACGAATGACAAACTCTTGGTCAATTCCAGAAACCAAAGCACAACCAGAGGAAGTTTTGCGACAAGAGGTTAGAATGTGTTCTTTTACATTGAATTTAAACTATGTATTGTGTAACAATGACTAATTACAAAGGCAACTGCTCAAATAAGTTTTCCATAAATTTCAAACATTTGTTGACATTGTGTTAATTGATAGGACCACCTTTATAAATGTCTTTTTTGCCCTCTTCTGACTTTATATTAAAAAGGACACGTTCGTATAAGGGCTTTCAAGTTTGTTCAAATGAAGGGCCATATCCCCTTCAAAGGGGAGATAATCGCGAAAATAGGGTGGGGGTTATTTAAAAATCTTCTCAAGAACCACTGGGCCAAAAGAGCTGAAAATTACTTGAAAGCTTCCTGACATAATGCAGATTCAAGTTTATTAAAACCATGACTCCCGGGGGTCGGATGGGGCCACAATAGGGGATCAAAGTTTTACATACAAATATATAGGGAAAAAGCTTTAAAAATCTTCTTCTCAAGAACCACTGGGACAGGAAAGTACAATTTTACATAAAAGCTTTCTGTCATAGTAAAGATTCAAGTTTGTTAAAATCTTGGTCCCGGGGGTAGGATGGGTCACAATAGGGGGATCAAAGTTTTACTTACAAATATATAGGGAAAATATTTTAAAACTTCTCAAGAACCATTGGACCAGATAAGTTTACAATGATATAAAAACTTCCTGACATAGTGCAAGTTTGTTAACATCTCGGCCCCTAGGGGTAGGGTGGGGCCGCAATAAGGGATCAAAGTTTACATACTAATATATAGTGAAAATCTTTTAAAATCTTCTCAAGAACCATTGGGCCAGAGAAGTTTACATTTATATGAAAGCTTCCTGGCATAGTGCAGATTCAAGTTTGTAAAAATAATGGCACCGGGAGTAGGGCGGGGCCACAATAGGGATCAAAGTTTTACATGCGAATATAAAGGGTAAATCTTTAGATATGGGTCAAATTGACTTTGGTGAACGATTTTGCCCATATGCCTCTTGTTAGTTACCCTCTACTAAGGGGTTCTCGAATTCTAGTAAGTATTGTAACCTTTTCACATGTAAATCAATAGGAGTCATTTCCTAGCTGTAACCAACACTCTTTGCTCGATAATCATCGCACTGAGGATTCTCTGGCTATCGACAAGTATTGCCGTATGCACATTACAAAGCCATGCAACCTTCATATTTGAAAGTAAAGAGGTCATTTACTAGTTACGACCAACCTGTTTGTGATGACTTTTGGACAAAGAGTTCTTTTGTTATTTGTCGGGCAAGATTTGCTACTAGTCTGTGCATGCTAGAAAGCCCTGTGACTATTGACTTTTTGAGCAAAGGGTTCTTTTAAGATGCATATAAGAATGGGCAATACAATTACATATGTACTTCGTTTCATCCAGTTACCTTTGGCCCCATAGCATCAAAATGAAAAGGTGTCTTCCACTTCCAATGGCTATCATGTGTATTAAGTTTAGGGTGTGTTACTGAAAGGATTCCCAAATCTTGGGTCTACCGACAGAACGCCCGATAGATGCAAACAAATGTTTTCTTCGAAGGGAGCATACATCTGGTCAGGTAGTTCGAATTTGGAGGACTTTCAGTTAGCATTCAAACGTTGGTCTAAATGGGCTTTAAATTGTTAATCAAAAAATCGCGGAAAGGTGTGAAAATGTCCTTTAAGTCGTGGTGATTTCTTTCAGTCGGTCAGGCTGGGGCAAATAACTTTTTGATTTTGATAATTCTTATTTTGGCATAAAATGATTGTCCATCCTGGATGTTTTCTAGTTGAGAGAAATTGAGATGATGAGAAAATTCATCGACAACGATTTAGATGATGTTCGCACAGTATATCTACCGTATGAAGATTTCCATTCTACCAGCAGTCCTGGAGCATTTTTGGATGATCCATACAAAAATGTATGTACCTTCGTATAAGTCAATTTAAGTCATTCATCTCTTTGAAATTATATTGTAGTAAGTTGAGAGGAAACTATATAACCTTCATGTGAACAGCAATGAACAAAAAGATTTGTCACTACCGAAGTAGATAAGTTGGTAGACCGATCGTTTCCTTTGTGGAAGATTGTGGGTTCAAGCCCCGGTCACGACACCGTAGTCATTGATATAAAGGTAGAATCTGTTTTTTCGCCAAGTGCTTAGCATAAGAAGTGAAAGACGTGGGTCATTCAGGTGACCGTTCGTGGTAGCCCAGTGGTCAAAGCGTTTGCTTTGTGACCGGTAGGTCATGAGTTTAAGTCTCGCCGGTATTTTGGCCGCACCAAACCTAAGATAAAGAATAGGCAGTGCCTACTCTTTCGCCAAAGGCTCGATATTTAAAAGTGAAAATCTCTGAAGGGATGAGACGTTAAAACCTAGGTCCCGTCTCGCGGCAGGAGTTGTCAGGATAAAGAACCCACGAGTCTGAGCGCGGGTTCTTAACCTACAGTTAGAAACGTCTCATTATGAGTGAAAAAATCTCGAAGGGAAGTAAAACAAATCATTCAGAGGAAACCAATAAATAGGTTCTGTGTCACTGTAGTTTGATTAGTTGTATATTGTTTAACGTCCCTCTCGAGAATTTTCACTCATATGAAGACGTCACCAATACTGATGAAGGGCTTCAAATCTAGGCCTATGATCGGCGCTTACGGTCTTTAAGCAGAGAGGGATCTTTATTGTGTGACACCTGCTGTGACAAGGGACCTCAGTTTTTGTGGTCTCGCCCCATTCAGTCGCCTCTCACGATAAGCAAGAGGTACAGAGTACCTATTCTAACCTGGATCCCCACGGGACGTCACTTTAGGCGTTGGTACGATAAAGAATCCTCTTTCACTCGAGTACATGATTACTTTACGTTTAAATCTATGACATTTAACATGAAAGCTGGTTGTAATGTTAAACAACAAGCATTCATCCTTTATTGACAATATCTAAGTGGTGATAAGACATCAAATATTTCCTTAGTCTGTTTGAATATGAGGCAGAATTTGTTAAAAAAAACTTCTACATGAGAAGAAAATATCTTGGTGTGGCCTTCAACTCAACATTTGGAGATATCAAGGACGTTTTATCCATTAACAATGTTCATTATACCCGCATTTTCTGAAGAAAGTTCGCGTATATTGTTGTTACCTTGGTCCATATGAGCGAAAAATTATCTAACGTCCCGTTAAACAATATACAACCTACCAATATACAAAATATACAACCTACCAATATACAACCTACCAATATACAAAATATACAACCTACCAATATACAAAATATACAATATACAAAATATACAACCTACCAATATACAGAATATACAACCTACCAATATACAAAATATACAATATACAAAATATACAACCTACCAATATACAGAATATACAACCTACCAATATACAACCTACCAATATACAAAATATACAACCTACCAATATACAAAATATACAACCTACCAATATACAACCTACCAATATACAAAATATACAACCTACCAATATACAAAATATACATACTACCAATATACAACCTACCAATATACAAAATATACAATATACAAAATATACAACCTACCAATATACAGAATATACAACCTACCAATTTACAACCTACCAATATACAAAATATACAATATACAAAATATACAACCTACCAATATACAGAATATACAACCTACCAATATACAACCTACCAATATACAAAATATACAACCTACCAATATACAAAATATACAACCTACCAATATACAAAATATACAATATACAAAATATACAACCTACCAATATACAAAATATACAACCTACCAATATACAACCTACCGGTACCAATACACAACCTACCAACCCTGGTCCGGTCACTTTCTACTTTCTCAAACTCTTTTATTCTATTCAGTACCCAATTAATCTTTTATTCTATTCAGTACCCAATTAATCTTTTGAAATATACGATAGGTGGTGTCCTGTAGATGTACATTAAGGTTTCAGAATTTTCAGTTTTACCCAGGAGGCAAAATGGGTAAAAAATTATTTTTTAAGGAAAACGTGGTTCCAAGAACTCTTACATTTTACACAATACCAAAATCATATTTAGAAAGGTGATTGATGGTGTCCTCTAGATGTGCAGTAAGGTTTCGGAATTTTCATTTTCATCCTGGGAACCAAATGGGGGTTGAAAACGACGTTTTTCTTCAAAAATCTGGTTCCCATAACTCCTCTTACCTTTTACCTTTTATGCAGTTACTAAAACATCTTTTGGAAGATGATTGATGTTTTCGGAATTTTCCTTTTCACGTTGAAGGTTACATGGGGTGGAAAAACGACGGACGAAAACCTGGTGCTCAGTAATTTGTGTCATTTGCAGTGTATTTGCTTTAAAGATTGGAATCTCAATCATTTTAAAGATATTTGAACAATCAAAAAATGATGGGGGCTGGGATGACCTCAGGGCACTTACCCATCATAATATTCCATGCACCTTGATATGTGCAGTAGAAATATACATGTATATGGTTTAGGGATCATCACCTCAATTGTTTTTAGATATATTTCAATATCTATGAAATAGAGTTTGGGGTGACCCCAGAGCACATGCCCAACAGAATACTTAATGCAACTTGACATATGCAGCAAGAATGTTCACGGTATAGGGTGTGTTACGTGGTAACTATTGTAGCTTCTTTACTAGTCACACAAGTACGACTTGGAGTATATTTAAAGGCAAACACTTGCGTGCGGGTATTATCTTACGATATTATCTAGTTTCCATTCATATCTTGATTCGATATATTCCTGTGAACTCGAAATAAGGCACTATAGAATCCTCCATATCTACTACATACTTGGATATTTTATTCAACATAGATTTTAACGGCAAACTTACAACTCAATTCTATGACAAACGGGATGACTTTAGTATTCCCATCGTCAACTTCTCATATTTACGTGCATGTAGCACTGTTCCGTTATCATCTGGATATGGTGTTTATGTCTGTCAACTGATTCGATACGCGAGAGCATGTTCTGCGTATTATTTTTAAATCGAGACAAGCTATGACAAAAAAGTTTCAATAGTCTCGTTTGAAGGAAGGATTTCGCAAATTTTATGGTCGTTATATTGATTTTATTTGCAAATACAATCTGTCGATAGGTCGAATGCCGTCTGACGTATTTCATACCAATTGTTAGGCCGTTATTGCATACTGATTTTCACTACGGATTACTCCGTTTACCTGATTAAGATTAGGGCTCAAGGCGAGTGACCAGTCGACAAGGGATGTTTACTCTTCCCAGGCCCTTGATTCCACTTCTGGTGTATCCAGAGGTCCCTGTTTGCCCTACTCTTAATTTTGCAGTCTTTATGAGATTGATGGGGTTAATCACTGATCGTTATCTTTACTTTTCCTTATGAGTGTGACACGTATACTTATAAATATGCAATGTTTTACATGTGTCTGTAATTGAGAAAAATTCAATGAAAGGACATCTTAAATTTAAGACATCCACACCATTAGAAACATTTTCAAAAGAAGCTCAATATCATAGTCATGTTAAGTACACTATCATTGCTTCCTGTTTGCAACGAAGTTGTGTTCTTGGAAACCTCCGCTCAATAACATCATTATTGTTATGTTTACACAGCTAATGCCAACCTATTCCGGTCAGAAGAGAGTTGCACGTCCACCTCGTCCAACATTTGAGTCTTACACTCGCATACAAAGTATCAATAAACAACTATCACAGAGTCTTTCGTCAATCAGCAACACGTTCCAGAAAAATCTTCGTGTGGCGAACACCCTGAGACTGGACCCTATTCCCCGGAAGTATGACCAGGGAATCTTGGAAACACCATCTGCTGGTGATGTCAATCCAAAACCCAGTTCTCTGGTGAGTTCCATTTCCCGTTATGGAAATGAAGTTGAACCATCTATGCAGAAAGACTTTGATCCTGTAGGAAGGACAGTCAACACTGCACCAGTGATGTTTAAGATAGACTACTCCAAATATGAGAAATGCATAAAGGATTCAGAGAAAGTTCTGGATTATTCCCCAGAAATAGGAAAAGGTATGGACAAACATCCGATTTGGTACAAAATATAAAAGTACATGTACATTGAAGTAATGAAATTGATATTGCATGTAATATTGTTTTCTCAGATGTTGGAAGTATTCTTTGTGAAAGACAGCATGGACATTTCCTTAGCATGTATGAACAGCAATCAAATGATCTCGCGAGAAAATGTGAAAATCTGAGGCAAGATATTCAACAGCTGAAGTCCAGATTCGACAGCTGTGAACAGTTACTGTCTGAAAACTTACATCAAATCGTAAGATGATAATTTCAATTCCTAGTTCAGTTTGAAAAATGTATTTACAAATATCGATAACAAAAATTTCATTGAGATATCTGTATTTCATAGATGCCAAAGAACTGTGTGAAAGAGGACATGTTGGACGGTGAAGGGAAATACATTCCTGTGAAAACATCGTCATCAGAGAGAACCATGTCGCCTATTCCAAGGATGAAATTCAAGTCGTCCACACCTAGATTGCCTGACAATAATTCTACTCTGGGCCCGCCGTGGAATGAATATACTCTCAATTTGGAAATTCCTTCTGAAGACTCAGATGATGAAGGTAACATGGAAATAATATCTGTGTGCAATTAATATATTCCTCATTAACATAAAGACAGTTAATGTGCGTCTCTTACAGAATCTGTACTGGAGAAAAGACATGGCGACTCTCTACGAAAATTACATGCCGAGTGCGAAAGTCTGCGTGAAAGATGCACTCAATCTAAAAGACATCTACAAGAGGCACGCATACAAATGAACAGTTCTCCATCACATCTAGACTTCCTTGAAAATTCTCGCTACGAATCCAGGATCGAAGACGACGTAAGTTTTTCTCTTTACTGAAATCACTGCAGTTGTACTGATAAAGAGAGTCATTATATGCAATTTCTGATTGATCGATTCCATTTTCCGATTTCAGCTAGACGAAGCTGACAACGAATTAAGTGATATCAAGTGGAAGCATGATATTTTGAACGAGTCTTTTGATTCAGCGTACCATACAGTGGCCAGTGGACGGTCCACAGGGTATAGCACAAGGAGTCGTCCTACCTCCTCTCGATCTCGGTACACAGAAAACATCACACCATCTGTTACCCTGTCCACTTCTAGGTTACTTGGAGAAGATATGTCTCCGGCATATACACCTAGGTCTCTGTACTCACAAGGATATGGAAGTGATGACGAGTCTCCAGTAGAAGACTGCTATACTCCATACCAGATCAAATTGTCAAGTCACCCCAAAAAGAAATCCTCGATTCTGGTACATTTTACTAAATTAGAACAAAGTCCATGCAAAACCGTTTTAAATGCAAGAATGCGTAGAAAAGCAAATGTTAACATAACACTTTTGTTTTCAGATAAAGTCAAGATTACCAAAGGCCCCAGATTATTCCAGCAAAATTGAATATAGGGAGGACACAGAAGATGGTTTGCAATTTTTCTTCCTTTTACTTCATACATTTTTGAATTTCTTAATTACTTTTAAAAGAAAATATCTCGGTATTCTCTCTAATTTTAGTCGAACTTGAAATGGAAAAACAACATGGAGATTTCTTGGAAAAATGCAAGTCAGATTTCTTGGCCATCAGTGCCAAAAGCTTGGAGCTAAAGCAGGAAATCCGTTGCTTGCGTATGGATATGGCGTTACCCTCGTCCCAGAAGCAAGAGCCAAAGGTTTGTTATAAACTTTGTATTCTTTGTTACTTGTGTTATAAAAATTCTCCTTTTCGATCAATATGACTAGTATACATGCTTAATGGAAACAATATAAATCAGTTGTGATTACTTTTGTAGTTGTCTCCGGTGCCTGAGCGACGTCTGAATATGCACTACAATCTAAGGATCCCAAAACTCGATACTGATTTGGATACTTGGACTGAGAAGGTTCACCATAGCTTTGCTCTCAGTTTCAAACATACTCCTTCAATAAACATGCTAAATGTTACTAATTTTTTTGTTTCTATGTAAGGTCTCGCCATACAACACAACTGAAAAATATGCTGACAAATTGGATTCTAATGAGAATGACGATTCTAGCATTACTTCCTTTGAAAAAGGTATCCTTACCTATCAAATAATACATTAATCTTTATACAGTGTATATATATATATAATTGATTGCTTCTCATTAGTAATCAAACAAATGATTAAAATATTTCCAGAGTTATCAGTTGCAGAACAAAGTTATGGAAACTTTTTATCAAACATGAAATCTAACTTCGACACCCTAAGCGAAAAAAGCATGCGCACAAAACACGAAATACGGGCGCTTCGCCAAAGTCTGCGCAATCCACCGATGAACAAGGCAACTTGTAGTGGCCAAGTAAGTATTTGAAATAGAAATTACATGGTTCTTGGAACTCTTCAGAAATTTGAATTCCTAGTATTCTGAAACATCACCAGGTCCAGTCCAAAGACTATTTCTACCTACGTAGCTACATAGCTATAGCTACATGTATTTAAACCTACTCCAGGTAGCTATTTTTACCTACTTTTTCTTTTACTTGCATTTCATGGCCAAACGCAGGAATGGCGCAATATGGTGTGTACCAAATTTCTTGATTCACTTACACTGACGATGAATACCACAAAAATATTGGATAAAAAATGATTACTTTCTAACCTTTCAAATTTGCATCAATAACTACACCCAGTTCCATTTTCTAAGAACTCAACATCAAAGCTACGTGATAAAAAGTCTAGAATGTCTTACAAATCTGTATTAATTCTAAAGTTTACCTTCATGCATATTTACATTAAAGGTTTTCGGGGAGTTTTTTCATGCATTTCCTCTACATTCTCCACCCTCGTAAAGTATTC
>NC_079165.1:65119408-65149408 GCF_947568905.1 Ostrea edulis
CACACACATGATGCATATATATATAGATCTATATATATATCTATGTTTGCATGCAAGATCTATCAGCAGACCAGATTTGATGGAGCTAGGCCTTGCAGTGTACAAAATATAATCTGGATATGGTTTGAATATGAATAATCATAAAATTCCAAAATAAGGTCACAGTGACATTTTTATGGGTCATGACACACGTTCCCCTCAAGATGCATCAACTCATCAAGTTTGATGGTCCTAGGCCTCACAGTGCCCAAGATATGATGATCTGAACACAATTTGACCTACTTTTGGGTAGCAACACCCAACTTCATTTGAGTATTCATAGTGAAAAATTCCTAAAAGAAACCACAGTGATCTATTTCTGCGACACAACCCCCCCCCCCCCCGTTCAGATTTACATCAGCTGATTAGGTTTGATAGTCCTAGGCATAACAGTGTAAAAGTTATGACCAAGACAAAAAAAAAAAAAAAACCCTTACAGACAGACAGATGGATGGAAAATCCAATCTGTTTCAATACACAAGAGTATAAAAATGTCATTTCTCTACCTCGTTTACACATAATTGCCATTATAAATAATGATCAATTTATTTTGATGATCTAAGATGTATCCTTTACCTTCCAGTGGGCAACCTAGATGCCTTGAAGTCATATTTGTGGCTGAGAGCACAGTGAGAGGCACTCATGGCCTGCTCCATACATGAAATTTTGTTCTCAGGCAAGGTAGTTGTTGTCTTTAGGTACTCGATCAGACAAATGAAGCCATCTTGATTAGTTCTAATTGTCATGGCCTGTTCTGTCTGTTTCTGAAGAATAGTGTCTGCCTGTTTAGAAACATCCTTTTCTGTGTCTAGTGTAGAGGCTAATTCTTTCCTAAAACAGATTGAGAGTGTTATCAATAACTTAATACTGAAATATGCACCTGTAGTCTGACATTCACTATCTTAATCATTAGAAAGTAAACAGGAAGTAAGAATAATAATTCCTTTATTTAAACAGGAAGTAAGAATAATAATTCCTTTATTTAAATAGGAAGTAAGAATAATTCCTTTATTTAAACTTGCCTGATGGCCTCAGCTCCAGGATCAGTAAGACTGAATATTTCTGCAACAGTTTTGGTCTTGAGTACATCTAATGCTTTTTGGTAAGTTTCATGCTTGACTTCTTTCTTGTTTGCTCCTACACTGCGAGCCAGAAATATCCCACCCAGGATCAGCCTGCCAGTGAACATCCACTTGCCAGAGATTCTCATCAGTTCCTCCACCTAAAGTTACAGATTAGTTATGAGTCATGCAAATACTTAGAATTTTGCATAAATTCACAGAAATAATTTGCAAAACAAGCATCAGTATGAGAAAATTGAACATTCATTTGTGCAAATACATGTACTAAGATGATAAACTCTTAGTTAAAAACTGAAAATCTTTGAAGTCTAAAAGTGACTTCATGCCACAGATGTATTCCCCATCAATTAGCAGGTCATACATGTATCTCATTCAGTCATTTTTATCCTTCCTTAAAATATAGCTCAAAATCAAGTCATCCTCATTTTCAACAATCACATAATTCTCCCAGTGATGATGATTTCTTAAAATAGCAAACTGAAGGTCATCTCTGTAATATATCGGTGAATTTTTTCACACTAAAATACCACTGATATTCAGCTGTTTCCTTTGCAAATGTCAGTTATTTTTCCCCCGATTAGAAATCCATATTTTCCAAAATGAAATCAAGACAATAATATCTACTAACCTCATACTGTGTTTTCAAATTGAGTTTGCTTCCTGTTATAGCATTTTCTATTGTTTGTATAGCATTCACTTTCATTGGTTCTCCTTGGACATATAGAGCAAACCTATGAATTTTTTCTGCAGTGGACATGTTGGCCGTATCAAATTGTTGTGTTGCTACCTGAATCGAAGGTGAAAAAGAGATAAGTGTAATAATTTTGTGAATATATTAAAATTGTGTTAAAAAAAAAATTTGCTTCAAATGAATACCCTATTCCCTATTGGTCAATTCACAATGTTAGAAAGTACATACACATAAAAGAGGTTGTGATGAATCAGACATATACTACAGTGAAACATGGCTAAGCCAACATGCTCTGGAAGACAATTCCCCCCTCCCCCCCCCGGAAATAAAACTGCATTGGAATGAACATTGTAAAAACAATGAAAATATAAAACTGAATGAAAATAGGGGTCAGATTGCCCAGTGAAACGGATTGCACAGGTGTCGGATTAGACAGTCTTCACCGTATTTTTTTCTTATATTTTAACTCTACTTAACAAGTCCTACTAATGCAGCTTGGACTATACCTTTGACAGGCTGTGAACTGGAGCCATAGTTCCACCTAACTGCCCCCCTGGTCCATTTCCTCTGCCCCGCCCTCTGACCTTCTTGTTACCACTAAAAACTTTATTTGGAGGTAGTCCTGGCTTTTTATAAACATTACCTGCAAGAAATTTGTGGCAAGTTAAAACACTCAAATCTCCTAACATAAATATGCAGCATATAGCTGAACTATAAATCTTTGAATCATATTTTTTTATTTGAAAGAAAGAACTAGCTCTGTACCTCTGAAGTTTCCACCCCGTCCCCGAGCTCCACCACCATCCTGGAAGCCACCTCCCCAATGAGGCTGCTCAAAGTTACTTCCCCTTCCTCGATTGCCACCCCGTGTTCCTCCTCCTCTGTTTTGAAATCCACCCTGTCCCCTTTGACCCACTCCTCCTCCCCTGTGCTGACCACCTACTCCTCCTCTACCTGAAGAAATTAAAGGTGTCAAAGTCAACTAATCTTTGCCAGCACCAAATGTTTGCTTTCAACAAAAATTTTCATTCCAGCCAATCCATGGAATCACATGATCCCACAAAAATGGTTGTAATTGAAATTTATGGAATACAACCCCACAGTTTAAAAGTTTTTTTGAGATGATGCACCTAGTCAAAATTGATAATTACATGTACTTAATTCTTGACCCCAACCATCCCAGGAGCATTTGATTTTCTACATTAACTGGTAATTTAATGATGTAACTGAGAGTTTATGCAGCTCCCAGAGTCAAAATCCTGGGATAAAGTGACGTACAGAAATCATCTGCTGTATTGCCCTATATTATAATGCCACTTCCACAGACCGCAAAAAATATTTCAATTCCACTTTTCCTTACGCCAAATCCCATTATCCTGGCATACTGCCTTCCATCAACATAATATTTTTAGGGTGTGACTGTTGAGATAAGCGAAGACCCTTAGCATCTAATAACAAGACTTTAGACATTTGATCCATCTATTCATTTAAAACACAATAAATATAATGCAGTTGATGTAAACAGGGTATTGTGACATCATCTAGCTATTGAAAACTTTGAAAACATCAGTAACAAATAGATATATACAAACGTTTAACTGACTATGACTGATTCAATTGAAAGTCACAAAGATGCAAGAGAATTCCGAATGATTATTGGGAAATTAAAAATATGAATGCGGGACCCTCCCCCCTGGATACGTAAATGCATTACCAACTTTTTATTTTATCTAAAATATAAAATCATCAATGCGACAACCTCAAAACGGATGTGTGTGGGCCCGAGAACCATAATTTCAATTTTATTTGGCCTTACATAATTTGGACATGCAGCATATTTGTATTTAGGATCCCCTTTACTATGATTTTACCAAACAAAATTCACTGACATATAATTTTTTTCATGCCACTGTCTTGCCTATCTTGAAAATTTTACATAAAATCTTCTTCCATGGAAATAAAAATAAAATCTTCGCTTACCTTGACCTCGTTTGTTCTGACCGCGACCTCCTCTTCCACCACGACCTCCCCCTCTTCCTCCTCTTCCATACTGGTCATTCTGTGTAATAGGAGTCTGATACACACCTATAAAAAAACGGAATTTTAATAGGGTACTAGGAATCTTATAACTGAATTTTAATAGGGTACTAGGAATCTTATAACTGAATTTTAATAGGGTACTAGGAATCTTATGCATTTTAAAATGTTAAAGGATAGTTTAAAACTTCATTCATCATAAAGAGATAATCTTTACCCCGGTAGATTCACAACACAATCATAATGCAGACATCCTAAAGTAATCAATTTAAATGCACTGCTTCTTTTTGAAGCATTAATTAGAGATACCCCTGACTTGTTTTATCTCATAAAGATCTTCATCTGTACCCACATTCAATTTTTTCTGGGAGTAAGGGTATCAGTTTGATTTTTCTTCAGTTAAAACTTGCCCCCATGCTGCTTTCTTCCTTTTCCTTCTAACGGTATGTCTTCTGCGAAGTTTTCTGAAAACTGGTCAATGGAGGCTGTGAAAGAAGAAGGTAGTCCCATGGAACTCATCATGTTGTCGTCAGCAGGTGGCGCTTGATGATGTGCTGCTCCCCGTGACTGACCATAATGAGCATCATAATTAGGCCATGGTCCTCCATATCCATAGTCATCTTGACTGCTAAATTTAAATTTCAATATATTTAAAGCAATATTAGCTCTATATGTAAAATTTTTATTTTGTTATAAAAATGTGCTATTATGATAGTTTTGTATGTAACTTTAACCATAATCTTTGATAAAATTAAAACAAGTTTAATATTTTATCAAAATAAAGAGTTCGGTTCTATTGAATATATAGAATTAATATATATACATATATATATTATATATACATACATTCACACACACACATACATATGTATATGAAGTTTCATGAAAACAACAAATACTGAAATCAAACATACCCATATCCATACTCAGTCTTCATGTAAGAATTAGCTGGGGGCCCAAAGCCGCTTCCATTGTTGTCTGTGGAGAATCCCGTCTCTGAATAGTTCCTTTTCTTCCCAGCCCCCAACGTGTTTCCCTCTGTGGAACCTGCTCCCCAGTTGGATATCCCAGAATTCCACATTTCCATTTGTAATGACTATAATCAATCAGTTTCAATGAAAATTTTGAAGAAAAAAATACATTCCATAAAGGCATTCACCAACATGCAATACAAATAAAATTCTACTTTTCTACTTCATTATTCATGGGTAAACATGAGAAATTGACACCGTCATATGTCTTTTTTTTTTTTTAACAAAGATCGCTAAACATGACAACAAATTCACAACATGATTTGATCCAACATCTTACCTTTTGCCTTGATTATTCATTGTGATAAGTCTGCTGATGTACTTTCAAATCCAGGAAATTCTCACTGCTATCCAGAGAACCAAAATTTTAACAAGGTTACTGAATTAGATCAGAATACTTTTGTCATTTTTCCATGTTTATTGGCCATTTAATATGCATTAGTTGTTCTGTGGATTGTCTTGTTTCAAAACCCATAACAACCAATGCGTAAATCTTAGTTTCAAGCTTTGAGACTTTCCCTGAAGATAAGACGAGTCACAAGCAGTTGCAGTGACTTCACCAACTTACCTGCATGGCAGTCAACAGCAGATTTGGGAACTTCTCCCTTGTGTCCAGTAATATTTTTGTTCCAATCACACAAGATACAAATGTGCTAACACATGAATGCAAACATGTGACCAGCACATTACCTCTTCCAGCTTTTACAAACCAGTTCAGAAATATCTCTATAACAACCAAAATACAAATATGTCTTTCAGATACAACATAAGAATGCAAATGTGAAAGAAATCAATCTTTAATCTTTCACTATATGATTCTCTGTTTTTTTTGTGTGGAAAACATATATTGTATTAAAAGCCTTCCACAGGATTTCAAATTGAGTTGTCAAAGAGATATTTCCTGTACACAGTCAGGTAGAGACACCAGTGATCTGCTGCTGGAATACTTAATGAATATCTACTTTCGACCACAGATACCCATTTAAGCATTCCACGACTATATTGACTGAATCCGAGGCCATGACATGATAGCATTGCTAAATTGGAATTCACTGCTTCAATGTCAAGACCCAGCATGCATTAGACTGAACCAGAGGAAATGATATCCAATTACACTATGCAGATCTTCTAGGAGTCGGACATAGAAATGTGTTGGCTGATTTACTCTGGTGCAGTTTATACCTTCAGCAAGCACTTGAAGGAGTTGTCATAGGAATCATTAACAGGTCTTCTTTGTCTGCATTACCTGTGATGCAATATATTGAACATTAACTATATAATTTTTAACAGTCACTGCTATGAAAAAGTGTACTGGAAAAATTACAGTAATTTGTACAATACAAAATTTTCTCAATTCAGTGTACATACATCTACATGTTATGGGATGTTATGGATATATAAAGATGGATTTAAAAAAAAAGAGAATATATATATCATATTCTCAACTCCCATCTTCAGCAAGTCAATCTGAATGACATAAAAATATCTGACGTGCTATTAAAAAAATTTCAAAAAATTCCAAACACAGAGATCCCATTAAACACTAAATGCAGAATAATGAAAATTAGCCTCCTCTAGACTATGCATTTAATTTACGGACCTGCATATTAAACAAAACTATCCATGAATAGACACTAATGAAGACAGTTTACTTTAGAATTTCTATTAAATGACAGAAGCCACCAGTTACATTTGTTTCATTTTCTAACTTTAGATCAGAATAATTTAAAACATTTCTGTAGGTATTGCTAATTTTTATCAGTGTACAAGATCAATATAAATCTTTTAGATTGTAAAACATATTTGCCTTGTATGCATTAATTGCATAAGCATTCATCTTATTGATGAGCTTGAATGGCACTGCATCATCAATGTGTAATGCAAATGTATTTGATTTCATTTGGGTAGGAGAAGGAATGCTGTGAACTCTTACTATCAATTTAAAACATTCTCAGGGCTTGCACAAAACAATCTACTTACCCTGAGCCATTGCTTTTCATACATAAGAATTACTACTGAATTTTGGCACTTTCGCCTCACAAAAACTCCCAAAATAGTGTCAAATTTTTCTACTGAAATTAAATGATTAATGTTTAATTTCAACTTTATGATATGCATCTTAATGAGAGAGAATGATATATAGTAACAGGATATTTTCATCATTTAATAAAATGTTTTTAAAACCCTGTATAATGTCAATTTGATGTCGTGCATGCCATGTCATATAATTCAAAGTATTTGAGGTTCACGTGAAAACATAGCTGAGCTAAAATAATCTCTGAATTTCTTCTTCATATTTGGGTGCTTTCAAGCAAGATGGATTGATATTTTTTTCTGAGAAGATACCAGCTGTGTGAAAATAAAAAATAAGTTGAAAATTTGTTGCATCATATTTACAGAGGGGATGGTTAAGTTGAAAGCTAAATTTCAAACCCTGCTTTAGTTCAAAGTACATAAACTTGCATACCTTGGTGGACAGCCATGTTTCGATTGATAAATATTGAGAAAAAATTGTTTTACAAGTTGGGAATCAGAAATTTTCCAGAAGTTTATTTCAAACTTAAGGTTGAATAAATTTCAGCAAGAACTACAGCAGAATTTTTAAATACAAGAGTGCAACCTAAGCATAACATACTAAACACAAGTAAAACAACATCTATACATGTAATTCTGGACAAGAAAATCACAAAATGTCCATGTTGCAGTTATTGGGATAAGCATGTACCATTAGTGTGCCATAGTTGCATTAAATGTAAAAATGCCACATAAATATCAAACAAGCTGTCCCATTCCGGAACATATCAACATTCATACTTTGAGCTTTCCCCCACTGACTTGACAGCCTAATCTCTTAGACATCACTATAATGCTTGAAAGTAACAGTACGCAAAAGGTTTTATTTATCCAAGTGTGATGATGAGTCGATTCGTCCATATCTAATCAAACAGTAAAACTTTATTTGATAAGTTAATATCTTTAAAATAACATTAGACGAGCGTTAAGTTAAAAAATTAATTCCTTGCCCTGAGAAAAGGCCAACCTTTTCTGAAATTGCATAACCAGATTAAGCCAGCAGAGTTTACAGATGAAGTTCCAAATGGTTATAACAAAACAACAGATGAAAATCTACACAGCAAAACCAATGACAATTAAAAACCCCAAATGAATATTCAACTTGAAAATTAGACGAAAATTTGTCCATGGTTATACTTGAATGAATACAAGAAGTCTTGTTATCAAAAGAATGCTATGAATGAGGAAAAACTAATTCTTTTCACCAAAGGTTGACTCTTTGTACTTCACAAACAGGGAAGAATTAAAATGAAAAATTAAGAGAGAATTTTTTGGTCTTAATTTAATTTTATATATATTGTTATACATGTCTCTATCAATATATTCAGTCGGTAAGATTACATAAGTCGATTACAGTCTTTAGTGTTCATTTTTCCAATTGTTATTACAGTTGTTACATAATAATTTCTATATGGCTCATTCATTTTAGCAATGTCCCATTGACAATGTTTTACAGTTTTCCATTGTCACATTAAGCCACTTATCCAGATTGTCTAACTATCTGCAAGACATATATATCTTATTTTATTAGTCATATTCAAAATTTATCAATCATGCTTGATGGACAGTGCATATATCAGGAACTTTGAGCCAAAATGTGTTAACGAACTATTAATTTGTTTGTGACGGGGTGTTAACAATGGCACACTTCTTTGAATGACCTACATGGCTGGCAAATCAAAACAATATTGCGGCTAGCAAATAAATACATTGTGTACTCAATATATGTATAATCATTTGTATTTCTATATCTGACTTGATCAAAAAACAACAACACTTAATCTACCAGAAATCCTCTTCAGTGTAACAAAGAATTTTTCCCTGGGCAATGAAATCGAATACATCTTCAACATTATATCATATTGGTACCTTGAATTACCGAAATGCCAGTGATTTACCGAAATGCCCCCATAAATTACCGAAATGCCTTCTAAAACTACCAAAATTTCCCTTTAAATCAATTTTAAAAGTTATATGTTGAAATATTAGGGTTTGATTGTGTAAAATTCCGCCTCTGAAGAAAAAAATAACATTAAAGAAGTCTTGTTGTTGGAATTTGTGTCAATCTAAGGAAGGTAACTCATGTTATTTTTCTTTCATTTAAAAGAATGTGTTCATTTCCTTGTTATTATACATATAGATCTACATTGCTTAAGTTGAATTAAATCAATATTCAGATATATTTTGCAATTCAAACAAATATAGTAGGGGATGGGGGGATTATCGGTGATGTAAATTTTGCTAGAGTTATCTTTCTTTGAAACAGCGATTGAACACAATTTTCTTTATTTACAATCACAATTTTAATAGCGTTTTATAATCAAAATTTAACATATATAAACTTCATATGCATTAATGTATTAAATTAGAGGGATATTTCGGCAGTTTTAAGTGGCATTTCGGTAATATCTGGGGGCATTTCGGTAATTCGGGGTACCCATATTATATTATCACAAGATTTGGCTTGGCTATGATATTTTGACTAGTAACAGCATCAATTCAATCAAAGCAGACAAGTTAAATCTTGCCAAATACACACCATGTTACTGAATCATTGTATGACATAGAATACCAAGAAAATGTTTGGCTACAAAGACAAAGCTAAAATTTAATAAATTACACACTTAAGCAAGGCCTAATATATCTGCCCGAGTTTTCTGAATGCTGGTCAAAATGACTTTTAAAAATACCTTGTTAAATTTCACTCCAATTTATCACCTTCTAATCTATCGCGTATGTATTTTTAGAAAATTTTACTTGACGATAAACGTAGAATTTATTCCGATAGCCTTACACTGAGTGTACAGTCTACCGGCGCCACACGATAAATCCGTTAACAAGAAAGACCTATTTGACTGCAAGTTAGCTAATCAAAATCAATATGAAAAGCAAACTAAGATGTCAAACATCAAAAGTTTTCCAAGAAGTTCTAAACCTAACAAAGTGAATAAAAAGGCTGAAATATATTTACACTGATCTATCGGCTTTTTCAAGGCAGGAAATAGATTATGCACATGCGCTACACGATTATCGAACCCGATGACAATAATATAGTGCCGATAAGATTTATAATAAAGTTTCAACGTTTCAATACAGTCTCCACCGAGGTTGACCTGGACTGGATACATACAATATCATATCATTAAACACATTTATATATGTCACTGACGTTAAATTAGGAAAGTTCGATCTTAAATTTATAATACCTCAAGTCACCTGTTATAGGCCTACATACATATTATTAGCATACTTTTGATGTGAAAAAAAAAATCTATAACTGGGCTTCTATACCAGTTTACGTCATACTCTGTGTTTCACGAGTAACACAGTTCAACTTTTTTATGAGCCAACTGTCTTCTTATTTAAAAAAAGCTGGAATGTACAAGCACACACCTTGTTGTAATTGATCATGGATGGTGAACACCTAAACCATTTTCCAGCCACGAGTTTTGCAGGTACTTTGCTGTGGAGCACATAAATGTTCAATATCAGTGTGTCTGATAAAAGTTTCACGGTTTGTTAATCATAACACTTAGTAATTCTTAACTATGGTTAACGGATGTTACACTTGTAATCATAAATATATAGTTTAAGACTGTTAAATATAAAATTTACAGCTAGAGTGAAATTAATGTGAAAACTCAAATATAAATAAAGTTGTAAACAATATTTAACAGAGATTAAGCATGGTTTATTTTATAGATATAATGGCCACAAAAGCTCTCTGTAATAAAATAATTAAATAATAATTTGGGGGGGGAAAAAGAACACTACTGTCTAGTCTGTACAGTAAGAGGTGCGATTGGCACTGCACAAAAACTCCCAAAGTGTAGAAAAATGTGTATCAAAGTAGGAGATATTGTTTTAGATACTGTTAAAACGGCCAAATTTCTTGGTGTACAAATAAATGAATGTCTTACTTGGCCTGTACACATTGATTCTTTATGCAAGAAACTTTAACAGAAAATAGGCATAGTACGTCGTCTGCAAACTTTTATGTCAAATGCGGCATTATTGAAAATTTATAACAGTTATATTTCCTCTCTTAATTATTGTTGCACATTTTGGTGCTCAATCAAAAACAGTGTTTTTATTGACAGACTTTTTAAATTACAGAAAAGGACCGTCAGAATTATATTGAATGTGAAAGTAACTCAGACTTTTACGGTTGATATTTTTAGTGTTCTTAAATGGATGTCTTTTAATGATTATTTTATCTAAAACTGGTGCTTGCTTTTGAGGTTTTTAGCTCACCTGAGCTGAAAGCTCAAGTGAGCTTTTCTGATCACCCGTATTCCGGCGTCCGTCCGTCTGTCCGTCTGTAAACTTTTCACATTTTCAACTTCTTCTCAACAACCACTGGGCCAATTTCAACCAAAGTTGGCACAAAACATCCTTAGGTAAAGGGAATTCTAAATTCTTAAAATAAAGGGCCAGGCCACCTTCCAAGGGGAGATAATCAAGAAAAGGTAAAAATAGGGTAGGGTCATTAAAAAATCTTCTTCTCAAGAACCACTGGGCCAGAAAAGATGAAATTTATATGAAAGCTTCCTTATATAATGCAGATTCTAAATTGTTAAAATCATGACCCCGGGGGTCGGATGGGGCCACAATAGGGGATCAAAGTTTTACATACAAATATATAGGGAAAATCTTTAAAAAATCTTCTTCTCAAGAACCACTGAGCCAGAAAAGCTGAGATTTATATGAAAACTTCCTTATATAATGCAGATTCTAAATTGTTAAAATCATGGCCCCCAGGGGTCGGATGGGGCCACAATAGGGGGTCAAAGTTTTACATACAAATATATAGGGAAAATCTTTAAAAATCTTCTTCTCAAGAACCACTGAGCCAGAAAAGCTGAGATTTATATGAAAGCTTCCTTATAAAATGCAGATTCTAAATTGTTAAAATCATGGCCCCCGGGGGTCGGATGGGGCCACAATAGGGGATCAAAGTTTTACATACAAATATATAGGGAAAATCTTTAAAAATCTTCTTCTCAAGAACCACTGAGCCAGAAAAGCTGAGATTTATATGAAAGCTTTCTTATATAATGCAGATTCTAAATTGTTAAAATCATGGCCCCCGGGGGTTGGATGGGGTCACAATAGGGGGTCAATTTTTTTTTTTCGGTTTTTGTTGTTGTTGTTGATATAGTGCAGATTCAAGTTCGTTAAAATCATGGACCCCGGGGATTGAATGGGGCCTCAAGGGGGTCATCAAAGTTTTACATACAAATTTATAGGAAAAATCTTTTAAAATCTTCTTCTCAAGAACCACTGAGCCAGAAAAGCTGAGATTTATATGAAAACTTCCTGATATAGTGCAGATTATAAATTGCTAAGATCATGGGGGGGGGGGGGGGGGGGTCGGATGGGGCCACAATAGGGGGTCAAAGTTTTACATACAAATATATCGGAAAAATCTTTAAAAATCTTCTTCCCAGAACCAATAAGCCAGAAAAGCTGAGATTTATATGAAAGCTTTCTGATATAGTGCAGATTCAGGTTTGTTGAAATTATGCCCCCCTGGGGTAGGATGGGGCCACAATAGGGGATCAAAGTTTTACATACAAATATATAGGGAAAATCTTTAAAAGTCTTCTTCTCAAGAACCATTGGGCCAAAGAAGTTCATATTTACATGAAAGCTTTCTGACATAGTGTAGATTCAAGTTTGCAAAAACCATGGCCTCCAGGGGTAGGTTTGGGGCCATAATAGGGACTACGGTTTTACATGCAAATACATGTAGATATGGAAAATCTTCTGATATGGACCAAGGTGACTCAGGTGAGCGATGTGGCCCATGGGCCTCTTGTTAAAAAATATGACACCAGAATATATGAACGTTTTTAGTTTTGTCAGTCAAGTTAGTTCCAGAACAACATTAAGAAGTAGCGATAGTGGCATTTTATATTTACAAAAAGATCGAACTGAATATTATAAACGGTCTTTTAAAGTATCCTCCACAATTTTATGGAATCAGTTGCCCGAGTCTGTCAGAAGCTGTGGTTCAATTACATCGTTTAAATCAGCATATTCAGTGACGGATTTAAGCCCACCCCCCCCCCTAAAATTTTCAAAGGTAAATCGTGGTATCTTGTTTAGAAAAATGCACTAAACGATAAAAAAAGCAATGATTTCTTCCACTCCCGGAGAAATAAATGACAAAATCTTTTGAGTTTTTGAATTACTTCATTGGGAGAACTTTATTTTTTCTAAAAACCCTTAAAATTTGCGTCATTTTATTAATTTCACCTTATCAGAAATGATAGAAAATAGTACAAATGATTAAATAGGAGACATATTTCAAGCCCTATAAAATCCAGGAGCGTCAGACCCCCTACCTCATAAAGTGGCGCCCTCGTAACCGAAATTCCTAGATCCTCCCCTGATATTTGCAGCATTATTACTCAAATAAGTGATATATAGATATGTTTATTTTTTCCCAGTGATATCGTGTGTATATTTTATGTATATATTTTATATTATGTTATCTATTTTTCTACTCTCTCATTCATCTCTCTGTGAATATGTTTTATACAGAACTACAATGTAAATTAGTCATTTGTATACTAATTGTGCTATCCTGTCTAAATAAAGAATGTATTATTATCATCTACCAAAATGACTCCCTTGGATTCAAAAGTAAGAGTGTTTAATTCGTTGTGCGCGCTTTTTTCGAATATCATTTCTTTGTGGTCCTTTCCATGGTTTAAAAATATGTTCCATAATTCTATTTCCACAATTAAATTCGATATATATACCTTCTTACATTATGACCTCTACATACACCTATAATACTAATATTCATATATACTTACTTATATTAGAAAGCACCTGAATTCATATATACAATATTTTAACATAGTTGTAAAACAGTTTTTAATGAGTTACTAAATGTACATGTAAGTCTATTAAATTGTACTTAAAATATTGATATAGACACGGTATTCTTTGTCGTATACCATATAGCCCCCACCCTCATACTGCTTGCTTTTGAAATATATCCATTATTCTTCAATTAAGCTATGTTATACATAATTTGCTTCCAAAACGAAATATTTTCAGTGTTACCTCGTATGATGTCACAGCTTTTTGTAGAATTAATAAATCATTCGGAGGAATCTTAATCACTGGATGCAATAAAAATATGGTAAACTATTCAATGTTGAAAAGGTTTATAATTTCTATGAATAGTCAGTTATCTATTATAGCTATAGTACAGAACATGTCAGGGACTATGACTCCTATGCTAGTATTTATCTATTGTGTGTCTATTATACAATATGCCTTCCTTGATATCCACGATTAATTTACATATATCTATAAAGTAGAGGTTTATTAAAACTGTTGAAGTCACAATTTTGTTTGGCAACAAACATTTTTTCTTTAGCTATTGATTAAATCTATACGATTTTTCTACTTTGAATCACATGAGGGTGGATCTACCTTAATTTGTTACAAATATTTCATATCCATATTAGGTTTATCTAACATTAATTATAGCTCTAACAATATCAAAACTAATACAATGAGATATTTGCATATTTCAAAATTAAAAGAAATCCGTTTTTAACACAACTTGTTTTCCTCTTTTTATACTCGATAAAATGTGTATCATCAAACTGCCTATCTAACATACGAACGTATATTGAGGATTTTTATTTTCTTGGGCAGTATGCAGCGGACAGTATATCATTATTGTTTATACATGTGTATACATGTTTGACGGTCGATGTATAGATATACATTCAAACGGAATATTTTTTCGATGGTACACATCTTATTGAGAATAAGGGGGGGGGGGGGTGTTACATACCTTTGTAAAATAAAAAGAAAAATTAAGATCCCTAGCTGTGTCCACATACTCAATTCATTTAAAGAGAGCAACAATTCAATTATAGCACGCATCATTCGGCAGAATAATCAATGTTATCTATGGCACGCCAAATTCACAAAAATGAGCTAAACATAGTTTCACAGTTGATAAACTAGGTTTATCGACTGTAAACTATAGTTTACGAACTGTAAACTATAGTTAACGATTCGTTAACTATAGTTTTCATCCGTAAAACTATATTTAACGGTTGTAAACTATAGTTTACAAATGCTAATCCAAGTTTATCTGTCTTTAAATAAACGTTAACAATAGATTTTGCTGATAAATACAGATTCACATTTGTAAACTATAATTTACATTCATTAACTATAGTTCACAATTGTTAATCCTAGTTTCACAAATTGTGAAGACTTGTAAACCGTAGTTTACAATCGTGAAACCGTATTTATCAGATAAACTATGTTTTGCAATCGCTAATGATTGTTTTCATTGTTAATTATATAGTTTACGCTTGTGAAACATAGATTATCTGTTAACTATGGTTTACAGATGTGAAATATAGATTAACGTCGTTAACTATAGTTTACGGTCCGTAAACTATAGTTTACAGTCGATAAACCTAGTTTATCAACTGTGAAACTATGTTTAGCTCATATTTGTGAATTTGGCGTGCCATAGTTATCACCAATTCAATTACGTGTACATTCAGAATTGAAGATACCATATAATTATTTGAAGATATCGTTAACTGAATTGTTGCGCGCATCAAATGAATTGATGATATCTTCAAATTCAATGATTATTTGGCGCTCCATAGATATGCACTGATACATGAGGAGGTCAAACCTGCCTTCACAGTTAAACCTGATAGATCAATAAATAGGTGACATTCTATTTAAATCTTGCAAAAGTGCAAATTTTGTGACGATTGAACCATAAAACACGTAGCAAAATGCCGGTGGGTGTTTTTCACAGTTTTAACAATCCATTATTTGGAAAATTTGCCTTCTATACCGGTATCGTCATCGGAAAAACTTTATTGATGAGTGCACTCACATCCCGGTCAAGACTGACCAACAAGGTGAGTAAATGTAGCGCTATCTTCAGGCCACTAAATCACATGTTATTGAACACGTCATGTTGTAAACAGATCTGTCCGTCGAATCCCGAATTTTCTAAATGTTTTACGACACAAATCATAATGATTGTAGAAATAGTCTCTTAAAAACATCAACGAAACAATTGAAATCTGAAGCGGAAAGGTGATAATCTGAATTGAAAGTTTAAAAAAATGCTGCTTTCAATGTACCTTTATTTGTTGCTAATATATAGAAATTATGTCTTCTGAGACTTTTGGCATGCAGGCACTGAACGTCGTGAAAAGGTTTCAAACATTATTTGGTTCACGATTTTTGATAAAAAATATTTTTCATTTTTGATGTTAAACATTGAAAATATAATTCATTTAATGTTGACAGCTAAAATTTTGACCTTCTGAATGGAACGATAAAAGCAATATTTTAGCCTTAAATCTGTGTTATGTAAACAAAGACTCGAATCATTTTATGTATACAAACAAACAAGTGAAATATTTATTTTGTAATATAAAGCATCTGAATTTTGCACAGTCACAAATTTTGACTTTTAGATAACACGTTTTACCCCAAAAATGCTTGAAATGTGAAAGATATAATAAATTTAGATAGAAATCCATTTATTTTGAAAATTTTGTAAACAATAACATACCACAATCTTTGTTTACAAAACAAATAATAAAGTATGTAAATGAGCTTCTGTGATAAAAATATAACCTTAATTTTTATGTGAAATCTTTTAAACACATTAGACAATACATTTTGATCATTAAAAGTGAAAAAGAAAATTTTGAGGAAAATCGTGAATCAGTCCCTTTAAAACATTGAATAACAATGAACTGTTACGGCAGGTGACTGTTTAGGCCCAAATGGCCTAAGTTATTAAACGCTTTAAAGCATCAGGGATCAAAGTTTTACCATGCAAATATATCGGGAAAATCTTCTCAAGAACCACAGGGCCAGAAAAGTTCAAATTTACATGACAGCTTCCTGACATAGTGCAATTAACGTGTGCAAGAATTCATAATTGGTAGAAATCATTCATTATTTGGATATCTTTAATTGAATTATTTCACGCATCAAATGAATTGATGATATCTTCAAATAATTAAAGAAATCTTCAATTATTTCAGCTTATGTTAATTTGACACTCCATAAAAGTCTTGTACCAAAACGTGCTGAGGGGGCCGAAGGAAGTTATAGTCTCCAAAATTCATTTCACAGATATTTATTAATCCCGAGGATGCTGCAAAGTTTGGTGGTAAAGGTACTACAGTAATTAACGCAGACCAGAGAGTTGAGAGAATTCGCAGGTAAGCACAATTATATAATGTATAGTGAAGACGTACCACAGTGAGGTCTTAAAATATAACAGACCAATAAGAAATATCTGAAGTATTGCACGTATCAATCAATTTAAGATATCTTCAAATAATTGAAGATATATTAATTTAGTTAATGGCAGCGCACATGAATAGAATTATAAAAGATATGTTTAATTTTTGAGTTAATTTTATTGAATTAAATGCACTCAATAATTGAATTAAAGATATTGTCAATTGATTTGCTGAATCAATGTATGTAACTATTGAATTAAAGATATCTTTAATTCTATTAATGTGCACGTCAAGGGCAGATCCAGAAAGCGTTAAAAGGGGGGAGGGTTCTACCATTCATTTTGGTTTTCAAGTGTGTGTGTGGGGGGGGGGGTGTGTGTTCCGCTTTCAAAAGTGATTTTTTAAGCCAAAATTTCTGACAAAATGTGTGTGTGTGTGTGGGGGGGGGGGGGGGGGGGGGGGGGGGGGGGGGGGGGGGTTCGATGTGTGACAAAAAACTAAATTCACAGTTTTCACTAAGACCCCACCACTAATTATGGTGAATGTTGAACCTAATCTATTAACAGGTAAAAACATACGATTATTTAAATAAAACTACATGTACACTGTATATATGCATACCTTTTCTACTGTTTATTCACAAATGAAAGCGTACATTAAAACTATTAAATGTTCATTTATAACGTAATATTTATGCCCCCCTTCAAAGAAGAGCTGGCATATTGCTTTGTACCTGTCGGTCGGTCGGTACACCACATGTTGTCCGCTCAATATCTTGAGAACCATTCACTTAATAATCGTAATGATATTTCTTATGTATGGAGCGCCAAATTAACATAAACTCAAATAATTGAAGATATCTTCAATTATTGCGAGCAATATTTCTACTAAATTGATGCTCTCATCAATTGAATTGAGAGCAATAACTGAATTTATGCTCGCATCAAATCAATTATTGCTCTCATTAATTCAATTGATGCGCGCAATAATTGAATTGCATGAAGCGCACATTAATTCATTTGATGAGAGCAATAATTAAATTGATGATATCTTCAATTATTTGAGTTTATGTTAGCGCTCCATACTATGGTGGGTTAGTTATGAGGAGAAGAGGAGCCATATTGTTTTTCAGGTCAAAGGTCAATCTACTCTGGATATAGAACTACACTGTCCACTCGTTATCTTGAGAATCCTTTGCTTGACAGACATCAAACTTGGTACACTGGTACATCTTTTAGCAGATGACCCCTATTGATTTCGAGGTCACATGGTCAAACTGGACATATGAATATACTGACCACTCAATGTCTAGAGAACCCTTTGCTTGACAGACATCAAACTTGGTACACTGCATGGTACTTCAGGAGAAAATGACCCTTATTGATTTTGAGGTCACATGGTCAAAGGTCAAACTGGACATAGGAATATACTGTCTGCTCAATATCTTGAGAACCCTTTGCTTGACAGACATCAAACTTAGTACACTGGTACATCTTTAGAAGATGACCCCCCCCCCTATTAATTTTGAGGTCACATGGTCAGAGGTCAAGGGTTAAACTGGACATAGAAATATATTATCTCCTATATTTTAAGAATTACTTGGTACACTGGCACAGCATAAGTAGATGACCCCTATTGATTTTTAGGTCACATGGTCAATCTACTTATTGGAAGATATTGTCTGCTCAATATTTTGAATTGGTGATACTACTATCAATTAAATGATGCATGTGTATAACCCTTTTTCAATTTTGCACTATGGCGGGCATATATGTTTTACAAACATCTCTTGTATTTTGTTGTTTTTAACAGTCATTTGTCTGTTTTCACTAAAGTGTAATTGATGTCGGATGACAGAAACTTACTGGAGATTTTATCCCCCTCCCCTATTTGAATTTATATTTTTATGCGACATCGATCTTTTGATGCCTAATGAAGCAGAGATAGCACTATCATGACTTGTAGTCTCTAATATATCATAATTTCAATCATGTGATCTGTATCTTTTTTATCCTTGACAAGCATTATACAATATCCATGGCATAGTTATGCTCATTAAATTCTTGATTAGTTGAAAAAGACTATCCTTAATCCAGTCTTTTAATTTCTTTCAGATGCCATCAGAATGACATCGAGAACGTTCTGCCCTTCGTGTTGATAGGTTTGTTGTATCTTGTCACTGACCCCGATCCATGGTTGGCCACTCAGCTGTTCCGGACCTTTGCCCTGTCCCGCTGCCTTCACACAGTGTGCTATTTGGTGCCACTTCCTCAGCCCTCACGTGCTATGATGTGTTCGATAGGCTGGTGTGTGACTGCTTTCATGACTGTTGCTGTCATCCGTGCTGGAGGAATTTAGAATTTGAAGAGAACTTCATTCATAACATTTAAAGACAATTAACCCTGCATTGATGTAATGACTATAAGGAAACATGGAAGTGGTTTGTGATAATGGATACTAAATTGTATTCCTGATGATTTATTAAAGGCTACACGGTTCAAAGAAGTATTCGCACATCAAATTTCTTATTTTAATTGCTTTGCAAAACATCAGAATTTGTGCACAATCAACATATTTTTAACAAAGCTTGTCTCCAATGTGAGGAATGCGGACTAATGTTGTGCTGAATGTCACATCTTTCTTATATAGCTAACAATGATCCATACTGAGTAGAAATTAGTCTAAATAATGAATTGAATTTCAGTCGAGACCTTTATGTTCAGTTATAACAATGATAAAAGTTTGTTTATTACATGCTCAAAAGGAAAAAATCATTTACCGGTAATGCAATTTTCACTTTACGATCTGAATTAAATCACCCCATTGAACCCCTGATCCAGGGTTCATGAATTACTCTTCTGTGCTTAATTTAATTATTACTCATATTTGTTTCCTAGCTAACCATGCAGAAGTGGAGAAGATTATTAATACTATTTTGTCCATGAAAATGTAATTCATACCAGCCCCATCCTAGGAGTCTGTCCAAAGGCCACAAAATTCATAATTTTTATTACATATACATGTCCATATGATCTGTATAGCTCCTCCCTGGAGCCTGAACGATCATGATTTTAACAAATTTTCAAGAGTTGGCATCCTTACTCATTATAAGTAATTTGCATCTGCTTTGATTGTTTGCTGTTCAAAAGTCAAAAAGACTGTAAAGGAAATTTCACTATATGAGCTTTTTGAGCCCCATCCCAGAGCCAGAATCCCTGCTACAAGGGTAATGAAATTCACAATTTCATGACTATATGCGCAGTATGTCTGCTAGATGTCCAGAAATACAAATTTTCAAAGATTTCATAAGTTTTAGTTCACTTGAGCTATAATAGCTCAAGTGAGCTTTTCTGATCACCTGTTGTCTGTTTGTAAACTTCACACATTTTTTACTTCTCTAGAACCATTGGGCCAGTTTTAACCAAAGCATTCTTGGGTGAAGAGAATTCAAAATTGTTCAAATGAAAGGTCATGCCCCCTTCCAAGGGGAGATAATCGAGAAAATGTTAAAATAGATGCGAAACCTTCCTGACATAGTGTAGTTTCTAGATTATTCAAATGATGGACTCAGGGGATAGGGTGGGGGCCACAATAGATCAATATTATTTAATGTGGCCTGGATACTGTTGAAAAGAATTTGTTTTAATTAATTTCCTGACAAACTTGAATATTGTAGCCCCTTCCTACCCCTGGGGTGTCATGATTTTGAACAATCACATGGGGATGCTTGCATAACAATGTGACTAATCATGACACTGCTGTTATTGAGATGAAGATTTTTAAAGATGTTTTCCTATATATTCCCATGCAAACTTTAATCCCCTATTGTGGCCCCACCCTACTCCTTGGGGCAATAATTTGAACAAACTTGAATCTGCACTTACATATTTAAATGACTAACCCTGTTGTTCTTAACAATTTTCTCGTATATATATATAATATATATATTCCCATGTAAAACTTTGATCCCATAGGGTCATGATTTGAACAAACTTGAATCTACACTATGTCACAATGCTTTCATGTACATGAAAATTAACTGTTCTTGAGATTTTTAAATGACCCGACCCTATTTTTGCCTTTTATTGATCATCTTCCCTTTGAAGGGGCATGGTCATTCATTTGAAATAAAAATTGAATTCCTTTTACCCCAAGGATGATTTGCGCCAAGTTGGATTGAAATTGGCCTTATGGTTTTGGAGAAAAAGATGAAAAGTTTATGGATATAACAACAACAGACAAAAGGTGATCAGAAAACCTCACTTAAGCTATCAGGTTAGATGAGCTAAAAACAGAGATTTTAACTAAAAATGATAACTCTAAATTGAATTACCTTATCATTACCTTCACTTGGACAATAGAAAACACCAGTGCAAAACTACAGGTCAATCTACCACTGTTAAACCATGAGGTAATCAAGTGTAATTAGGCCAAAATAAAATATATTGTGTTTCCTGTTTCCCGACCCTACCTAACTTTTTGCTGCTGACCCTAGATATTATATTGAACATATATATACAAAAGAAAATAAAAATCCTGAATTTTCAAACTGGAATTTTTTTCTTTCTGCATTCGAGTTTCTCAGATTTACATTTTAACTAGTATTGCTCTACAAAATGTGTAAACAGTATTTGTAATGTATATATACACTGTAGACCTGTATTGAAAGTGTATCAAAAACTAAAATTTCAAGTAAAAAGTTTTAATAAAATAAAATGTTTTAACTACCTACCTACCTAATCTTTTTGGGAGTGAAATAGGAAACACATATATTTTATTTTGGCCTTATGTCTAAATTGTATTTCATATTACATTATCCTTAAAACATACTTGAAATGGTGGTACTATTAAATTATTTTATTAATGACAATATCTAATTTGATAACATTTACAATGGTGCATTTTCAATAAATTTCCTTAACATAGCCTTTGTGGTGATTTAGATTAGCAGGCCCATTGGAAGCAAATTCACTGGGGGTGGGGGGTGGGGGGCACCACACCAAAGTAATTTACGACAAAAAAGTTATATCGATAAAACCATTAGTAAAAAAATAACTGCATAAATATGTGCAAGCATTAAATCTAATTATGTACATAGAATCTAATTAGTTTCCTAGAAAACCCCTCACTTTAATTTTAATAAGTTTTGTTGTTTTGTTTTTTTTTGGAGGGGGGGTGTTAAGGATTTTTTAAATCTTTTTTTTTTTATTTGTTTATATCTTTATCATTTTGTTATCAATCATTTCTGAGTCATAAGGTATTTACATGTAGTACTCGGTAAACATTCCAAAAGTTGCCAGTCTGTGTTCACTTTCACTTACGAACTCCTCGACTATATTTTTTATGGATTCAGTTCATCAGTCTCATTTTTATGAACATGCAATAAAAGCAAATTGTTTGTTCGCATTTGGCTCATTGTTGATCTCAGTGATGTTTTCAATCTTTTCAAGGTGCTGATCGAATGAGCGCTCACTGGTAGCGTTAGTTGCAGGAAGTACCAAAATTAGTTTGAGAATTTTGAGGATCTCGGCACACAGACTTTTTTCATTTGAATGTCTGAAAAATTCAACCACACTTGGAATATCTGGTGTAAAGTCTTTTGGCAAAACAGTCTTTAACATTATAAGCTGGCAGTGAAGATCCTTTGGCTTCAAATCTGTATCATATAGAGTCGTAACAAAATTGAATTCTTCTTCAAATGTTTGACCTGTGCAAGCCTTAATTACGAGGTTTTCAAGATTAACATAAGCTTTGTAACCTGGTTGGTCAAATCTAGATTTTATGCCAGCTAAAAGCAGGGTGTCTCTAAGCTAGCAACTTACATCCCTTAATAGAATCACTGCAAGCTAGGTTAAGAGCATGATCATAACAGTGTATGTAAAGGGCTCTGGGTTCAAGTGCATGAATTTGTGTTGCAACACCTGTCTTTGAACCAGCCATTGAAGCAGCCATGTCATAACACTGGCCTCGTACTTTGTTGATAGGCAGATCGAACCTCAAAAGGGCATCTTTAATTGCTAGGGTTATTGAATTAGCCCCAATGTCAGAAAGACAGTACATCCCTAATAAATCTTCATGAGTGGTAAAATTTTGATCAACCCATCGAATGCACAAAACAAGTTGCTCTTTGTTGGAAATATCTTGTGTTTTGTCTGCCATTATTGAAAAGAATTCAGATGATTTGATGAAAGCAACAATTTGTCGCAAAACCTGCAACCCCATCATCTGCAAAATTTCATTTTGTATATCTGGAGCAACATACTTATTTGTCTTGCATTGTAGCCATTCCAGAAGCTGGGGATTGCGTTTAGCCTCTAGCATGAGAAGTTGATTAAAGTTAGAGTTTTTCTCGTCTTTGTCACCCCGAAGAGCAATTCCTTGTCAAGCAAGAAACTTCAAAATGTTTGGGATTTTAAGCAAATTCTCTCTGTCAGACTTCTTCTCAACTTCGTGTGTCTTTGAAAGACATTCTCCAACATCTTTAACCTCCTCCTTTATCGTAAACTCCCTTTCCATTGCCTCTTTATGGCAATCACTTTTCTAGTGTGTGGCGAATTTTGTGGTTGCTTTTTTCCAGTTTTTAAAACCACTTGATATGAAAGCTTTTTTTTTCTTGTGACAACTGAGTCTTCTTCTGAAATGATTTCATGCAAGGAAAACAGAATACAAATCTTTGATTTCTACATAATGTAACCAAGACCACCGATCAAACCAGGTGGCATTGAAAGAACTCATCTTTTTACCAAACTTTTTTGCTGGAAAGAAAATGATTTGCGGTACCACCGATCTCTGGTGTATGCCATTTTTCATGTACAACCTGAGCCTTTTGAACTGGTATTTCTGAGATATCACCTTCTTCTTGTGAAGAAGAATCAATAAAGGAAGCAACCTTAACATGTATTTCTGTTTCTTCGTTTGCAGTTTCCCCCAATTTACCTGTTTCAATAGACTCCTCATTTGTGTTAGACTCCAAGAGTGGGGAAGGACTATCTTGTGATTGTTTTGGTTCAAATGAGCGATGAGGTTCATAATCCTCAAAGGATAACCTTGAACGCTTTGGAAGAGGTTCCTCATGCTTGTGAATACAGGCAACAAAATGATTAGGTGTCCAACCATCTATTTTTGTAGCAATTGTTTGAGTCCACATGATGTGGATAGCATCCTGATATTCTTTAGCATCAACATGGTCAAGAGGAACAATAAGCTGATTATGATCTTGTCTGTTTACACCGGGGTTTTGCACCTCGGGGAAAATCGACATGATTGGTTTCTGCAAAACGTTAGAAGCTACGAACATATGTAAAAGGCTTGAATAGTAACCGTTCTGGGTTGTTTTTATTGTTTCCTTTTGTAACGAAGCAATCAATCACCAGTAATTAAACACTCTTCTGACAGGGAACTTTCAAAGACATATTAAAGTGAACTTTTGTTTGTGGACATGGTCACAAAAGTGTTTTCATTCGTGTAGCGCTTCAGGTTTGAAACAAGTTCAAACACAATTCGTACCCTCATTTCCTTAAAATTGTCATGTTCAAACACAAAAAAGAGAGAGTTCTGAATAAACAATTCCCATCACCATATATCTGAATCGGGATAATCTCAGAAGGAGAATCATTTGGATAAAGCTCTAAGGAAACAGCATCTTTTCAAATATTCGAAGTTGGGATATTAGGTATGCTTGTTTCTTGAAAATTTGCTCTTTGAGTCTAACAAGAAAACTTAGTGCCTCCCATCCCTTTTTTCCTGCATTCCTTGCTTCTTTGTGCACTTTTTCGAAAAATGCCTTTCTTTTGTCCGTCTGGGCATACATTGTGAAATATAATCAAAGTTAAAACTGTGCGGAAGGTTGATCTTACACTGATGTGATAGCGTCTACTCTTGGACCAAGAATGAAACAGGTCTTGACAGCCAGAGACTTTACAAGCTTTGAAAAAGTTGTTACACGTCATGACTTACGTCACATTGGGGGTGATACGTCACTGATAAATAGTACTTCACACATTGTCGGGTTTACCTTTACCATAAAAACTGTGATGATAAAAAAGTCAACAATTCATCATATTAGCTTTATAAAAGGATTTTAAATATATACAAATGTTGAACTGGTATTAGGGCAGTTGGGCATAAACATTTTTGTATTAAGACGAAGTTTCTAAGAACAAGCAATCTAATGAATTATTAGACCTTGAAAGTTTGTCAAGGTCACACATATTAGATACCTTTTGATCAGTCGTCCCTTGCGAGATTTTTTCACTCGTATGAGTCGTCAACAAATACCGGTAAAGGACTTTAAACGACACTAGTGCCGGGCACTTGGCAAAGGAACAGTCACTACATATCTAGGTTTGATGCTAGATGCGGAGCTGGGAACGAGAACCGAACCATTACCTCATGATTACGACCTTTTGGATGATGCCCTAAGAAATGTTAAGGCATTAAGTGCGTTTCATAATTTTTTATTTAAGCTAAAGGACAGTCACACTGACTGACTCTGAGTCTCATTGAATTAAATGAACTTTCTGCTTAAAAATAATTATACATTACACTATGTGAATTTTACTATATGAAGTTTTTTTGAAGGGGGGGGGGGGGGGGGGGGGGGGCATGAAATGATTGTCGCCAACAATCGATTGTTGATCATTTTTGGCTCTTCGATTCCACTTATATTTTTCATAATTGACTGTCGCCTGTACACTAATTAATATCTAATCCGAGATTCATCTGACTGTTAATACCGTTTTTATATCGAGACATGTACGGAGGAGAGTAAGAGTGGACTCCACATTGAAAAGTGGGAATTCAGTGACACCAGCTAGTGTGTATGCTGCACATATCAATAAAACTAAATAGAAATAACCCCCAAAATAGTAAACATTTATTAACTACATGTAAATACCGATTGTATCGATCATTGATCGAAACAGTTCTTCCATTATGAAATTTTTTCAATTTTTCAACACTAATTTAAATGGGTATTGTTGACACATACATAAAATTGATCGTGGTCAGCATTGCATACAAGGTATCCAGTGGGGAGAAGTCTTGTTTTTTTTGGCTACATATGCTTGTTATCAGCAAAATGTGAGTAAAATTGTCTGTATGAAAATGTTGAGATTACTCTGTCCTACCAAGTTAGATGAATAGGACAATATGAGGAAAAATTTTGTAAAACAACATACATGTACAAACATCCATCTGATTGGGGATCCGGGATAGAATAGGTCCTCAGTACCCATTGCTTGTGGTAAGAGGTGACTATATGGGACTGTCCTTTGGACAAGACCACAAAAACCGAGGCCCCGTGTCACCGTAGGTGTGGCACGATAATGATCCCTTCCTGCTCAAAATGCCAAGCATAGGCCTAAATTTTGCAGCCCTTCATCAGCAATGGTGACGTCTCCATAGGAGTGAAAAATTCTCGAGTAGGACGTTAAAAAACATACAATCAATCTGATTTACTATGGATATCTTTGATTTATTTACATAAAGGAGTACAAATCAACAAAAGCATTATTTGATGTATAACGGTACACTGACTGTCGTAGATGTATCTACAGTGCAAACTGGATAACTGGTATTTTTATATAAATTTAATATGTATACAGTAATATAAATATACACACATGTATACAGTAATATAAATATACACACGTGTATACAGTAATATAAATATACACACGTGTATACAGTAATATAAATATACACACGTGTATACAGTAATATAAATATACACACGTGTATACAGTAATATAAATATACACACGTGTATACAGTAATATAAATATACACACATGTATACAGTAATATAAATATACACACATGTATATAATATAAATATACACACATGTATACAGTAATATAAATATACACACATGTATACAGTAATATAAATATACACACATGTATACAGTAATATAAATATACACACATGTATACAGTAATATAAATATACACACATGTATACAGTAATATAAATATACACATATGTATACAGTAATATAAATATCTACACATATGTATACAGTAATATAAATATACACACATGTATACAGTAATATAAATATACACACGTGTATACAGTAATATAAATATACACACGTGTATACAGTAATATAAATATACACACGTGTATACAGTAATATAAATATACACACGTGTATACAGTAATATAAATATACACACATGTATACAGTAATATAAATATACACACATGTATACAGTAATATAAATATACACATATGTATACAGTAATTTTCATTGAAAATAGTCATAGAGAATTGGGGTCTAATGATAGGCTTTACTGTTTCACAATGGCATAAAAGGAAATCTTCCAGTTTTTAGCAGTTTTAATTAGTATTCATCATTTTATACAGTTTTTGATTATTATATAATCCATATACAAAATATGTTTTAGCAGGTGTAATAAATCGCAGTTTTGAAAGCAATTCTCTTTCAAACAGGACAGCAGTTCGGAACAAACTCATTGAATTTTTTGGCCAAAATAATTGCTAGAGGACAGATACAGCTAAAATAAGTGCTACTGGTAAAGATTCGTGCAAATCAGTATAATTTTGCATACAGACTGCTATTATCACAATTGTTCAGAGGATATTGAATGATAAACAACTGCTGCAATGTATATATAACAGCTACATTACAGTTTAAGTTTGGACTCACTGACAGATTACCAACAGGATTCCTAAGTACAAATATTGGGTTCACAAGACAGTCTGTTCCCTGCTTTAAACTTGTGTTGCACTACTAGGTGATGGTCACATTTGTCTTTGACAACTGATTTTTCACACCTGCTTCAAACCTTTGGAGTCTTATGGTCAATGATTTTTTGAATTATGGTCCGTGGAGTGAACATAACGTTGTCTTCAAAATAATCCGCCTCTAAAAATATAATGAGCAAAACATTTAAGCACTATATCATTTACAGTATACATAATCTCCATGTACCAATAAAAGCATTTATACAAATATAATAATTTCTGGAATTAAGTAGGTCAACTCTTTATTTCTGTTGCTGGATAAAAAGGGTTAAACAAAAATATTTTTTTTTTTTTTTTTTTTTGCACTATATGTAAAGATGAAATGTCAAGAAATATATACCCCCCCCCCCCCCCCCCCCCCACAAGTATAGCAAAATTGAGATGGATTAACTTTTCATTTAGAATCTCTCAAGATACTGAGCAGACATTTCCAAATTTAAATCGTGAGCTTTGACCTTGTGATATGAAAACCAATGGGAACCATCTATCTTTAGGTATCACACCGGTAATTATTTTCACTATATATTACTATCGAGGAAAAAAATTCATTAAAAATCAGTTTACAGAATTGATGCCGAATAACGCAGTCAGAAACGTTCTATGTTATCTCGTCTGCCGACACCAGAAAAACACCACCCTACGTGGCATTTTCGAAAATAAATTACCCGCAAACAAGACTACCCTCAAATTCACGTGTTTTTCACGTGTGTAAACAGCCGGAGTACACCTCAGGAAGTAGCCTCAGCTACCAACAACAAATAGTTCCTTTGTATACTCTTGGTTATTTCTACAAATTACACGAAATTTCCTAATCAGGGGTGCAAAAATTAAGAGAAAAGAAGAAGAGGAAATGAGAAAAATCGCGCAAGGAAAAAAAATTTCTTTAAATATATGGAACTATAATTGACTAAGTTCATTTTGATTGGACAACTACCGGTGTGATACCTTTAGGGGGCACCAATGTATGCCAAGGATATTCTTCTCAAGATATTGAGTGAACAATATCTTATGCCCAGTTTGACCCTTCATATTTGACCTTGTGATCTCAAAATCGAAACCAGTCATCAACTCCCTAGTTAAAACCAGTGTACCAAATTTCATATATGTCAAGCAAACATTCTCAAAATATTAAGCAGACAATATATTACTATGTCCAGTTTGACCCTTGACCTTGTGACCTGAAAATCAATAAGGATCAATACTCTCTAGGGGCAACCAGTATAACAAGTTTGGTAATTGTGAAGGGTTCTTCGGATCAGAGCTCCAGATAAGGTGCGTATCAGCGTAAATACTCATTAAATTTGACCAAATACGCATTCAAGTTGAAAATCATGCGTACAATTACGCATTAGCGAATGCAAATATGCTTTACACTCCCAAAGTAATGCGTATTAGTCCGCGTATTTGTGAAACATGTAGTATGATATAAATATGAATTATCTATTCATATGAATTGAGGTTAGCCCAGGACTTGATCATACATGATATTTAGCACTATGAAAAATGTTTTGATGACAATCACAATTTTGAAAAATTGGAAGAGTTAACTGAAAACACCATTATATAGGTCTACTTGTTATACTTTCTTTCTTAAAGAGTTAGTGTGCGGTTGAAAGTACGGGGAAAAAAACTTGTATTATCAATCGTGGACGAATGATATACAGAATTGGATCATAATCAAGTGACTCTGTGTCTGACATATTCAAATTTAATGCATCAATGATAAATATCAAATTCCCAATGACAATGAATAGTTTTAATAAAAAGAACTGCAAAGGATTTCCCCGTTAATAGCTGGAGCTGCTTTTCGTATAAACTTTAAGTTCAAGTTTAACGGAAGAAGTATCATTTATCTGGTGACATTTTCTGTGCAAAAGAGCAAAGATAATCAGTAAATTAACAAAATGCACTTTTGAATTTTTGAGAAAAGCAAAATACTCATTGATTTGCAAATCAGGGAGTAAATGAATTAAAATCTGTCAAGTAAAGCATTCT